>NW_020448030.1:677292-1098534 GCF_003343035.1 Apteryx rowi | reverse complement strand
GCCAGATTTAATTCCAAATGGGCCTTAGCCTTCCTCGTCACATCCCTGCATACTCTGACAACATTCCKATATTCCTCCCAAGTGGCCTGTCCCCCTTTCCACTTTCTGTATACTTCCTTCTTCTGGTTGAGTTTTGCCAGGAGCTCCTTGCTCATCCATGCAGGTCTCCTGCCCCCTTTGTTTGACTTCTTACTCATAGGGGTGCACCGATCTTGAGCTTGGAGGAAGTGATGCTTGAATATTAACCAGCTCTCTTTACCCCCCTTCCTTCTAGGGTCCTAACCCATGGGATTCCTCCAAGTAAGTCCCTGAAGAGGCCAAAGTTTGCTCTCCTGATCCGCTAGTTCTCTGCTGTGAGTGTCATGATTCCAGTCCCATCAACAGTTGGAAGAAGTATTTTGTACCCTTCTCACTTTACTTTTCTTTGTATTAATTTTAGCTGGAGGGCATCCTCCAGGTTAAATATTTCTGGCAAAGGTTGTAAAGTAAGGCAGGCTTAAGTTCCTGTCTTCAAGGCAGACCATTAACCCATTGTTGCTGCGGGCATGCAATCCTCTCCCCAAGTGTATTACACTACTCTCTGGAAATATGTGACAGGATGCATGCACATTTTCTGCTGTATGATTCCTAAATAGTCTGAGCAATTTCTTTAAGCACCAAAAGGTATTAAGACCATTTTGGAGATACAGTATTATACAATAAAGTCTACTCCACATTCCACTTCTGTGCACAGTGGCTACACTTTTATTCTTCTATCTCCAAATTGGACAATTTGCCTCACAGTTGGGTTCCTAACAACCACCACAGATTCCTTTCCTTCCCTCCCACACAGGGATTTAACAGATGTAGCTTAAGGTAAATGTTTCCTAAACCTCTGAAGTGCTCACAGTTCTTAAAAGCTTTGCCCATCAATTAACCATAAGTTGTAGCTCTAAATATATTTCATAAGTTTGATAGTTAAATCATAAATTTGCAATAGAGAAAATGCATTTATCAGAGTATTAAATGGCAAGTTCTTTTATACATAATGGCACATATACAATGAAAAAGTCATTAAATAATAGTTACTGGTGTGATCAAAGAAAGCACTGGTTCAATAAGATGGTACACATTTTAATTTAGAGATTTAGAGATGACATAGTCAAGTGCACAGATTCACTTCACTGCCCATGACTGAAATATGTATTTAATTTCTAAATCAAGAAAATGAAGAGCAAAACAATTACCAAGGGCTCCAGAGGCAATGCATTTGTATTTGCTGTCTAATTAATTATAAAAGGACATATTGAAATGTGAAGCAGTGTTGCTCAGCACAAGCTTTCTAGTCCTATAATTTTGCTAGTGTCTACAGTTCAGTTCAGTCACTGTTCTATGTTAGTAATCTGAAGTAACTTAATATACAGTAATTTGGTGTTGTTTCTGCTTTGGAGAGTTCTCTGAATATACAAATATGAAGAATTAATAGCTGTGGATCCTGACATAAAAAGAAAGATTCCTCCATATAAAGACAAAATCTGCAAAGGGAAGAAGCCTAAAGAGTAAAAACAATCAACATTAAAATGAGTACATTAAGATGTGATTTAGGAATAAACCTATTTTTAATAAAGCATTAAAAAGCCTAAAGAAATACTACTTTCCCTTAATCATCAGTAAGGCATTGAAAAAAGCACTCTCTAGATGCCAATAAATGGACATAGAAAATTTTCAAACCTAAAGACATATGGAGAAAAGGTATTTCACAGAGTAGACCTGAGGAAATCTTTTTTTTTCTCTGAACATTTATTTCACTTTAAATGGCATAACATCTTTTATATTTGCTATCTGTGAATGCCTCATTTACTAGAAGAATATCACACATTAAATATAAAGCAAATATGCAACAATGATCACAGTATTTTTTTTTTTTTAATTTAGAAAGTCATTAGCATCACACAACGAATTCTAACAAATGTGGACAACACCTTATAAACTCTTACAAGCTCTGAAAGACACATTACTACTGCATGTAAACCAGGACTCTGATCCCAGGAGCTGTTTCTAATCTTCAGGGAAAACATACACCATGATGCATTTTACAGTCCTGGAGCCATGATTGTCCAGGTCAGGGAAACAACAGGGTGCACCACACTCTCTTCTCTGCCTATATGTTGAAGTTTTTTCAATTGAAATCAGAATGCAGGGAAGACATACAGGAAGAAGTTGAGCACCCAAGTTTCATCCTGAAATACAGTTCATGGATAGCAAGAATGTGAATGCGATGTGTGAATTTAGAAAGCCTTCTCCAGATCTGAAATTTAGAAGCAGCCTACAAAAATCAACCACAAACTAAAAGTATAAATCAGTTTCAAAAAGCCATATTCTGAGTATCTCACTAATATTAAAAAAAATTAATAAAGGCCACTTATCCAACAAATCTTCCTTATTAGAGTCCAAATCGGTCCTCTTCCTAGAGGTTTTTGTAACATGTGAAAGAGTCCACTACACCAGTCAACTGAATGCCTGCCAGAAAGGAATCCAGGTGAGCCCGCATTTGTTATCCTGCACAGGGAGCAGAGGCAAAAGAAGCTATCAGGCAGCACTTCAAGACTACAGAAACCTGCAAAATACAGAGATGGATCATTGGCCTAATGCTCCACAGAAGAGTATCTTTCTGTGTGGAATCCAAGAACATTACTCTGATGATCATAATTGACCCAAAGCATCTTCACTGGCCAAGTAATGTGGAAACTTTGGAACAAAGGCTCATTTTTCAGAAAGCAAGACAGTCACTAGACATGTCAGGATTCTGTTGTGCACATACTACAACATTTTAGATATTTCATTTGCTAGCAAATTTCTTCTTTTTTAGTAAGCTAGATTTTTTCGATAATTCTACATAAGCATCAGACGCCAGCTCTAAACTCTCAGTTATCTGTGGTACACCTTTATTCTACAGTCACATCTATCACACGGAACTATTTGGACTCAGTCAAATACTTTTCACTACATGAACATGTGGGAACAGGGAATTTGCCTATCAAGTAGGCCTTAAAAACAGAGCAAAGCTAAAAACACTACCTGACCTAAACTTTCTGCTACTCATATATCTCTTTCTATTAACGTCATTGCAACTCCTCTCCTTTTACACAAACTATTTTGCAACCATTAAGGAATCTAAGTATGCATCTAACGTCCTCACAGATGATTCAGGCTTGACATTATACACGGAGAGAATTCCTTTGACATTAAGTCAGTTTGAGGTATTAATATGTAATCACTGACTGCCAGTAAGCTACAACACATTTTGAACTTACAACCAGTATCTAGTAGAAGTAAATAATGCAACACTAAGGCTTCACCTCTGCTAGTAGTCATCTGTAGTATACATCTAGGTATACAACTTTATCAGTCCAGGAAACTTTCCTAGGCACTGGAATGCAATTGTCTTACATATATTGATTGTTAGTATTGGTTTGGCCTATGAAATTACCAAACAACCTCTTTGGTAAGAGCCTGAATCAACCCTGGGGTTGATTCAGGAGTCAGAAAAAGCCAGAAGCCAAATCCCAATAGTTAGTTTGGGTGCAGCTTCCTTGTTTTAGGGAGCACAAAAGTATCTGTATGAAACCAAGTTGTTCCATGGCAGTTAGCCTCAGCATCAGAGAATAGACGCACGCATGTTTATTTTATTGGCATAGATATAGCCTGAGTGCCTTTCCTGTCAGCTTCACATCTGTAGAACTCAGATGACAACATCCACTTCCCAAAAGTTTCTTAGATTTGAAAACTATGACCTACCTCCCCAGCTTTCAATATTAACACAAGATCTCTTTAAGACACTCACAACCTTCTTTCATTTCAAGTGTCATCAATATAGTAAGAATAAACAACATTAAACCCCACTTTCCTTAGACTGAGTTGATGTCAGCTCACTTCCTGATAAACAAGCACATACATAAAAAACAGCTTCTTGAAGTTATCCTTATCATGGATGCAATAATAGAAAGAAAAAAAAAAGGAGCAATTATCACACTGAGATCAGCAAAGTGGTAATACCTGAAATTTGTAGATTTGTATCCTCATTACACACATTATAGCAGTAGCAAGACCATGAGCTGCAGCGAATGTAGAGATTGCATCTGTTTTTCTTAAATGGTAACTGCTGCTGTAATCAAGGCCTCTATCTCATAAAAATTGCAATGTACTGAATTGAGATGAATATCACCCCAACTACCAGATCTGTGGTAAGTGTCTATGTGAATGATTTTAGCCAAAAAAATGTTATTTGAATTAGATTAGCTTTCTATCACTCATGGCTATACCAACACATTTTATCTCCCTCTTGTCATGAATTAAGAGTGTGTACGCTGATAGTCACTGTATACAGTAACTAGTTCAGCTGACACATAGCAATTTTTTCCTGTGTTTGAGCCCTAGGTCCCTAACTTTGATTCTGGATGCTGCTGTAAGGCTGTGTCTACATTAGCAAGTTGTGTACATCAACACAACTAGACCTATACAGCAAAATATTTAGTGCACAGGACCTGCTCCTCACTATATACTTTTTATTTTCTACTCCAGTGTAGTCCCTTCAACTGAATACCCCTTTGTGGCTGCAGTGCATTAGGTTTGCTCCAGAAGTGTGTTTTTCAGTTTAATTTAATCTAAAAGGAATCAAGTTCATATGTTCCAAGACTGCTCTGCAGTATGAAATTGAGCACAAGAGGTGACCATTAAGTGCACTCCTGATGTCAACTAAAACACCGATGTAAAACACTCACTTTTAAAAGACTTACAATAGCACTGAGTGCATGCCTGTTTGTAAAAATAATAGTAGGAGCCATCAAATAGATATTTGTAGATTTTTACGGAAGGCTATCCATGCTGGAAGAGGGTGATATTGTAATATTGACTGGATGATGAGGAGGAAAGCAAGAGAAGGAGGAGAATGACACAACAATACAGTTTTCCAACTCTTACCTATCTTCGAAAAAGAAAGGTACAGAATGGAAGGAATGAAAATTTGTTTTCTTTTTTTTTGTTTAAACAAAAAGCCTTTAATTTCCAATCTGCAGTCACAGCAGATGATGAGGATACACATGATAAAATACTCAAGCAAAGTGTTCATTTTGGGGAGTTTTAAATACTCAGCTCCAATAAAGTAATCAGAAATGTGGCAAAGAATGCAGCTTGCAGCAGCCCACCAGATTTGAGATACAATTTATTCTGGCATAATAAAAAACATCTGCTTCCACAATGTTACCACTTATATTATTTGAGTCATGGCCTTGTTTTCTTTTATCAGACCATTTTTCTCTGTTTCACAACCTGCAAGTAACAGAAGTCAGGAAAATCAAAATGAAGGCCAGATATTACGGCAGACATATTTTCTATGAAGAGATCTCAGAGGAATGGATGATCTAGGAGAACATAATTTCACCTATGTAATTTAGACACTAGGGCTTCATTTTATGATTTTAATTATTCTGTTTAGCTATTACAGTTTTAAGTGTTTTGTGGTAATCAGCAGAAACTAATTAGACATAAAACTAGAAGACATTCATTTTCAAATACTTTATCTTAATTACATTATAAATGCCAATATTAACAGATTACACAGCAGTTTGTTTGGCTGCTTCATTAAACGATTGCTGGAGAGTGCTTTAGAAGCAGTAATAAATGCATACTAGTACCCTAGGAGTCCACAGTAGATGTGGACAATTGAGAGAAAGACACAGAAATTATGTACATTTACTTTCAAGCACAATAGATATAGAAAGGACAATTAGTTACCTCCCCAAGGTTGCAGAGCGAAATCAGATCCACCTTTCATCAGTGAGGACAACAAAATGTCCCCTGACATGAACAGATTAACAGAAATAGGTCTAGCATATTAGCTCTGAATTGTTAATCCTCATAATTCAAAGCAAAACAAAAGAAACCTAAGCAAACAGAAAAAAAGTCTAAATAGCAGCCAAAGTCATCGGTGGAGTAATTGTTTCAGCAGTGATACTATTATTAAAAGGGCAAATGCAGTCCAAAGCATGGAAGAATATATATTTTAATTATATTCAGGTACTTCTAGATAATTGTCTAATTTTAAAATACCATCAATTTTCTTTGGTAATATCTCTATGCCAAAGTACTACCATGCAATTTAGATTTCTCCTCCTGCAACACGAGGATTATAAAAACAAAGCAAAACATACCAGTGTAACATACTATCAGGACAAAACATACAGAGAACCTTGGCTTAACCCTTGCAAATACCTCCTTGAGATGCTCTGTTTATTTCAGAAGTCCTGGTTTAACAACAGAATAAAATCTTGGCAAACAAAACAGAAGACAAAACAGCCGGCTGCATTCCTTCCAGGCAGTTTCACAGTTCATAAACTCCAAAAAACAAATGAAATACATAAACTTAGAACAGTTCTTAGATTTTACCAAAAATCTTTACCTTCACGCTTAAACTCTACAGCATAACCTCACTTTTCTGGAAAATGACCCACACTCACTTCGAAGTCTTTCTGCAAAACAATTAGCACGCTGAGAGATTCACTGAAAACAGTAGGTACATGACTAATTTTACTCTTTCACTGTCACTGGAAATCATGGGAAATAATTACAGACTGCGGCCAAAGTCTGAGCCACTTTATTTTCTCTGTTTTGAATGCAGGGCATGCAAGGGAGTTAATCAAATTTTTGTACAAGACAAAAGTAGGTGACGCAGAAAATGACAGCACGTCTAGAATGTTATGAAAAGTTAGTATCTGATAACTGATACTAAGGAAGTACACCATTTGTAATTCTACATATAGAAGAAAACTCACCACATACTGACAAAGCTGAATTTAAACTGTATCAATGATATATTAAATAGTCTACACATAAGAGGACACAGATATTAGCTGGAATGGATAATAATCAGAACACTTTCAAAGATTGCCAAGCACTTGTAAAGCGGATATGGGTTCCTGATTTCAGTAAAATGTGAATAACTCCTGTGATTTAACAAAGAAATATTTGGAAGACTGGGAAATAGGTGTTGTCCTGATATTTATTTTACTTCTGGGTTGAAGAACTTTCTTCCAAGTCACTGTCTTGCAAAGATTTACTTGTGTATTTTACTTGTACTCTGTAGCATACATGCAACGATGTCTGTAACAGTTAATTACATGTGCGCCAGCTATTGCTTGGTTCGCAGCCATGATCTTCCCCTCTCCTCCCAGAATGCTGCTTATAGGGACATAGCTCTACCTTCACTGTCCTTCAGACTGGATGAGCTGGCAAGGCCAATAACTTCCAAAAAGCATGTTCACACTTAAACATGGCAGCTGAAATTATGCCAATGCTTAGGCTGGACTTCTGCAATTTCCTAGCGTAGATATAGCCGTCCAGTTTAGTGGGGTGATGTTCAGAGCAGTCATATCCAGAGCAAGCTTGTTTCTACCCATCTTTCTCCAGGGTTTCACATGAGCTTTTAGCAGGTTTGGTCTTGAGAGGAGCACAGGCAAACAGAGCATTATTATTATTATTATTATTGTTTTTGTTTCTTACTGCACAGCAATGCTTTTAATTCTGGTGAGACCTTAAAAGTCATTACTGTAAAGAAAGAGAACCATCCCTTTTAATGTCGATAACTATTGTATTTAATTTTCATTCGATTGTTCAACACTGCATGCTTTAATATCTCAAGGGTATATTAGCACTGCCCTTTAATGATAAAAATACAACTTCCCAGAGATCAGAATTAGCTAATCTAATTCCTAGTAAATGCAATATTTATCTACATAAACATATATATATACATATACTGAGAAAGACTTAAGCATGACAGCAGAAATTTAAGCAGGTATGGTAGCAGTATGGCAGAAGCATGGAGGTAGTAACAGCATATGCAGTTTTAGACTGTAACTTTAATAGAAACAAAATCATAGTTTTTGCTTTATTAAAACTTTAATATTTCATGTTTCAACAGGAAGTACCATATTACAAAAAGGATATTGACAAACAAGAGCATGAGATAGTCAATCAATATCACCCAGGATTACCAGGATACCCAGGATTAGATCCCCAAAAGTACCAAACCTCAAATTCATACAAAAGAGAATTTGGTAAAACTGATTAGAAAAGTCTACACCTGTAAATCTTGATGGTCTTCATTGCAATATTTAAGTCTCATTGAGAATTTAATCCCAAAACATTACAAGCAAAAGGCTTGATACAAAGCTTGCTGAAACCAATGAAAAGAATTTAGCTGATTACAGAAGCTTGTGAATCAGACTCCAAAAATGTGAAATAGGTGCAGTGTGACAGTAAGAGTTATAAGTAGAAAAGCACAATTGTTTTAAGTCTAACTGGAGGCTTGAAACTATAAAGGCAAATGAACAATTTAGCATGCAGGACTCAAATTAGAAGTTATTGCCAGAAATAAAAATCAATAGATCACAGAGGAATCACAGACAGACATTCCAGTTTGCGAGGTACATTATATTAAAAATATGCAACAGTCTCCATGGAGAAGAGTTGAAAACTGAATTATGTGAAACTTTTTTATGCAAAACACAAGGAAATGCCAGTGATAGCTGGGCAATCAAATATTTTTTTTGCATTTTCAAATTCATTATTTGAGCTCTAGGTAAGCCAGAACACAAACTCAGTTTGGAATTCATGATTCATATTGTTCTCAGTGAAATATTCCTAATCAGCCATCATTGCCTACAGGCACAAAGCCAAAGAGATCAGCAGAGTAGGATACATTTATTTATTTATTTAAATCAATGCAGCTAATGCCAGGACCTTTAAACCATCTGCTTCAGTTAAGGAAGAAGTCTGGACAACTGGTGATGTTACTACTGGAAAAACATTTAGAGAAGAAACATATGTTCCAATGGCAATTTGCCTGCTGAGTGCAAAGAGGCAAACATTTAAAATGTGAGATGAACCGGCTCTATGCTTATTCTTCCAGAGTTCTGAATATTCAGAGTTGCCTTCCAAGATATTAATTTTTTTCTACATGTCTGGTAGCATTTGGGGGGGGGAAGGGAGGGTGGGAAACAACAGAAAACATTCCGCAATCTAAAACTCTTTTATAATATGTATATATATGCATGTTTCGCAGTGAACACACAAGAATTCACATGTTGGGGACTGAAAAAAATATCTAATTGCTCAGATATATTCAGAATAAAGACCTGGGAAACAGATCTGGCAATTAACACTATGGTTTAATGAAGATGCAAACCTTTAACTTAACCTCTGTCACTGCTACTTTTACCATTTCTTGGTTTATCCACACTTCAGGAATCCCTAGGTAAAATGACTGTATAATGGCAACAGCAGGAGTAGAAGGTATAGGCTGTTTGTCAAGGCAAACAGAATTACTTTCTTCCCCCCATTCTGAACTGCCTTGGCTCAGGAGGCCACATGGCACAGACAGTGAAGTATAATGTGGGCAACTCTCATGATATAACCTGCCTTGCCAGCATTTCAGCTACAATGCTCTCCCTTCCTATCCTACTTTATTGTATCAAGAGACAAGACTGAGAGCACTTCTGCATTTCACTTCAGATTACACTGAGGCATGTCTTTCCATATGACATGTAAAAAGATGAAAGGAGAAGGAATCTTCCATGGAGAGGGAACTGATTGGAAAATAATCTGAAAAGGGATTTGTCTATGTCCATGTTACTGCTAAATAAATGAGGACCAAGAGCCAATCTTGCCTCTGAGCTTCAAGTTGCTTTCAGCAAGCTCACCTTTGACCCCAAGACATAACAATTCTTTCATGGGACTTCATTTTAGCTCAGTGTCTAGAATAATGTGAAGGGAGGGAGTTGTGGTTGCCCGTCAGGTTTGTTTTTAATGTATTTAAGAGAGAGTATGTGTGGTAAGCTTCTGGATGTGGCCTGTGAGTATGTGCTGGTGTTGGAGGGTGCAAAGACTGCTGAGGGACTGCTGAAGGACTGCAGAGACCCAAGGAGCTGGACTTCAGTGAATGATCAGTACTACCTAAATATTGCACTCCCTAGAGCGAACTAATCTTGCACTATGTCTTGGAGAAGGACTACTATATTTTCATATGTAAAAAATACATTCACACAAACGTCATTTACACATGTATTTGTTATGATTAGCAGTCCTCATAGACAACTATAATAATAAACTAGTGTACACTGTAGTATACTCAGCTGCCTACCTCAGTAGAGCACCAGTCATCAAGAGACCATTTATGTGCAATTAACAGGATTTGATTTTTTGACCTCTCAGTTTCTACAGATCATGAATGCTTTGAGCAGAGAATAACACAGCTGCTATTCATTCTGTATGAGAACTGAACTGAGATGATTGTACATCTTGTGAGGATTCATTTGTGACATGAGAATTGTCCTCAGGCATAATATGAAATACGAAATAAATTGAAATAATATGAAATAACTGAAATAATATGGAGAAAATCCTAAAAATATATTTTTGAAGGAAAACACAATCAGAGTCCTAGCTACAACAATTCTTGTGAAAACTGCTAAGAATATGGTCCTTTCAAAATTAAAATTCACCAAGTGCCATAAAAACTCATTGGAAGTATATATTCATGCCTGAAATATAAAGTCGGAAGCGTGCATTTGAGATTTGCCAGCATGTAAAATGAAACAGAATTCAGCATTTATGTATTTAATAATCATATTGCTTCAACAAAGCATAAAACCTTACAGGCGTCATCTTACTGCAGAAAAACAGGATTTGGGGGGGGTTGTTTTGTCATTCAATTGATTCCTAGAAAAACAAATAATGCAAGGGCTACTTAATCTTCAAGTCTGTAGATAATAATAAGCTCTTTCTGGTATTCAAATACAGTGTCAATGGCAAGGCACTCCAGAATGACTTTACAAGACTAAGTGAGTGGCATATGAGATTTAATGTGGGTAAAAGAAAGTAATGTCTGCAGAGAAGAATCATGTAAACCTTGCTTACATGATGCTCAGAACTGGCAGTTACAATTCAGGAAGAAGATTTTGAAGTTAATATTGACAGTTCTTGAAGACTGGCTGCCTCAGAAATGCAAGCAGAATTGAGTGCCATCAGGAAGGGTCTTGAGACCAAGGAGACATTTTATTGCTATATCAAATGTTGGCTCTCTGACATCTTGTATGTGTGCAGTTCTAGTATCCATATCTCTAGAAAAAAATTTAAGTTAGAGAAGGTTACAAAGAAAGGCAACTGCCACATCAGGAGACATTGGATAGGCTGGAGCTCTACAATTTGGAAAGAAGGCTGAACAGAGACATGATTGAAGTGCATCGAGGTGACAAAAATTGAGGTGTGATTGAAGTGACAGAAACATAAGGGAGGTAGATAAGCTGAATGAAGAGATGTTATTCACCAAATCCTGCAACACCGAAGTTGCACAAAAATGCAATCAAAAAAATGAATAAGAGATAATTTCAGACAGATAAAAGAAAGTTCTTTGCCTACAGCAGGTATCGAATTTGTGGAACTTTTTGCCATAGGAGATCGTGAAGGCTTCACAGAGGAATTAGAGAAATTCATGGATGAGATGAAACGGACAGCATGGCCATGAACACATATGAAAAGGAATAGGCAGGAATTTATCTTCTAACAGCTCTGGTATAACAGCTGTGGATGCTGAAAGAGCACAAGAGGAATGGAGCACAGGCAGTGACCAGGATCATGTTCTCCCTAAACAGCATCTCCTGTTGCTAATGTCAGGGAGAGAGTACTGGACTCAATGGACCACTGGTCTGAATGGAAAGAGTATTTCTTATGTTCTTAATCATTTGACATTGAAGCAATAGCCATTTGGAGCAAAGTGAGAGAATAGAAAATCCTATACATAGGATGAATTAACAATATATTAATTTGTGGCGAAAAAAAAAGTGGGTGAGATAATCACTGAAAGGCAAAAGAGCAGCTCTGGTTTAGGGTGAGAATAAAGGTGATCCTATATTTTCATATATTTGAATATATTTTAATATTCAAAAGTTGTCAGTGTAATTTGTGTACGATTGCGTAACATCTCATCCTGGTTCCCAGCCTGGGAGTATGGACATAAACATCTTTGCTATACTGTGTTCCTCCAAATGCAAACAACATCTGATGACACAGATATCACTATGCATAAGCACCTTACTGAGCTGTAGACATTTGAATTAAGGCAGATGGGGACACCTGCATGGGACAAATATTTGCATAGAAGTGATTCAATTAGAACATTTGCATTTGAATCAGCTTTTGAGAGTTTGGATTAAGAACCAAAACTGAGTGGGAGGGATGAAGGCAGATTAGATCAGAGACAGTTGTCTTAGAGCAATATGCCTTGGGATGTATAACCATAACATTTGTGAATTGCAAGAATAATTCACACTTAAGACATTTTCTCTTTTCGTGAATCCTTCACATTTTTCCCTGCACTAATTTTTCTATCTCCAGTTTTTAATCTGATATAAAAAAAAGTAATGAGTCATTACTGTACACCAGTCACAACTACACTAATTAGCAGAAATGTCTTTAAGAAAGCACCATTCATTTACCTCTTTGGACATTTACATCACACAAAAAGTCTGAATTAAAGGCCAAAAGAAGTAACAAGATAAAGTTCAAACTGCCAGCAATTTTTAAATAGGGCCAGGTTCCGTGGTATTATTCTACAGAATATCTGACTACTTAAACTAAAAAAAAAAAAAATCTTATTTTCCCACAGATATGCCATGAATTTATATAATACAAAAATGAATAAAAGAAAATCCCTGCAAGAATTCTCCCATCTAGAAACAGTTGTCATGGTACAATAATCAGGAATTACCATTTTCTCCCTTCCATTTTATTTGGAATAATGAAGATTCAAGTACAACATGCTACAACACACTCCTTCCTCTGGATGATTCAGGCTTTTGGCTGCAAGGTCAAGCACACTACAGCTAATCCTGTGTTTTACTCTTCCTAAGTGCAGTGTAGATATGCTTCAACAAAATTAAAAGCTAACAATATGGTTGGAAATAATTTAAACCTCAATCTTGGCATCTCTTAGCTTGCCTCTGCTCACTGTCTTCAGATAACAGTAAGCATACAGCTACTCACAGAACAACGCATAAAACCAAAATCTTTGCAGTCTAAGCCTTATATCCACTATGGTAGCATCTTTAAGGGCTGATTAAAGGCTTTTTAAAGGCAGAGAATAACCTCTGATATTGATAGTAATATTAAACACGAAAATAGAACATGCTACTGTTTATGCTAAAGTACTGTTCTAAGTTCAAGCAGACATTTCAGATAGTCTCCTAGGTTATAGCATCTGATGTGCAAGGCAAAAAATATGTTTTTGCTTTTGCTAAAAACTGTATAGCATTTATAAATGAGAATATATTCCCTAACAAATAGTAGTGTTAGTGGGACCGATAATGCTACTAATGTAAAGAAAAAAAATTAAGAACAAACACCTGCTTTTCTCCAGAACAATCCAAATAAATGATGTTCTGAATTCCATGACAAAGCTTTCATTGTCTCTAACGATGAATAAACGGGGCCCTCAGTCATAGAAAAAAGGCCATGTTTCTGTGTAGTATGAAGAGCCCATTTACCCTGAGTCACCTTAAACTAAATGAAGTTCTTTGTGCATAATAGTTTTTATGAAAAAGACCTATGACCTAATTTCGTTTTGACAGAAGCCACACAGGGAAATGGCCATCTGAGGGAAAATGCTTCTATTAAAATTTATTTGTGCTGTAAACTTTAATTCTTAATATATAACTTGGGTCACACAACATTCAGGTACTAACGCAGTAGTACCAATGCAGTAGTGGCTCATGCAGAATTTAGCACAGAAGTCATTCTTACATTCTTCTTAAGAGTCTTTAATTTAAATAAATAAATAGTCTAATGTGATATTTTGCTGTAGTTGCAACACAACTGAAAGGCCAAAACCCTTCCTTCCAGGCAGAAAAAGGAACAAGTTCAGAAGAAAACAGACATGTGCTATAAATCTTATAAAGATTTGATTTTAAACATGTTGAATATATACCCTACTCTAGCAAAACACCTGAAAACATATGCTAATTTTTGAATATTTCCATTAAAATCAATGGGATAATTCAAATGCTTTAAGGATAGAAAGAGAGGGTTGAACATTTTGCAACACTGGACAATCAGTTAGTGTAATGAATAGTCTAAATATTTTGAGCCTGATCCTCAGTAAGTGCAAATTGCTATTACCGTGTGACTTTACTGTGACTATACAGATTTACAGCAGTTGAAGAAATAGGGATCTAAAATTGTCTAAACACAAGACATGGAACAAGTGCAACCACTTAATTATTATTTTCGCTCTAAGAAAGCAGAAAGATTATTCACAAAGTGCTTAATAAAGTCATGGCTACAAACTGCTTTGTGATAACGTTTCATTCACTTACAGTGTACAAGGTATCTCAAATATTTAAAATTGAGCTATTAGACGCTGTTAATCTTATCATGTAGTAAAATCAAGAAAAAATAATTTAACTATTAACAAATTGTCTCAGAGATTTGAAGACATTCAATGAGCTAACAGGATATGAAAATCAAAGGGATTTGAAAATGACATTACTTAAGCACTGAAATAAATCATGTGCAGCAACCACAGTTGAGAATATAATCTCTTCTGAATTTCTTCCTCTCTTATTTTCTGATTAAATATATGAACTGGCCTCTACCAACATTCTAAAAAGCTACTTTTAGAGTCATACCATGTTTTAAATTATTCTAGTTTGAATTAATTGATTCATAACCAATTTATCTGATTTACTTCACTGCCAGATGGGTATGAAGAGACGGGAAGGTTCTGTGTCACCAGCTGTGCTACTGGGTCTGGGTAGATGACTGGATTACTTTATGTATGGCACCTATAGTGGTTTTCAGTAATGAGAACTCCATAAATTAGCTTAATAAACAAATTTAACATTTAGTTTGCAATAATTGTTGTTGTTTAGACTAGAGGAAAAGTGTTTCTTTATTTGTGTTAGCAACTATGGGATAACACATTCACCCCTAGGTATCATGAATGTACACTTCAAACAGAGAATCTCATTTACTGTGATCAAATACAAGAATGCAAGCAAAATCTTAATTAATGGTATACAATACTGGATGTATAAGCTTTGAAAATTCCCAAAGGTTATGATTTAACAAAACAACTGAATCTGGTTCAAATTCTGCATTTCAGTATGCAGTTTGAGAGAAAACTTAATCTGACATCAGTTCCGGTTCCATCACAAAATCCCACCTAAAACTCTTTTATCAATTATCTCTCATAGAACAGAGTAATGCTCTAAAATAGAAAATTCACCCAAAAGGAGAACACTGAAACTTCATATAGTAAAACAAAGATTTAAAATTCTTTCTATTTCTCTATTATCATCACCTACTGCTTTATAATAATTTATAAAGTGAATACAGGAAAAACAAAATCAAAAACTGTAACCCAGAGAAAATAAAGCACTTCAACATTTTCCTTATATCACTGTCTCTGTGAGCAGTCTTTAAAATCTGCAAATTTATTGTTAAAGCTCACTTCTGATGTGCAACCTACAAAACATGAGGTCAGTGGGTGGCTGATTAACACAGAGAGATTCATTTTTGTTATCTTAATTATAAATTTTTGCTCCCTCTTTCTGCCTAATGTATTAATTTGATGTCTTAGTTGTATCTGCAGATTTCAATACTTTTAAGAACAGCAGCTGTCCTGGTTGTACACATAGAAATGACCAAGCAAAAATGCAGGCCCTACTACTATATAAATAATACTAGTAATTTTAATACAACTTTCATTTTCATTCTCTCTCAGATTTGGGGATCTGAGGATCTACTTTTTTTTTTTTTCTAAAAAGAGTACTTTCTTATGTGAAAACAATAATGAAAATTAGAAGATCAATAAAATGAAAATACTATGTTGGCAAAGAGAAGAGCTAGGAAGAATGCGTAAACGACTTTCAATAGCCTAAAACCTCACTGTCATTGATTTAGCTATTTGAGTTCACAAGCCTGGGGGAAAGAGCAGCTAGTTAGAGTGTTTTGGATACCTTATCCATTCAAAACATTAAAGAGAGCGTGTTTTTTTCTAAAGCCATACATAACTGAGCATCTTGCTGGCATCAAGGTAAGCAGAGAATACATTCATGCAACCTGTGGTCTAACCAGGAAAAGCATGCTGCACCCATAGCAGTCCCCTCTTGAAGAGCTGAAGGACAGACTCTTTTGCAGTGCTATTTATTAAAAGCCCTTGCTGGCACTTGCCATAACGGAATTGCAGCAGACTTGGAGCCAAAATCTCTAACCCATGTAGTGAAAGAAAAAAGGACAAAGTGTCTTTATGTGTAACGCTATCATTAGAGTTAGGAAAGTATTCTGTCCTTTATAAATAAAGTGCTCTGTAAAATCTTAAATGAGCTGAAGGAAGGTGCAAATAAAGTCTTGAGGTAGATCTGTTAGTATGTAGAACTGAGTTCCATAATCATCACAATTATTATCTTTATCAGGTATGATTCATATGGTTCTTCTGAGTCAACTGATTTTTTTTTCTTTTTAATCTAAAAAAGGGAGAGCAGCAACTGGGAAAAAAAAATCTTCTTTTGATTCCCCTACTCACAACCTGAGAGCAGTGATAAGTGATGTCTCTGTTCCCCAAAAAGGGAACTGAGTAGTGAGCAGGAGTTGGAGGTGAAGAAAGCAAGAGGTGAAAGGCAATCAAAGAAGAGGAACCTCCTTGGATGATCCACAGTGAGCACGAAAGTGTCTTATTACAGCTTTGAGGAAAGCTGAGGGGCTGCCACTCATCCCACACTGGGGATGAAAAGGACACACTTCTGACATCAAAACACAAAGAAGTAATCTCTGAAATGGGAGTACAGGAGTATGCTCTGAGGTATATCCTCGTACTGAAACTAATAGAGCAACAACTAAGCCATGTTAGAAACCACAGACAGAATTATGATTATTGCACGACTGCTTCTTAAGAATGCTGCATAGTTCATTCCAACTAGGGGGTTCAGATGCTTGCTCATATGCAAAAATTAAAGCACATCTACATGCCATATATACTCATCTTTAAGAAATGGCATAATGCACTATCTTGGCAGTTGAACCCTGTAACTCATTTTTTAATTCCTTACACTTTATCAGACAAGTAAGTTGAAGAGTAAAAATGTTTTGTTTATGTTACATTATCTCCTCAGCATATTCCACAGACACCTAGGCTATATCTGGATTATATAATATGGGAGCACTTTTGATTTCCCGGATTTAGGCATTAACATTGGCCATACTGGCTCCATCCTTGGGGATGAAAAGGACCACATAAAAGGGAAAACCTTTTCAAAGAAAAGAAATGCAGGCATACAGTCCAGATTGACCTGTGCCATCTTCCAAAAGGCTCTCAGTTGGGACCACCTGGCAACAAAGACCTGGCCTGCTTTAGCTTGTCCCAAAACATAAACGTAGCTATACCCCTAATTTTATTTTGGCTTTAGACACCAGACTCTGACCTGACACAGCTGATACTGTTTCTGTTCGTACACAATAACAACACACTTGGACTTGGTTTCAGTGTACTCACGTGTGCTTATAGACTTCTAAATGCCAATATTCTAGCAAGGTGTATTCAGAAATTATACTGAACATGCATTTACTTTAATATCCTAACTACTTCTTCCAGATACCCTTCTTGAAACTGTATACGTAATCAATTTCAGGAGAGAGCAGTTGTAATATTTCATTGACAGATTACAAATTTAATCCTCACCATATGTGGATTTTGTTCAGGGATCTGCCAAGCAACCATACATCAGGATTTTATTTTTATATATTAGAGCTCATTTAAACTTCAAATAATCCCTATGATTAAACCACTGACTTTCTGACAATGTGTCTCTGATTGTACAATTCTTCCTTGGGGTTCTCCAGGTTTATAAAGTATAGCTCAATAAAGACCTTAATATGATCGTATGTTGCTCACCGCTCAGAAAACCAGTAAGCCTAACATCTTAAAAACTCTAAAATGATCCATTAACCACTACCATAACTTTTTCTGCACCAAAATAGGTAGATTTTTTTATTTTACTACCAGTGACTTCAAAGACATGGAAGCACAGCTCTGGTCTGTTAATTTGGCTTATGCAGAAAACTGCCTTGTGCAACAGATAGCACTCCTGTGAATTTTAATTGATTTAGTCTACTGTACTACCTGAAGACTAACACTATTATACCGATATTTTGAAGAGCAATCAATCAATCAGTGCTCTGAGTGAGTAGGAGTTGAGCTCTGGAACCTTTCCCCAGCAGGATCAGCACTTCTGCATTTCTAAATTAAAGAATGGTTACTACTTCTCTTGAACAAAATGATAAAACTAAAATATAAAATATGAAATAGAAACTGAAATCCCTTCCTTTTGAAGGAAAGAGAAGAGAATGAGTAGATTCTTCACTGAAGTTCTCCTGCTTACACCTTTTTCTCTGAGCAATGTAATCAATCTCTGGATTATCATATTCACTTTACATTTACCCATTTGACTGATTTTGAAATGGAACCATTGTCACATAAGGGGATTAGGCAGAATTACTGTGCCTTTTTTGCTAGCTCCTGCATCACATTTATAATACAATGTCTAGCCAGCATTTTTTTATTTTTTATGTACTTATTTTAGCTTGTCACTGACCAGTGTACCACTACTGTATTCCTAATTGCACTCTATACTTTGCATGCACTTGAGGCTGGATTTTCATTGTTTAACAGTAACTTATCTCCTAAACAGTCGTAATTTACCAGGTAGCTGCACAGCACACTGCATATACATATGGGAATATAATAACACCCTTTGAACTCATTTGTTCATGTCATATTCTGAATATTACTCCCTGTGACATCTTTGCTGCATTATTCTCAATTCAGAACAAGAAACAGCCTGTGCTAGTCTACCTACCACTAGCACAGTTTTTCTGAACTTCCTCTTATTCCATGAATAGCATTTGAAATAGTTGATTTTAAAATAGCTTTTATAAAGTAACCAGCAGCTTTTACATACATTTAGCTTATTCTGCTTTGTTAGCAAAACTGAAAACTGAAAGGCTCAAATTTCAGCATGTCAAAATTATTTCTGATGCCAAGCCATGAAGTAATCAGAAAAATGATAAAAACAGAGCTTGTTAGATTAAATAATTTCAACAAGTGTTTTCAAGCTTTCCTCTAAATTATAAAACCAAACTAGATACAGTATTTCTAGGTCATACTGATGCTAACAGCTGTTGGTACTGGCAGGAATGGAGTGGATGGGTCCCGGATCTGTGCCTCCTCACACACACAAGGAAACCTTCACTCTCCCACCCTGCACACTCCTATTCCTACACTGGGACCCTACCCATGCCTCCATTTTATATTCCTCAAGTGTAGAGTAGGAGCTTAACCCCAAGCCCCCAGTTTTTCCTCCCATTTCTTCAAATTGGCACCCTTTCCACCCCATTAACTTCCTACCTACATTCTTGTCACTGATCAGTTATAATCATGTATGGGAAGGTACCTAATCTTACAGTTAAAGTCATCACCTGCACCCAGCCGGTTATTACTCCAAGGTCACTGAACCTCAGAGCTTTAGATTTAAGATCTCCACAAAGGCAGTTACTGTCCAGCAGCCCCTCTGTTATCTATAGGATCCACCCAGTAACTCAGCTGAGCTTCTTCACATAGGCAATGGGGTCATGCAGACATGTTTCCTGTAATACACCATTTCAGGGCAAAAACGAGCTGAGTAGTGTGTAGGGTCACCAAACCTTTTACAAATGATTTATAAATCAGTGGTGGTGTATGTGCCTCTCATTTCCCAGCACTCCCAAATGTAATCAGGAGACTATCTTTGAGACTCAGGGCTGGATAAGACTAGTGAAAATAACAGTTTTTTTAATGGGGGTTTTGGTATTGCATTTGCACATTTCAACTTTTCTTCAAAGACATGAGAGCTAGAAATTTGCTGTCCTTTTCAGGAGCAAAAAAGAAGATCTTGCGGTCTCATCATCTGTCTGCCAGTACACCCCTAATAATTTTGAAACCAATTGTGAGTTTCGGACAAATCTGATAGAGATACAGGAGTTTAACCTTTACTACATTTTCTGTGGAAGTCTTTGGAAAATGGTGACTGAGAAAGACATTCCAAAAGGCAGAAAGGAAAGTTTAGTTTTGTTTGGCTGTGGTCAGCTAATCAGCTGGGGAAGCAGACGCTTATCAACACAGGAGTGGGCTGAGAAGAGTGGGAGCGTTCAGAGGACATGTACCGTGATTTGCCCTATACACTATTAACAGGCTTGTGATAGTCATGGATTAGAACTATGCCTACGTTAATGGTAAACAATTCTCATGGACCAAATTAAATGTCTAGAAATAGTTAGAAACTTAGCCAGCCTAACGAACCAGATATACTAATTAATCTATTTTATTCCTTCAAGAACTTTAATTTCAAAATAGAAACTACAAATTTGTTTACCTCTATCCATTTTGTTTTGCTTTTTCCTTCGAATTTAGTGTCTAGTATAAGACCTGGAAAATGTGAAGTGAAAGCTCAAATATACTTTGAGAATGGGTAAATCAGGTTCTACAAATCCGAAAGAATTATAGGGATTTTTTTTAATTGCTTTGTTCAAAAGATTGTCAGATGCTAGAAGGAAGAGAAATATGAGCAGTATACTGAGCAGCTGGAATTCAAAAAAAATTTTTTTTTTACTTAATAATCTAGATTAGTACTGAAATACCATTTTCTCTTGAATGAAATATAAAACCACTCCGACTAGAAAAGACTCGCAGAGCTTTGTTATGCATGGATGCCACCTGCTGGAAATCAATAAAATGACAAAATCTGAGACATCTCAAATCTAAGCAGTCATTGCTTATATACCTAAAGAGAAAAGGACTGAATTGCTGTCACATTTAATCTCTAAATGTACAAGCCTGTGGTCAACATATAGGCAAACACACTGCTAAAAATAAAATCATGATACTAAGTGAGTAGCCTAGGAGAACACTAACAACAGCATACATAACAACAGCAAACAAATCCGTCAGTTCCCAACTTCAAACCCTAAACTAAATGACAAAAATGATCATCAGTGATTACAGGATCCTGACCAGGCCAGCGATTCAAAAAACTGGATACTGTATTTGCAGAAGCACTAAGCATTTCTGTACAAGGGACAACCATACAAAAAATGTGACCACAGGAGAAATTTCCTTATAGCCCTAGGCCAGGAGCAAAGAAATTTTCTTTGGTGAGGGTTGAAATAGACCTTCCAAACACATCTGCTGAATAAACCAGCACATACACATTAGCTCAGATATAACTTAATGTCCTGCTGTAATAACATAAAAAAACCACTCTGCAGCAGACCATGTAAAATGAAGTCACAACATTATTTCAAGAACCTAGGTAGTAGTTTTGTCAGCCTATCCCTAAGTAGCAATTAGAGCAAAATTCAAACCTCCTTGAACATTATTTATGGACTTGAATGGCAGCTAGTAGAGGCACATAATCAACAATTTCTGTTCTAGAACAACCGGGTAGTACTGCCACTCAAACAATTCATGTCCTTTGTTCTTTCCTCCTCTCACAGATAGATTTTACACACACACACATGCAAACACATGCACACAAACACACAGCATTTCAGGCATATATACCATATGACAGTTCAAAGTGTTTAGGAAGCCAATTACATTCCAGGCATCCCACAATCATGAAACAGTCCAATAATTAAAGCCATTCGTATCCTGCCTGGCAAATATCAGACCAATTTTTAATGACTGAGCAAAGTGTGAAAGTACAGGTTATAATGGAATAAAATGATCTTGGATGTTTTTAAAGACAACCAATTTGGAGTCAGTGCTGCTGCTAAAATAATGTTGCATGTTTTTGTGTATTGCACTCTGTAATAAAAATAAAACTCAACAGTCTTACTTGGTTCTTAGTGTCTCAATTCTTCTAGTCACTCCAAACCATTACAGATAACACATACAAATTGAGTACTCTAAACAGAAACAGGAATGGCAAGATGCAAGAAAAGACTTAGACTGTGTAAACTTGCTATAACAGCTCAAGTAGAACAAAAAAATCTAAAAAGCAAACAAAGTAAAACCTGATGGGAACAAATCCTGTATCAGATGTTTAATCAATTGAGAAAGAGTTAAATTTGTTTTAATAATGCACCACAATTCAAATTTTAATAATAAAGAATATCCACTGCATGTCAATTCCTTAATAGATTCATCTAGAGGATTCTTATCAGACAGGGCTTTTATTAATTTAATACAGTATATATTTCAAAAAATACAGCTTAGTTCCAAAGAGAACTCTTGCTCCCCTAGTCTCATAAAATTTCAGCATTTCTACAGTGCCACTGGCAAACGTAGCAGTAAAATGTAGGGGTAAGATCTGGAGCATGATAGTATCCTCCTAAGCTGTAAGCAGACTCCAGTGAGTATTGCACAAGAACAAGCCTTTTGAAGGGTTATGCAAGGCAGATATTTGCAGAACAGAAAGTGTAAAAACAAGAAGTCCGGTTCTAAAACTATGCAGAATATCTTTTATAATGATTAATTGATCTCATATATGTAGTCAAAGTGCATTCTTGCTGCAATAACCAAACAGACAAAAGAGGCGCAGGAATTACCAGAATCTTAGCATAGCTATAGCAGCAGTGGAACAGCTTTACCGAAAGTGCAGAGTGAAAGAGTCTTTTTCTTTTCTCTCCAAGGTTGCAATCTCTGTGCATCAGTTCTCACTCATTTCAGAAAGAATTTTAGAAATGTAAGTGCAGCAAAGACAAGCCCCATGTCTCCTTATATAATGTTTTCAAGTATTACAGACAAGCAGAGCAGGTTTGACAAAGTACAAGTACCACTGAACATAGGGGATGCTCTGCAGCATAAAGTAAGGTCACTGTAGTTCAGGAAATCCAAGCAAACAAATAGCTCTGCAAAAGGAAAGAGGGAAAGGAAAAATCCCCCAAAATCCGAAAATGCAACTGTTGGACCAGGAAAAAATTGGCAGCTCCCTGCTCTCAAGCCTCAGCCAGTAAGTTCAAAACTTAAACTTCCCCCATCAACAAATGCTTTCATATCCTTGAACTTTATAAACGGTACATAAAACTCTTTATAAAAAAATTAGTAACAAACCTTCTGATGTTTTTAAATATAAAGATAGTGGGACAAAATAACTACTAAAATGATGCAACCTGATTTATTAGAGAATTTCATAGAACTGCAGTGCACCTTGCCATCTTTCCCCATCCTAAGAACATTGCTAAAGTGCGGCTTATGACCCCACTGTAACTCCCCAACAGTTAGTAAACCTGCATTTACATACACCAGAATAAAACAGTTCAGGAACACACTTCCTCTTACTGTTTCCTCTTGCCCTCAGCCTGCACAAGAATGTAAACACGCTCCATTTGGACATCAACGTTCATTCATTTCCTTCCCTCTGGGCCCTTAGCACTCTTCTCTCTTAAAGTACCAATCAGAACAGTCCAGTCACCCTGAAATGTTCTAACATTCCAAAGTGTTTGATATCTTCTGTTCTTCTCCTCTTTTCCTATTTGTACTTTTCTGCATTTTTTCCCTTTTTGATCTTCCATTTGACTCCCCATTCTTCCTTCCTTCCTGCCATCCTTCCTTTCCCCATTTTCTATATCAGCTTTATCTCCCATGTATACATTCCCTCTCCTTTTCATATCAAAGTTTGTGTATTGTGCTTTGGAGGGAAAGCTTATAGTCACAAGCTTCATTCACTGTAAAAGATACTTATGTTAATTAATACTTTATAACGTTACTGATATATTGCACATGGTATTAGCTCTCTCTATAACAACCAATATAAATATCCAGTAAAAAGATCACAAAGGAGCAAACATAAATTGGCAATTTGCTTTCAGTGGTCATATGCCTGCTTCAGGCCCTCACTGCATATACTTATCTGCATAAGGAAACCTGGATAGTAGGGACTAGAGAATAGCCATTTCTTTCATCAGCCCTTTCACAAGGTAGCTGTGGCTAGCTTGCTTTAAGCTTTCTTTCAGGAAGATGAATCTACAGCTTTCTCCTAATGGCCAGCTGTAACAATACATAAAATTAACATGGCGTAATCTGTTTCCTAAGGAGCAAAACTGATACTTTTGATCAGATGAGATTCATGACTTGAATAGTATACATGTTGCAAAGTCAGGATAGAATTTCTTTACCTGAGCTGTTTGAGAGAAGCTAATAAATGCACCTAACTGCAATATCCATGTTTTGAGGTTAATTTCCATACCTTTCTCTTTATAAGATACTGTCTCTGGATTTTAAGCAAATCACAATTTCATTTATTAAAAGAGTATTTTTGCAACAAAATAATTAAAGAACATGCAATTACGTACAATTCTCTCTCTCTGTCACACACACACGCACACAGACACACAGCTCTAGGAAAAAATCAAAAAATAATTAAAAAGTATGTATCTGTAATATGTACACATATATATTAATTTTATGAATATATTACATATACACTATATATAAAATAGTATATTATAAAAGTGTCCATTTTAGATTATCTTAATCTCTCCTGCATTTTTATGTTATTTCACATCTCATTCTACATCTGCTTCTTATCCTCAGATTTTTCCTTCAACACACAGTTTAACAGAAAATTGCATTTTGTCTAAAAGATTTTCAAAGAAAAAAGGATTTTCATGTAGAAGACAAAGAACATCAACCAAAATGAAGAACTTAAACATTTCAGTTTGATTACACCATTGCATTGTCTTATCAGAAATATAGTTTGATTGCTCTTGTCTCCATCATCTGGCATAAATCTCATTTCCCAAATGGAAATAGCCAAGACCATCATTTTACACCCTATTTCATCAACAACAACTGAGACCAGAAGTGAAAATGAAGTCTTATTACGCAACTGAGCCAAAAAAGAACGTGACACTTGACTGGCAACTCCTCTTGTTTGTTGTGGTATCAAATAAGCATCTTTTTGAAAAAGGAAAATAAGCATATCATTTACAGCAATGATGTCCTTAACGTTTCATTGTGGAGTTTCAAAATGTATGTTATAAAAGTCAATGAGCTGATAATAAGGGTATTTAGAAAGAATGTGGACAGAGGTTGTACCCATGGTTACTTTTTACTGAAGAGTAAGCTAGCTGATAGTAACCTTCACTAGCATCTTGGACATGTCTTCATTAAATATTTAAACTTCAGTAGTACACAACAATGTCTCTGTTTGCCATAGGAGCAAAAATTATACTGAAGAATGACTTCTCTTTTTCAATCCCCAACAGTGGGCTTGGAGGCTCTTGTCACAAGTTTCCACCCTGCTTTGATATTGCATGTATGCTGTTCTCATCGAGCTATGATGTTCAGAAAGTTAGTACCCAACTGTTAGTCTAGCCCTCTCTACCACTCTGTAGTGCTCCTGCTCCTAAGAAGCAGTTCAGCTATATTTAGACCACAATTCAACAAAATATTTAAGCCTATGCTTTAAATCTATCTCTATGAATTATGTACTTAACTACCTTAGAAGATCTGAGCTTTAGAGTATTTCTCAGCTTTTATATGGACAGTATTTTTCAGATTTTATAAGAAATATGTTTTTTTAAACAAACGCATTCATCAAATCTTGTGCTCTCAGCACTGTTGAAAACAAAGCGTGAAAGAAAATACTAGCTGACATACTGCGGCATCACAGCCAAAATCTGGATTTTTTTATCTTAAAAAAGACAAACCCTGAATCACAATCAGCCATAAGAAGAAGGGATGTAAAAACTAGTGAAGATTAAGCTGGAGAACTACTAACTGTATTCCATTTATGCCTATACATTCCAAGATTTATCTTTCATTGTGATACATATAGCAAGGAAGGAAGGAAGAAGTCTCGCATTTCATAAGCTTAACAGTCTAAACAGCTTCCTATAAAAAGTAATTGGAAGCATTGTGAATTAATAAGAGAACAATATTTTTCTCATAGGGTTCTTCTGATTGTACCATAAGTGGAGTTCTGCGAAAGACATACAGGGCCAAACTAAATGAAGGTCTCTTAAAGCCAGAACCCACCTCCAGCAGAACAAAGTTAGTTAACTGAGCTCTGTACGCAACACACAACAATAATTTGGTATCAGTATACTAAGCTTAGAGCTGTCTAGAATAGCTCATAGGAAATGTTGTGTAGACAGAAAGGGAGGAGTGTAAAATCCCATCATTTTCTCCAGAGTTTAATTGTCCACTGGAGATTCTGTCACCAGGGATCTCCTTTTATATATCTATAAGTATTCCTCCAGATAAACAATTAATTAAAACATGCACCCACTCGTAGGATTCTGACTGCTGTATCACATTATATTTGCAGGGTACTCTTCATTCTACTTTCTGAACTTTTTTCACTGCTCAGCAAAGAATGCAAGATTCATAGGAGCAGGCAGAGTTAACACATGAAAAGGTTGTTTTGGTAGCCAAGTGATTTCAGCCATTACTTGGCTAAGCAGATACCTCATATGAGTTCTTGGTTCAAGGGCTGCTTATATATTTTTATGCAGTGATGTTTAAACAAAGACTAATCATTCCTGAAAGAAAATGCCAAATATTTGTATATTGAAATGTTGAGTTATTTAAGTGCCTTGTGATATGATGCAACTGTCCATGGTTCTTTGGCTTGACCCCCCCCAACTCATAGCCAAATTCTATGAATGTAGGACAGAAACACACTTTAATTTTGTTTGTAGAAGGCAGTATCTTAATGCTGGAAATTTTACTGCTCATGCCATTGTTATCTCTATCTTACAAATGAAAAAAATGAAAAAGCTTCTACATCGTCCCATTAAACTAAGCAAGCCTGGTCTTCCATGAACTTACGTCCACCTTCCTATTTGCTTCCTCTGCTCACGTTCACTGGAGTAAAACCAGATTTTCCCCCCACCCTATCCTTATCCAACCCCACTTCAATTCTTCTAGTCCCCTCTGCCAGTTCCCCATCTCACAACAATAATGTCAGATTCTCCCCACATCCCCCCTCCCTCCCCGCTTGCCATAACTGTAGTACTTTTCCAACACCAAATCCTCCTTACAATACCCCCAGCTCCCTCTAGTAGTAGGTCCTCCTGCTTCGATACCTTTAACTCCCTCCCTTTCTTTTTAGTACGAGTAAAAAAATAATCTTTGCAATGTCCCATGGCTGAATGACATCTATTCCTTTATTAAATATGATTGAAGAAGGCTAATAGGTCAGGAGTTATCAAAAGTACAGGCAGACATACAGTGTCACTGCGTAAGCTCCAGTTTCTTACAAGGCCAAAAAAATGTTCATGACTGATTAGCAAATCCATGTTACTGGAGGAATCAACATTTGTAATACACATTTATCTAGGCAAAATCTACCTTTTGTTGTAAAAATGAACTTATTATACATATTTAGATGCAGTGCTGCTGAGAAACTCTTCATTACATTGTATTTAATTAGGTCAGTGATCGACATGTATCTGTACTGTAGTCAGAAATATCTGCTAATTTTTTATCTCAGCCATAATCATATGTATCTTATATATACCCACATGTATCATATGCATGTAGGTGATGCATACTCACTTTCCACGCAATAGGGATGTATGCTACAGACATATCCATATTAAAGCAAAAAAACCCCAACAGATTGGCTCTAACTTAAATCCAAAGTGGTACTCAGACATGTTAGTCCAGTTATTAACACTGCCTGCTGTTCGGGTTCAGCTGGCAACATGGTTTTGTGGAATTTTAACCCACATCTTTCTCTCATTTAAATAGGCAGTTTCTTCACCTTCATCTGAAATAAATTCATCTTCATCTAAAAATAAATTATTCTTGGAGATATTTTGGTGAAAGAAAAAGTTTCCAAGCATTTCTCATACATAAAATACATTAAGTCCACGTGAAATGCCTCAAACAGAACATTCAGCTTGTAGCAGAGGCTTTCAATTTTACCTTTTATTCTCTGTAATAGTTATGAGCAGGTTTCCCCTTCTTTTCTGTATCTGAATGGCATATTTCATTTCACACATCCATTGCTTTCTGCCCAGCACTGTAATTCAGCTAAAGTAAAAAGCTTAGTATTTGAAAATGTCAGCTGCCCAAAAGATATTTGGAAGTCTGTGAATGTTAACCTTTCTAACATTTGCTTAAAGCCATCTGAAATTAATTCTCCTCTCTGCCTTCCCATATCTAAATAAGGAAAAGGCACTATTCTAAGATGCCTATTTAAGCAGAAACTAATACAAAATGCATGATCTCTTTGGAGAAAATAGGCCTCCTAATACATGTAAAAAACTCCCATTCATGTTACCAGAACAGCAAAGGGAAGAGATTATTGTATCCCAAGATTTTTATTCAGTAAATTAAAATTATGTGCACCCTTCAGTTCCTCTTACTATTCTCGTAAAAAGTATTTTTTTCTGATGCCATTTCTAAGAACACCTTTCTTATTAGCTCACTGTGCATAAAAATAAATAAATGAATAAATATAGATTCCTAAATATAATATAAATTATTATTAAATAAATTTAGAGCTTAGGATATTTGTTTTAACCACTGCTTATCAATTCATCAAGTGAAGATTACTAGCAACAGATATAAATCCTGAGGGAAGCTTTGAAACGATTATCTTACCAAATAATTAGGGTTTCAGTTTAACCACAAAACACAACTAAACAACAGAGTAAAATACTTCAATTTGCTGGATCACCTGAACATACATATTATATGTCTGATTGCATCCTCTCAACATGAATTAAAATGAAACTGCAGGTCTGATTTAAAAAAAACACCATGTAATCATCTCAAAGAAACACAACAGAGGTACAATTGTTTGTAAAGAACAAATAATGATCTTAAAATGTTTTATGCTTGAAACAACTAACTTTTTGTTATTGATACAGTTTATTCTATCACACCAGGGTTTCTGAAACTTCCAAAGCTTCCAAAAGCTTTTTGAAGCTTCCAAAAATAAATACTTTTCCTGACATTAATCGGTCCCAATCCGATAAAATGATATGAGTCTATAGTCTCAAATCTGAAATGTTTAATTTTTTTTTTCCTCTGTGGTCTATAAAAAAAGAAAAATCACACTCGTGATGACATATGATGATAGCCTCTTATAGAAAAAGTACTCTGGGCCACATAAACACAAAAAATGACCATGATGTTCAGGACTAACATTAGACAACGTGAAACCACACACAAGACTGATGAAGCTCTACATTTTCCTTCTGAAATACTTATCTTCCCCTTTTCCTTTCAAAATCTAAAGCCCCACATCTAAACCCCATCTAGATTCTCACATTGTCTCTCCCATTTTCACATATCATTATTTTCCCAAAACATAATAAAGCTTGATGTCTACCCTACCACCTCCACTATCCTACCTCACATCCATCTCCTCAACTCATGTCATCTACATCCCAAGCTTTCCCTGAGAAAGAGCAGGGCACAGGATTCCCTTTTGCACCGATGAGTAGTTTGGTTGCTAGGCTCAGCTTGCAACATGTGGTAGCTGCGCTCTTGGTCAGCAATAGTCTATGGAAGAGAGGAACACAGGGCAGCTAATGCCTATGAGCTACAACGTGCAGAATGGATATCTTGCAGTCTTTGAAGAGTAGCTGACACTTGGCATGCAGCTACAAATGTAGCAGTACTTTTTTATATATAGTCTTCACCTCACAGGAGGCATAGTCCCATAATACCCGGGTGAAGGAGACCCCACATTTGAAATGAGAGATAGATGGTTATGGTCTCCAAAACAGAGAAATGTTACATCTATATTATCTGTCCTAGGGAGCATGCCATTGCTCCCAAGCCTAGGGGCCTGCTTCGACCGGATCCACAGATGTGGACTCTCTATATCCGTACTGTATTTTGAAGAATAGGTATTGGGCACACCCTGGCACAACAAAGAATCCAGTAACACTTCACACTGACATAGCATAGGCATTTCTACTATATCACAATGTCATTATCCATCTACTTCACACACATCATATGATCTCAACCTCATGCATCATACAATGAGCCATGTATCACATATGCTTCTGTTCAACATGTGCTTTGAACACATCTTCTTGTTATTTCTGCTCTGCTTTTTCTGCTGTTTCTGCTATTCATATTTACCTTTGCCATGGAACCAGAGCTTCCAATAGTAGCAGTCCAGGACAAGCCTTTACTGAAAGGATGGATTTTGCATCCTGAAGCAACCAGCGCTCTAAAACCTGACAGGAAACAAAGGAATATCTGCCTGGGACATTTCACATTACCTTCCCGATGAGGGAGTCCCTCTATGATTGACATGACATTTGGTGCAAGGGAGAGCTGTACCTATATGTAGGATCTTATTCCGCACAACTGAGAATAATAGCGGTAATTACAAAGCTTTAAATTGGAAATGGCAACATTCAAGGTCCTTTTCTGGGACCACAATCTTCAGCATGAACTTTCTACTTTCCAGAAACCCTTGTCTATTGAGAAAATGATCCCACTACTACAATCTCTCAAACTTTGATTCTTAGCATGCAATGGACAGCCTTGTGGGGCGACCAAATTCAACCTGGGCCTGGTGGTGCCTGAAGTCTAAAAATGTTGTTCTTCATGTCCTTATACTTACACCGTCTGCATCAATCACATCCCCAACAGCATCAGGGAGGCCTTAACCCAAATGGAATTCCTAAACTCCAGGTAGGACACTCAAATCAATTTGCATCATGGACAYCACCTACTACCAGATTCAAGATACCTGAGTTTCTTTCAACTCTCAGGTCTTCCAGCAGAGACACATTAGTTTCCATTTCCCTCAAAAAACAGCAGCCTCTGTGTTATCAGAATACCAGTGTGCATTGTGAACAATATCCTCCTGCATACAGCCATGTCCGGATACCTGCAATTTTCAGCCAACACTGAACTCATGTGAAGCTGAAGGTGAATATATGCCTTCAGGCAACAGAGTGGACACTGAAGGAATCTCAGGAACACTTAAGATGCCGGTATCCCTATAACCACCATCGTGGCTGATTGCACCTTGCATTATTTGTGAGAGGAGTCTGGAGAACCATTCCATATGTAGGACTGCATGAAATCAAAACCTCAAGTTCATCTGCATAAAGCTCAGGGCAACTCTGCCAGTGACCCTGGTAATCGTGAAGGAAGACAAGTGAATGACACCATGAAACAAGTGCACACGCATACACAGTCTGGAGACAGCACCACTACAGCTACCACCGATAGCTTCTGCCCTGCTTCCCCAGAAAAGAAAGTCCTCCCTGCTTTTCCCACCTACACAGAGAAAAAACAGGCTATCTATTAACCGGTCCCCACATCTCCGAAACTGCCATAAGGTAATTTTTCATCAATGCACACATGTGCATGTACACAGGCAGATGATATAAGCAAGGTCCCTGTAATCCCCCAAACATGCACAGTGTAAGCTGGGCCCTCTCCCAAACCCTAAAAAACTCATAAGCACTGTCTCTCTTTTACATTCAGCTAATGTTCTTACTTGAAAAGGGCAGTATTATTACCCCTTTGCACTGCTCCCAGAGGTTGATCCACTCAGACTGGGTGGTTCAGGGCAGTCTGATATGATAATTTTGGTCACATGGCAACATGCCAAACCAGAAACACCACAGATAGGCAGAACTCACTTCTTTGTAGCTGCTTACTTCTTCTATCTATACACCTATGTAGATGTCAGCCCCTGTGACAGTGTAAATCTCTGTGGCATGCCTTCCAAGAAGGCTGCCAACCAATGCAAAGAAGTGTAACTTCAGGAAGAGAAAGAAGAGAGTCACACAAGTTTCTAGAGAAGAAAAAGACACCACAGCACATACTATCAAAACGCAAATTGATTTAAAATAAACCATTCTAAAAGGCCATTCTAGCTTAAAATTAAAGCACTATTTAATCTCACATTAACTTAAAGGATCAGCCAATCTGGCTGGGGGAAAAGAAGAGAGGGAAGGAAGGGGAAGGAAGGCACAGTCTGCCTATTTACATCAGCCACACGAAGCACCAGCCTGATTGCTGAAATTAGATAAGCAATGGCATTCTTACCTCTGTCCTGTCTCTCGGTTTCATGTGAGACTTCACTTACATTCCCAAATGTCTGTAGGCCTTGCTAGGGCCTTAGCAATGATTTTACAGTCAAATATCTGGTATAGTGTAATAGCATATGTACCTAGCATATACATATGCTTGATAGCATATAAACCTATAATCCCAAACGGGAATTTTTTAGAGACTTTTTTTCTGCGGTCTTCAACTTTTTTATAGATCAGAAGTGGACCAGCTCGTCATTTGGATAATGACCATCAGGGCTGAGCTACTGGCTGCCAGGAAAACTCCCATGCCATGAAGCTTGGGAAGGGGTGAGATTTCATCTAGTAGAAACCAGTGCCTTGGTCCCTTCTGGCTCTCAGTAGTTTCTCCCGGGCATGACACTATTGAGTGACCTAAGTTTTATTCTGTGCCCAGGTTTTCTTCCCAAGTGAATTAAACAACCACCCCAGACTGGAGCCAGGGAAGAAAACAAAAATATCTGTAGAGCAAATGATTTGAGCCCCACATCAAAAAGTAAAACAGAAGGTGACCCAGGTTGATAATATAAATATATGCAAATCATCAACCACTTAACCTGAAAATATACTGGAAAGATGATGGGAAAGGCCCATATCTAGCACTTCAGCTAAGTCTGTCTCCACAAATTCCCTGCGCTGTGATGGCTCACAGAAAAAAAGGTATTATGCAGTGCAGCTTTATCTTTTGTCTCATTCACACTCTTTTTCTCTCCCAATATAGCTAGATCTTCTGAACATATTGCTAGTTCTTTTTCCTTTTTTATGAAGTTTCAAATGATGGTGTCTAAAATAAATATTGTAATCCTGTTTCTGGTAATTGGTGTTTAATAGTTGGCACAGATGATTTGGCCTGACATTTTCAAAATTGATTTATTGCACTCTTTACAATAAAACCAGACCCGTTTTAATCTCAAAAATGCAATAGGGCCATGCTGCACTGGTGATTATGATCATACAGCCTATATGCTGCAGCCTTCTTTGCTTTCTATAATTATTATTTATCACCCATTTCTCAGAGAAATCACATCCCCAAAGCAATAGGTTCTCTTCACGAGGATCATGAATGCTGCCTCAAGAGCAGAATTCAACAGCAATTATAAGCAGACACCATATAAAAAGTCATTCTGTCAAAATACCTGAAGCTGTACATGGCAAGTAACTGATAAGTCATTTACATTTTCTCTGCAAAATAGACAAAACTTCTACTTTGGAATTTAACTACCATTAACCTAAGATTTTTTGTATGCATACATTGCATGTGAATATAAAGATATTGTGTTGTCATAGTGCTACAGATATTCCTATCAATCAAATGTTTGCATGAAACAAATACACTGGCTATTCTATCTCAATAAAAATGAAAAACTTAAGTCTAACTATAGCTCTTTTTAAGATTGTTATCAGTTCTTTACAAATTGTACTAATTATATTTCTGTGTTATGATTACTGAGCTTTTTAAAACCAAACTTGGATGGGTCAGTTTTGTTCCATACTGGATAGCTTCAAACCCTATAGCTGCTTTATTCAGCATAGGATAAAATCTACATGTGCAGTTTGATAACTGACACCATACTCAGCTATTTCATTATTAGTATGAGAACAGGCTGATTTTGATTTACTGTGCCCAGCTTTCATGTATTCTTCAAATATGTGTGAAAAATGAGAAACAGGGTTTTTTTGTACGGCCCATTGGAACTCGGAACACAAAGTCAGTTTCTTGGTTGTGACAGCACAACATCACATGACAACTTTGAAATTCCTTTATGATCATAATAAGACCAAACATATAGTGTGCTAAAATTCTGATAAAATTTAAAGAAAATTCCATGACCTTTTTTCTCTTGTCTACAGGAGATGTTAAAAATCTCACAATAGCAAATATGTACTGAAACAGATTGCAGATACCAGATGTTAAAGTATATTCATATATGGGACTTCAGACAAAAAAAATCCTGTACTTTCCGTATCATTATTATAATTATCATTTTAATCTAAAAAAACCAGATGCTTATCACTCCTGATCTCATTTTTTTACTTCCTTCTTTCTTGAGATATTATGGCAATTCTCAGCCTTTTAGAACTGAAGAATCCAGGTGATATTTCAACAACAAAATCATACTGCGATTTTTTTTCTCGCTTTCTGGGAAGAAATTACAAGTTTGGTTGACCTCTCCATGAAATCTAATCATGTTTCAAAATATGTTCATGGCTGAACATGCACTAGCACAGCAAAAATGATGAGATGGGATGCACTTTGGGAAGGGTAGGTGGGATTCTGGCAAGCTGGATTTAGAGCTGCTGAAGAACTGAACTCTCAGATGTTCAAGCTACATTAAGTGCTGTGTCCAAAAGAGGAGCTCCTCCTCCCATCCACTCCTGTCATGCTGGTTCCCAGTGCAATCCTGTGTCAGATCTAGCAACCATGCAGCTGAAGAGTAAATTAACTCTATTGGCTCATCCAACAGAACCTGGCAGGGCCTTTCTCTATGCTTTTGGCTACTTGTTTCACCTACTTTCTGCTGATTCTGAAGCTCACTGTGTCTCTATACAAATTGATATAATTCTATACTCTGATCAGTAAATGCAGGAGGAAGGCAGGCAAGATTAATCTAGACCTTGTAGGTTTTCATGCTGATACCAGTTTCACAAACACCTGAAGCATTATAAACTTGCACTGCTACTAAAAGATGCAGTCTTGTCTCTCCCTTGTCCCTGTGCCCACTTTTTTGCCCTCACAAAAGCTTGTGAAGCCAGGCAGAGCGCTGAATATGAAAATTAACTAGTGCTAAAAGAAACCCTCCAAATAAGTCAGTTTTAACTTGCATCAGTTGCCTGATTAAGTTCATTGCATGGCCATACGAATGTACATGCTGATACAAAATATGCAGCTATGTTGGGCAATGGAAAGGAAGAATTGTCTCTTTCAGAAGCTGCATCAGTTGATATCAACTTAAAATGTGACAACCCAATGAAAGGCAGGATAAGAAGAGTACTAGCCAAGTACTTTTAAAGAGCAACTGGAAGGATACACATCCAAAGGGTTTAGGAAAATGTGGCTAGAGATCTGCATCTCATTACAAGAGAAGGGCCAAGAGAGGAAGTGGCAAGTATAAATTTCAGGTGTGAAAAGCTGTACAGTCTAGTGAAAATGATATTTGATTGCTCTGACATAACAGTAATATTAATAAGCTCAAGTGTGTGTTACTTTATTCACTGAGTATGTAATAAAGGGTGTTGTGGGCATTGGAAAACCTCTACACTATACTGACAAGATACTTGTAATGGTGATGGAAGGCAGACAAGCTTTTATCCTCATTTGACTGCTCTTGCTCAGCTGACTCAGACTTTGATGATAACAGCAATAAAAAGATATTTAGAATACTACCCTTCTTCCTGCTTTTTTATGATAAAATTAGATTTTCTACAGATGACTTTGGCAAGATTTTGTTGTAAAATATAACTAAAAAGCTCTCAAATCCCTTCTTGAAATCATTTCTTCTGAAAGTTCTCTCAATAATTTTTTCATCTGACATCCACCAAATGCAATTCTGCACTCTTCCAAACACACTTTCTTGTATGGCAAAATGTCTATCAGAAGACCCTGCCTCTAAACAGTTCACACAGCCCTCATTTGAAATCAGTGCATGTTCGACTGTGCAGACAAGTCCAATGAATCAGATCCTTAGTTATTAAGTTCGTAGAAAAGAAGCACTCACTGTGTAGTTGTGAAGCTCATTTTTTTAAGGAAATATGTTATATATAATTTTATGGAAATATGATCTATAGAGCTGGCTAAAATTTTTAATGTGCTTTTTTGGTGATTTGGAAAATAAAGTCATCTTAGAATGAAAACACTTTAAAAATACTTTTTAAAAAAATGAAGGAAGAATGCAGGGTTTATTTAAATACACTGTTTGGACAAACTGGTATGATCTGTCTTAATGTTGTGTTTTTTGTTAAAATTAATAAAATTCACTAAAGATATGAAATGAAAGTCAGTTCAAACTTAGAAATGAAAAATCGTTCATTTTGAAAATATTAAACTTGTTTTTTCAAAATCATATTATTAGTGAAATTCATGCATTGTTAAAGAGTTTTTAGTTAATTTACTGCAACTTAAAACTCATTGCCTACACCACTGGAGTGATGACTTTCTAAAAGCCTGGTGGCAAAAGGCACGCAGCAACTGTATGACAACAGATTCATTGGTAACAAGTAAAGGAAACCACTAAAACTTTGGGGTTCAAGTGATGTTTTGATTTCAAATATTCCTATCATGGCAATTAGCAGGAAATTTACTCAACCCATGCTACTGAAAATGATAGAAGGAATTTCCAACTTGAAAGATAACCGTAAAATATTTCATAAAACATACAAAAAATATAATCTTTTTATGAAGTCTCACTTCAGAGCATTCAGTATGTTAGTATTGTATTTAGCATCAAAATCTGTCTCCAAACTTCTGATGATGATGTCAAGCGAAGAAAAACATTAAATGACAGATGTTACCAGCTGTTGCCTGAAAAGATCACTACTAAACATACTGAATATTTCAGATAGATAGTAAAAAACTTCAGCAATAAATTCATGTACTCACATAGTCAGAGTGGAAGCTAGAAATTTCTACTAAGCTTTTATTAAATTCCTCTTTGAGAACGAAAAAAAGGAAAAAACACTTTGAAGAGAAATAAGGCAGTCCCCATGTGCATCCACATATTTGCTCATGCATTGCTTTTCTATGACTGACCACGTGCAGATAAAAACAAAATGAACCAATCAAAGCTTTCCAAAATGAGGATGCCTCATTTGAAAAATTCCTATAGACTGCACAGCTGCAAGGCAAGCTCTATGCTGTTAAAGACACCTTGGTAGACCCCACCACTGGTACTGCTGGGGTATAATGTTTGTGCTAACAATTCCTGTATAGCATAAAGCTGTATGTTTTATATTATGCAGTTAAAGATAAGGAAGACAAGCATCACAAGAGCTAGAAAGTAAATTCCTGAAATGATAGAAGCTTTCAGTCAATCATAAGAAACCCAGTCCACTTCCAGGTGCCAGAAATAGGTTTTTGTTTTTAATGATATAATAATACTAGCTCTCCTCAGAGTTTTAGGGAAGAAAATATTCATATAGGGTGTTGCTGTTGTGTGGTGGGTGGAACAGGTGCTCTGTGAGATCTTTCTAATCCAGGCATCTGTTGCATGGTTGGAGAACAGGACTCGGTGATCAATGTAACTCCTTCCTATCCTATGTCTTCATCCACCATTTGGATGCAGTGGATGAAATATACTTGCACATTCAAATATTGCACAAATATCATTTGTAAGTAATAGCACTGAAGTTTATGTTACTGCCAAAAAGATGCAATTTATGTAAATTTGACTATCAATAGAGAATCGCATAAAGTTCACATAGGAAAGATATGAAACACTTTAAATGAGCACATACAAGAGAGTCACTTGTGAATAAGGAAGGAATACATCTGTTCTGACTGTTAGCCTTTGTGCAATATATATGGAATACAGAAGTATTAGATGCTTGTCACAAGAGATGAAATCAAACATCTTATAACATATTCTTTCCATCATTTTTTTTCATTCTTACTGACTTTTTACCACCACAAAGAGATTAATGTAAAGGTCTATAAAGACACTTAATCATGTATTTTGTGTTATGGTTTCTGGAACACTGAAAAGAGAAAATTAGAAGTCAGTGCTGCTGCATTATTTAAGATAATACCCAATTTTCATCTACATTAGTATATAAAAATGATTTCTAATAGAGACATAGTCATAATGAACAAAATAATAAACATAATTCAGTGTGAATGGAAACAACAATTAAAATGTAACAGTGTTATAGGGAAATCACAATCCTTCCAGTGAAGTAATTGGAGGTATTCATATCAGCTCAGCTGTATTTGAAAAACACTGTAAAAATTTGATTATGAGACATGAAAGTAGGATACAGAAGTTAACTTATGCATTTACTTATAACTCTGTTAGTTAAACCCTGATGTCCAACAGACATTCATCTGACATCAATGAGTCTACGTTTTCGATTAAAAAAAAAGGCAATATATTTAATATTTGTTCTGGCAAAGAAAAAGAGAGAGACAGGCAAGCTTTATTTTATTGATGGATAAACTCTGAGAAGTCTAACACAGAGGTGACCACAATGGAACTAAAGTAGTGTTCTCGGCATTCACAGTTGTGAATGCCAAGTCGCATTTCTCCTAACAATTCAATTACAGAAGTGAGCTTGCAACTGAAAATACAGGTACTGTCAAGGAAATGCAACCAGCAGTGGAACTACCAGCAGAGAAAGTTCAAGGAAGTTTGCATTATAGGATGCTGCAATGCAAGAAAACACCAGCATCTGAAGTAACACACATGGACTGGAAGGAAAGGTTAAATAAAAAGGTTCCCCATGCAAGGCAATGGTAGGTTTGGGTAGGTATTCTGATTAAATCTTTTTCAAGCAGATGCAAGATTTACTTTTTCAGTAAATTATTTTGTGATCTAATATACACTATTTTTAAAGGGAAGGATGCACACTTTTTAATGTGCACTTGATATGCTTTTGGAAAAACAGTTTTGTGAAATTCCACTTGAAGTGTTCGGCTAACCAAGTCCAGAAGAGAGACTGAACTATGCAGAACAAAAAGTCCAACATGTTTAAGAAAAAATAAGTTTACCTTATTGTCCACTGAGCAAATCAGAACAAAGTCACAACAGAAATCTCTGAGGACTTTGTGGGAGTATCAAAACTGTGCATGCTAATTGTATCTGCATGTGAAACATACCTGTACACTCACGTTTCCTTCAACATGAAACCCAGGCATATTGGCTACAAGGGAGTCATGGTGCACTTTAATTGGATTCATGGTGTGCATAACTTTATTACTAATACTATTGGCCAATCTGTAAGGAACACCCTGCCCTCAATTTAGACATCATCATGAGTAATAACCAATTCAGTTCTCGATCTTTGTCAGAATCCACTGCTACTCAAAAAACATAATTTGGCTTTACAAGGAGAAATAAATTCTTCATAAATTAGGGCTAAAAATGTAATTTGGCTTTTGTATTTCATCAACACTTGTCATCTGTTACCAAACCAGGGAATGACCATTAATTAAATTTAAGTAATGAATAAATATTCACTATCTAAACATCTTTAAGTGCAAACATGAAGCACTGTGTACTCAGTGAAGTAAAGTTCTATTTGTATGTGTTAGGTTAATGAAAGCTATACTGAATAACAGGAAAATGAGGCTAAATTGATAAAAGACACGTATCACTTAGTTGGTTTGTAGCTATTAATAATGATTTTTATATTCTAAATAAGTTTTATTTCTATCATGCCAAATTTCAAACTAATATTACAACTCTCTTTTCAACAAGGAGAAAAAAGGAAAACCTAGGGAAGCATCTAGCAACTGATGATGTGACTTTTCAAGATGAAAGCTAGTTACTTATAGCATAATTTGAACTGAGCACTTATAATCCTCAACCTTCAAAACTGGCCTACAATATATCAGCCTAAATGTATGAAAAATGTAAAATTCCTTAATCACAAAGAAGCTAAAAGCAGAATAACATTACAGAGCAGCAATGGGTTTGCTTGGGGCCAAAGAGAAATGTCACAGTTAAGCTGCTGAATTCTTACTCTTGTCTCTTTCCTAATTATTTTCTAACTTCACTACGGTTCTGTGCTTTATTCTTGAAGGCTTCCTAGTGGTTTAAAGTTCAGTTTAGAATACCACATGCTGGTACTCACAGTCGCCATGGGCTTTGCATCTGTGATAAAAGGAAAGATAGTCAGAGGCCATCACATGGAAGGCACTGGAGGTCGAAGCTGACCTGTAGGATACCTTACAGGCTAAATAGGGCTTCTATGTTAGATGTATGTTGAAGGATAAACTGACACTTATTTCTAACGCAGAATCCTCTTGCCTTGACTTTAGACTCGACTAAAGTCTCGATTTGAAAGACAAAAGCAAAAATACCACAGAAATCTCAGTTTGTTCTTTAGGTTACAAAACATTTTTGTACTTTCTTTAAATGATAGTTAACAACTAATAATTCTTTACAAAACATTTCCCTTAAAAACAATTTGTGCAATGAAGCAGTTAGCTATAACAACCCCTTAGCTCAAGACAGCTGGGACTCAGGCTCTGCAGTTTTAATTAATAAATTAGCAAATGTCATGTAAAATACATTAAAAAAGACATCCCGCAATTAAAAGTAATTGCTTTTATTCTGAGGCAAAAGATACATATTTATCCTTAGCTGTTAGAGGGATGTTTTTAAGTCAGTAAACTAAAGAGGTTATCATCAACACTAACAATGTTAGACATCATGAAAAATAACGTGCCCCATTCACTTGAAGTGGCTATTTGCACAAATCAGCCTTACTTATAAGAAAGAAATTAAAGTGGCATATAAGAGGTCTTTAAATGATTACAAGAAGAGATCCCCAGCCACCCCTAGCAAATTTTCAGGCATAAAAGACTCTCCAAAAGAGATAATACTTAAGAGTTTTTTAGTTTTGTGTATATGGAAAAAACAAATACAGGTTTCTACAACAGTATGTCCCATTTGACTAGAGAAAAAAAATGAACTAATGTACTAACCAGAAGCCAGATCATGGGTTATTTGGTAATAAGGAACATCTACCTCTGTTTTTCTAACAGAGCCATGCCAACCTCTCAACAAGAGGCCAAGAGAACCAAGAGATGCCAAGAAAAGGTAACTTCTTATGACAGTGGTAAGAAGCCCTCTGGCCATTATGTCAGGTTCATTAACTTGAACCACCAATTAACTTGAAGGACCCAGCTGAGGTGCTTTCTGTCCTGGTTTCCCTCAAAAATCAATCACAGGTGAGAAACATTCAAAAGCAAATCAAAATGGTATACTGAACTGCCTTCTGAAGATGTCTGTCTCTCTGCATAGGAAACTATATTCGTGTACTTAGGGAGCCTGTATAGGAATATTCCTAATTTAGGTAGTTTGGTTAATTATTTCAGGTAAGTGGAATGGAACTAGGCCTTAGAATATACAGCAACTTTATGCAGGTCCTATATGATGGCATGCGTAGGTACCTGTCCTAGCTCTAAACAAGTTGTCTCTGATGCTGAAAGCAAAATGGTTATGCTAGCATAGTGCTTTATGCAATACAAGTAGTAATGTTAAGAAACACAGTATATTAGCTGAGACAGAGCATCATGCTAAGAAGGCTGGATGGCTTCCAGCAGAGCAGCCAATTTCATATAAAACTTAGATATTACTATGCTTCTGCACTGTGTGATATAGCATATCCCTTCTTCTGTTTATCCTGTAAGTCCACCTTTGATTTCCTTAAAAAAAACATACCTTTGCTTCAGCTGTAAGACATATATCAGACCCACCAGTCAGCTCTGCTCTTTGGGGGTCTTTTAAAAATATCTCTGTCTGAAATAACTGCATCTACCCCACAAATAGTAAGAGGCTTTGAAAATTTGTTACACCGAAGACCCTAGACCCATGTAGGTCGCATGTACAGAAGGAAACTCTTGAATTCCTAGGTCCAGGATCATGTTCTGGGTACATCCAAATTCTGTATCAGCAGAAGCCTCTAGAGCACAGCTTGCCATCCTATTGCCAGCCTGAAGCCACAGTGATCTGCCAGATATCACCAGCTATTTGCTTTGGATGTCCTGGGAATGACGAAATGCCATTGCAGATCTGAGCAGATGAGGGTAGCAGACACATGTAGCCACTGCAGTGATCTTAAGATGGCTACATAAGACATCCTCTGTGGGCCCAGGATTGTTCAGAGGCCAAAAGCAAAAGATACAAATTCAGCCCTGAATATTTCTGTTACCTCCAAAGGTTGTTACTTGTCCTAATGAGGAAATAATTCAGTCTAAAGCTCCATCTCACACAAGGATGCTAACAGTAAGAGAACAACTTCTCAGTTTATGAGATGATTTCAAATTAAAGTGACACCTACACATTATATAGGAAGACTTGTCATATAAACATTCCTCTGCCTCAAGAAGAAAGTTTGAGTTGCTGTAAAATCACTGTTTCTTGACTGTAGGGAGTTTACCTAACTTACATCAGGTCAGGAATCTAGTTCCTGTATTGCAATTAAGAAAGAAGGAAGTGTTAAGTTTGGCAAAACCAATAAACAGTGTCTAGTACAGTAGAAAAAATACTAAAAACACTTCAGAGACATATTTTTGTTTGATTGTGACCTACAATTAATTTCTTGCTATTACCAGATTAATATACTTAATGTACTTAATAAAAAATCTTTTAAAATAGGTACAAGAGTAACAACTACAAAGATAACTAAAATAGCTTAAAAGTGGGATTTTCAAAGATAGTTCATCTAACTCTTCCCTTCTCCTGAAGTCAGTAGTGAATCTCCCAATTAGTGGTTTTGCCCATTTTACCCTAAAATGAATAATGTTGACAAACTTACAAAAATAGATAGTAAATTGAGTTTTCAAAATCAGCCTACAGGACTTTAAGTCCCACTGAAAATCAATGGGACCTGAGCTTTTCAGTCATGTAGATTTTAGTAAAAGTCTTCCCCAGTCCAGTGGAAACTGTGTCCCTGCAATATGTGTCTCCTGCCATATCTACACTTTTCCACAGTGAGCTGTAGAAAAAAAACTCACTTGGGAAATGAAAAATAATCTAGATTATGGGTTTGTGGCATTGTGTTTATATCTCCATATTAATACAGTGCATGCACTCCAGACTAAAGCAAAATTCAGTCATGAACAGTATTTTTAAACATTTACTTTTACACTGCATGCACACCAAATCCTAAAATCCAGTTGTTTAAAATGAGTTTTCGTCTATGACCTAATCTCCAAAAGATTATATTCACATTATACTCAAAATTATCACTCCAAAGAAAGCCAACTCAAGCAGCATTTAGTTCAACTTCCCTCTTATAAAAGTTGCAATTGATTTGTGTATATAAAAAAGACCTTTTGAATTTTAACATACATCTATAAGTAAAATAAATTTAGGTCAAGTGTCTTCATCTATCAAACTGGATGGTTTTTATTTAGTTGTCTTGGAAATTCAGTGACCACAAACATTTCCAGCCCTTCTCCACCATCTTCCATCAAGAAGTAAATTTTATACTAGCAAAACGTAACAGAAATGCAGTTTCTGTCTTCAAAGAGAGTTAAAGAAAAGGTTTATTCAACATATGTTTTGTTTCTAAGCTCAAATGAAGGTGCACAGTTTCATAAGTAAATAATAAATTTTCACAAAATATGTTGCTTCCCTAGTTACAGCTATATCTATAGGTGGCCCATAACAAGAGCTATTTCCTCTTTTTCACTGACTTGCTGTGTAACAAAAAAACATTAGGGCTCTTATTCCAAAGCTATACATAGATCACCTAATGTTACCAACAGCTTGTGAAATTGAACATATAAAGGAGTTTTGGCCATCACTCTCACCATTCAATATGCTGCAGTTGTAGATCAACAGCAAAACTGTGCATAGTCCTAAAGTAAATTTAAACTTTGAGTTCATCAGTAAAAGGCAGGATTCTTGTTTTATTTTAGATTTTCATATTCTGCATTTATTGAAATAACTTTATGTGGGAACAAGAGAGAATTCAGGGAGAAAGATAAGGGGGCACAAGGGAAAAACAGTACATGGCAGCCAAAGCACATCACCCTTTTGCAACATGAGTAACGAACTAGCTGGTGAAGGCCAGACAGTTTGTTCCAGCTGCACGGCGGAGGAGGGAGCAATATGGAGGTATCACGGTCTGCCCCTGACCACAAAGGGTTGCATCCCAAAAAATAATTGCTGCTCACAGACTAACTGTTGACCTATAGTACCCCTAGCCTCATTATCTCTGCTTACCATATTAAAAATCATGCCCTTTGCTGCATAACGATATGTAAATAAGGGGGGCATACCCCCAACAACTGCGCAAATGGCAATCTGGCCAATGAAGTATGTCTGCCGTGCTTCCACATCCCACCTTCAGCAACTATAAAACAGAGGATAGCTCACTAAAGTTTTTGGAAGGGAAGAAAATTGAACCGCCGACCTGTTCACTGGAGATTGCTGACGAGCGAGTCTCCTTCTCCCCTCCCCCAAACAGGGACGCCTCTTTGGTAAGACTTGCGCCTCCGACAAACATTGGACGTCACCCGGGAAAATATATTATTATTGAAAGCACTTAATTGTTAGTCTGAGCTCATAGAAAGAAAATTTGTAGCAGCAAGTGCATTCATCAACGGCAATTCCGAACCTGTTGTATCTGTCGCTTTAATAAAATCTTATTCTTTTTACTTTGCGAAACTGTCTCAGGGAAGTCCTCAAACTGGGGGCTCTGGCAGGCAAATGTAAATTATAAAGATAAGGAAGGGCCTTCCGTCCCTCCCTTTCACACGACATTTAAAAAAAAAAAAAAAGGAAAACCCAGGTTTTATAAATATATAACCTATTTTAAGGGTATGAAAGGTGGTTCCTGCAAATGATCTCCATGCATGTTGCTAAAACAGACCTGGAATCACCATATCATTTCCTGAAGGTAAATGAGGCTGGGGAAAGAAGTGCTACACCCTTCTTCCCGGCCAGAGAGAATGAAGACAATCTTTTTAAAAGGACCATGATACAATGTGCAGGGTCCCTCTTTGCTCCCAAGATTGGTAAGTAACTTCATGGGGGTTTTTTTCTGTCTAGGAGTCCCTGTAAACTCAGAGACAGAATGATACTCCTATAAATCCATCTCTCAGAAATGTCAATGAATCATACCATATCTTCTAATGATGCATGTTCTAACCTCAGGGTATTTCAGTTTTCTGCAGAGACCTCTTCTACACAGCATGCTCCTTTTAGAGGTCTCAGCATATAGCTAGAATTTATAGCAAAACACTCTAATGTTTTTTTCTCTTAAAGACTGTGATACTGTGAAAGAAAACATATAAGAAAAACACATTACAAACTTGTGCATAATTGGGTGCTGTGTTTCATTGTCTATAAAGTCTAGACTAAAAATAATATCTACACTTTAAAAGGAAATCACAGTTTTCATTAGAATACAAAGAACAAAATGTAGACTTGGTTCTTAAAACTTATACAGGAAGCATAACAGCGCATAGTTTAAGAGGTCATTATTACACTTTTTGGCTGCCTGACGAGGCACAGGGTCAATCTTCAACCTTGAAATATTCGTTAACAGCAACATAAAACACCCTCCTTGCAATTATACAGTAATCTGCTTCTATTTCCCCCCCCMAAAAAATAAATAAATAAAACTGTCCTTATTAACATAACACACAATAAGCAGTCTCTTTCTAAAGCATGCTCTGAACTATTAGTGTTATTAAAATTCACACACCCCAGTGTGAGGCATTACAGAAAGTGGTACAGACCAGATTGGTAAGAAGTATTCTGAAATACAGATTTTCACTTTCATCTGTGGAATATACAGTGTGCAGTACTCAGTGATGCTTTAAATTCAAAGCCTGGAGCTGTATTCTGGATTAGGTCATTCCTTTCTTTTAGTGGATATGGTTATTTTACACTATAATACACTGACAGAAGCTCTCAGCTGTGTAAAGGGAGGCTTGGGTTTATTCTGTGCTCAGGGAGCAGGCTATGTGCTTTCCCAAAGACCATATAACCAGTTTCGTGCTGTGCTCAGACCTGTACGTACATGACAGGCATGTTCTAAGGATAATTATCAGAAGAGCATACTGAAGCATTCAGCATGAAGCTTCTGCCAGTCCATCCAAAATCTATATAATTTTGGCATTGACAGAAAAAGTAGTTTAGGTTAGAAATGGATTTGAGGAGAAAATGTATGGATTTAGGTGTCTAAACTGTACCTAAGTTATATTTAATCTCTTCAGTCTGTTTTCAATGTGAATTTTAACTTTGGTGACCCATGTTTCCTGAATTCCAAACAAGTATTTCAACCACAAAACCCTTCTCTTTTCATATACAGCCTAAATACTGCAGGCAGTGAATGCACTTGATGTTAGCGTCTTTGATGTTCATGGTTCCTTAAAAGCTTTATAGTTGCATTCTATATGTATGCAACTGTATATTATCTAGGAATCCCCTCCTCATCAGACAACTGCTGTTTTTTTCACGTAGACTCAACACGGGTTGTTCCAAAGGAAAACAGCCACCCTTCTATCTGGCTGAGACGTCTCATCAGTTCATTAACAGAAGGGGTGGGGGCAGCAGGAAAAGGTTTACCATCAATGGTTGTATTAGTATTTGTTTTACAAATAAACATCTTCCTCCCCCCAGATCCATTCACAGTCAATCACAACGGTGCTACAGATTTGTGGCACCACTGAACGAATGCAGCACAATAAATAAACGAATTGTAGAAGGTTGCCAATTTGTACAGTAACCACAGAGCACACCAAAAAAACACAACACCCCAAAACAAACGCACAGGAAATGGAGCTGGCAAATACAGGTGGTGTTTTGATTTAAATACTATGTATTTTGTAAAACTTTGCCCATAGATCACAGCTTTAACAACTAAATTGTGCTGAATACTTTCTTTATCAGCAATTCTTTCTTTAATGCTGTGTGTTTTCTTGTTAACCATGGGAAAAATTACAGAAAATTTTTATTTTTTTAATCTGTGATAAATTTATCACTTTACACAAGAAAGCAATGCTCAGGGATTCCCAAATTACTTTAACCGTGTACTGATTACCTTACTTACTTTTATCTTCTGCTCATACCATGTCCATATAATAACTGTATCTCAAAATTTTTTTTAAATTTGCAAAAATCCATAGAATCACTCTGTTAAATGTGATTGTTGTGACTAAATTCTATCTGTACTAGGAGGAGAAATTAAAATAAATGCTATGAAATCACTTAACTCTATTGCATTTAATTAGATAACAGCAGACCTCATTAGCAACTTCAACTATTATTCAACTCTGGATTAAAAATAAACAAAAAAAACAGTACTGATTATTTTCTTAATATACAAAAGGTAGTGCAAGTGGATGTTGCCTAAACATTCCAGATTTGGCAGATTCTATTATGGTACTGGAAGAATAATGAAGTTTTCCTTCTTTGAAACGTAGGGATGTCTGGGCTTTTTAAAATTCAATGTTTACCCAAAAAGAAAAGGGAAAGAATAATCTTTTCTCAATTCAAATTATTAATAATTTTTAAAATATACAACTGCTCCTTGGCTAAACGTGTGCAGACAGAAGGGCATTTAGYATTATTATTAATGCTTAAAAATTGTGCTTCTATATGCAAAAGGAGGACCCAGGGAACTACAGGCCAGTCAGCCTCACCTCCATCCCTGGAAAGGTGATGGAACAGCTCATCCTGGAAATGATTTCCAGGCACATGAAGGACAAGAAGGTGATCAGAAGTCAGCATGGAGTCACAAAGGGGAAAACATGCTTAGCCAACCTGAGAACCTTCTGTGATGGAACGACTGGCTGGGTAGATGAGGGAAGAGCAGTGGATGTTGTCTACCTTGACTTCAGCAAGGCTTTCGACACTGTCTCCCATARCATCCTCATAGACAAGCTCAGGAAGTGCAGGCTAGATAAGTGGACAGTGAGGCGGATTGAGAACTGGCTGAACAGCAGAGCTCAGAGGGTTGTGCTCAGCGGTGCAGAGTCTAGTTGGAGGCCTGTAGCTAGTGGTGTCCCCCAGGTGTCAATACTGGGTCCAGTCTTGTTCAACTTATTCATCAATGACCTGGATGAAGGGACAGAGGGCACCCTCAGCAAGTTTGCTGATAATGCAAAATTAGGAGGAGTGGCTGATACCCTGGAGACTCAAGACTTTCTGAAGAGGCAGATGGAGATGAGGAAAAATACCCTAGGGCATCTGAGAGGAACAGAGATGCTTATTTTTAGGCAACTGAATCAAGCATTTAGGGCAGATTAAGACACTCAAATTCAGGTGTCAGCATGTAATCTTTGTGAATATGGTATCTGAAATACCCTCAACTAAGACATCCACGTCGGGCTAAAAATATAACACAGGACAAAAGGGCCCTGCACTTCATCAGCAACCATAAACTAGAACTTGTACCCTAGAACATCTCAAATGGCATTGGATGCGTACATTTAGGCAGCTGGTCTGAACCCTTAATCAGTACATCAGATACAGTGGAGTCCAGAGAGACTTCATCTTCCCCAGAGCAGACAAATGATCTCTCTCACTGTAGTCTCCCATCCAAAAGTCCTACAAGACTAGATAAATCTCAAAGGAATCAAAAATCACTTTAGAAAGTACTTTAAAAAATCTTATAGTGTGGGAAAAATTACAGGTGGTGACTGGCCAGATTTGAAGGTGATTACTTCTCCCACAGGAGTCAGTAGGAGCTGTGGTACTTCAAAAAATCAGGCACATATTCTTTTGAGACAGAACTGTCAGGCACCCGGTGCCAAAATTTTCCTTTTTATCATTCTGAATTAAGTAACCTTATAACCAGGGATTAATTTTTCTAACAAGAAAAATTTTAATTATTTTCAGTTCCACAGTAGTGAAATTTGTTGTCAACATATGAGCTTTGTGACTATGATCCCATTACACTGAATAGAGATTTAGAACCTCATTTAAAATAAGCCTTTAATGACATCTGACTCTCTTTATTCCACTGACTGCATTGATTAGGGGCTTGATTTAGTTCCTCACACATTTTAAAAGCTTAATGCTGGTTTTGATGCTTGAGAGTATATCCCTCTGGCCTCCAGCTGAGGCTCTGGAATAGCACCAGGCTTTCACAGAATTTGTGCCATATCTGCCAGGCCTGCGTAGATGTCTTGGATACACTGGAATGTCTCAAATAGCAGTAGGTGCTTATGTGTGGGTAACTGCATTAAGTCCTAGATCACCACTGACTATGATAGGAACTTAGATACTTAGTTTATCTGTAGATATCTAAATTAATTGGTTTAATCTCAAGTTGAATAGCACCCCATGTTCATTGTTCAGTTCATTGTTGAAATTATCTTCCTGGTCTTCTCAGTGGCCAGTGGAAATTGTTGTTCAGGTATTCCTCATCCCACTTACCTCTGTAAATTCAGCATGCTGACAAAACTATTTCTTTCACAATACATCTAAGTCATAGGGCTCTATGATGCACTATCGTGGTACAACCAGAGCAGTATGATGTATCAGAAGTGATATAATTAAACAAGAAGATTAGATTGCACAAAAGATGACACAAAGAATTCAAAACACAATAACATGATATGACATGATATGTCATAACAGCTCAGTGGAAAAATCAAATCAAGTCCAGTTAAATCATGGGAACACAAAACACTAGACGGAAAGGACTTCCTAGTCATCAGGTCAATTCTTCTGCTCTTAGATAATTATAGCTTATAAATCTGTTTGGAGGAGTCTCTTACTGTCATTTAATTAAAGGCTAGTTTTGCCTTATTTTTATTTCTTTCTTAAAGTCAAGTCCAACCAAAGAGACAGTTAGAAAACCTGACAGGGCAGTTTATTTCTCTGAGCAGAAAAACAAAGAGAATCATCTGTGATTTCTGATTATTTTGGTGACCAGGTGGTAAAGAAATCTACCAAATAGAGAAACTGGGAGGTATTAGCAGTGTTTATCTGTCAATTTGTACCTTAAAATACAAAGTTTCCTTTAAATGGCAGAATATTTTCAGTTCTTTTTGACAAAACAGGAGGTTTAGATTTAGATCAACCTTAACAAAATTGGCATTTTTATTTTTCATTTTGCTCACTGACAAATATTAGCAAAATTATTTTACAGATAAACTAATGTGGAGTTTGACATTTTTGGGTTAAACACAGATGGTTAATTATTGGCCACGTCTACATAGTGGAGTGATCACATCCTCATTTCTCTCTGCTTTTAGCTTATGATGCCAACAGAGAAAAGGATCTGCAATATTAGGACCCCATGTGAAAAAAATTAATTCCTAAATTCAGGTGGAAAAGTAACATTGAAAAAAAGCAAAAACCAAAACAATACAATAGAGGTAAATGAGTACTTTACTCATCTAAAGAAATAAGGCAAAATAAGTGCAGTCAATATCTAACGGACTGCTTAGCCTCACTTAAGCATAGCCAAAGCTTACAAGAAACCAAAAAAAAACCCAGTCTAACAGATGGAAACTCAGTACTCTTCTTCTGGGGCAATTTTTCCATATGATGCCTGCACAATAGAGCTGATGTTAAAATGATGATTATGAGATAAAATTACTACGCACTGTATTTGTATTATCAACAAATACTTCTGAGCAGATCAAGGATATAACTTTGAAAAATTACATGAGAAATCAATCAAAACAGAACTGCATTTTTCCTTTTTTTTTTTAGGCATTCAGAAAATCTAATCAAGACAGTCTACATTACAGGACAAGTAGATTATCTGCTACACGGTGCTCCCTGAAGTTTTGTTCCCAGAAACAATGCTTTTGGAGACACTGGGCTACACACCTTTCTCCTACACGTCTGTATTTACTTTCAAACAAAGCGTAGAGTGAGTTCAAACAACCAGGACTGTAAGAAGCACCACTAAATCCATAAGACAAAATCAAGCTGAAGAGAGATCTAATTCTTTTTTTTTTCCTCCTACACAAACCCAAGAAAACAGCTGAATCTTGTATTTGCTATTAAAATAGTCTCTTAGGTTGATCTTGCAGTTAGTTTTGCTAGGACCTTAAACTATTAGTAGGTAAAATACAGAACCGTATGTAAAATTTTAATGTGTTCTAATAATTTCAATGCTACCTGTTTTTGTATAAGTGCAGAAGTCTAGTACTCTTGTGACACCAGATCTTGAAACTTTCAAAGGAAGTTCCACCTCCATTGATCTTTCAGGACCTTACCAGAAGCCACACAATGAGGAGCAGGAAATAATCTGATCTGATCTTTAGACTTACTAAAAAGTTAAGATAAAATTGATTCAAACTGCTAAGGTAGGAGACAATTCCAGCATACAAAACGCTAGTTAGATGTGATTAAACTCCCTCAGTTTCATTCTGTAACAATTCTACAATCCTGACATTTTAACACTGAAATTATCTAATGAAGGCTTTATAAATTAGGTATCTTAGTTCTATGACAAATCTTTCATATTAACCCCACCCAGGACCTGTGTTCATGCAAACTTGTTTTTCATCAATGCTGCACAGAGTATTTTTCAACAATATCAAATGACTATAAACGGCTGATTGCAGCAGTGACTAGTGAACCCAGTGGGTGCTGGATCAGGCCCTAATTAATTTCTCTGGTTGAAAAGAGTTTCAAGAAAGCAAAATAATTTTGGGGGATAAGAAAAATTGCCATGAGTGTTGTAGTTTTTGAAATTAACATATTAACCAATTAAGAAAATGCTACTGGAGAATTATAACTGCTAAATCATTAACATGAAGACAGTGAGCAAAATTCAGAGCTCTTGATGAGTTCTTTTTCTGTCTACTTCAATTTGAAATGAGTAAGTTGGAAATGTGAACATTTTGCTTCTGAAATGAAATTTCACTGCCGTCAAGATGATAAAGGATTAAATTCAAAATCTAAAAAGCAGAATGGAAAACAAAATGTAATGTCACAAATGTATGACAGAGTTTATGACAGAGTTTAAGATGTTTCCTCAGCCTCTGCTAACTTCCTATTCAAAAGGACAACATACAGATTGACATTATGTACATACTTCATTTACTAGTTTACAGTTGCAACATACCTTTTAATTAACTCTCCAATTCTCATTTCCTCTTGACTCATGCACAGAGGCAAGAAGCAGTAGGAAAACATGGGAGCTTTGCTATTTTATAGGAGCTGCAGTTCTGTATTTATGTCAGAGAGCATGTCCTCTCAATTAAGTCCTTCTCAGTGAGATATCTGGGCTGCCCAGTCAGCTGGTGATTTGTGCCCTGCCTTCTCCTCCCTGAAAGGAATTACTGAAAACGGAGAGAATGTATTTACCCAGAAAAAGAAAAGAATACAATGAGGAACTTGAAACTGTGAGAAGTGATCACCCCGGTGACAAGCTTGTTAATATATTTGTTGCATACTAAAATTCAGGATTTTTCACATGGTTTAGACCTAAACTATCTATTGTAGACTGTCCAGTTCTGGAATGCAAGTTTTATTTTTAATATATATAATAGAGACATTATTAAATTATTCTAATACAAACCTCACGTAAGTTCCAGACAGCTTTATTTTTAACCATTTTCTTCTGAAAAATGTAATAGTCTTCTAAAATGCATGAAAATTTTTATTAGAATGTCAATATATACATGAGGAGGATTTTTAACAGTGTTCCAATTTGTAACATTGTACTGTCCCCTGTGAAGATCTATGTGTTAGGAATAATGACACTGCAATATGATTATACACATGGAATTTACTATTATGAGCTGTTTAACCATACAGACCTCCAGCTCTTTCAGGCAATCAGTTCCAAAACTTCACTATCTTCACCATTAAGATTTTTTCCTAATGTGTAATATGAACCTTCCTTGTCGGAATTTTAAATTATTATTTATTTTTCTATCCATCAGGACAATCAAGACCAAATTACTCCCTTCCACTTCACAATAATCTCTCTATAAACTTGAAGACTGTTTTACTCCCCTTCAATTTCCTTTGTTTAGCCCAAAACACATCTACTTCATTCTTAGAGTGCATTTTCATGAACTCTGCATACTCTTTTTGATGTGTACTTTACAGTGCGGTACTCAAAACTTGTCACAATACTCCAGCTGAGGCCTTATCAATATTTATGTGAGAGTCTGAGCTAGATAATCCTTTGCATAAATTCAGAATCATGAGAAGCTACAGGATCTACGTAAATAAGACTTTCTGATTTTCCCCTTGCTATTTCTGCAATATACTCCCTTTATGTTGTTGTACAGTTAAGAGGTCATTGTAAAGGCAATGTGCATCAAGATGGAACTTCACATTCAAAGGATACTACAAGTAAAAGGCAATGAATATATTAATGTTTATGGAAATATTCACTTAGAACTACCATAGTAAAATTATGTAAAATAAAATTATCCCCAAGGGGCATTCTATACTGATTTTTAGTGTTTGGGAATTTTGTATGAGGCTTTTAGGCAAACAGAAATTCTATATTGTAAATATAAATTACTTCTCTGAGTAGACATCATTAAGTCCAATTACTGAGCTCCAAGCACTAAATATCGTTTAACCAGCTGGCCCTTGTCCTTTCTAAATATACCTATATCTCTGTTGTTGATTTATGATTCACTGTGGTTTTTTTGAACTAGTGAGCCATAAAAAAACATTATTTTCTGAGGAGGTAATCATAGGTACGAATTTATCACTCCACTTACCTATCTATTATCATAGGAAAAATATCGACTTGAAAATTGAAAGACAAAGATCTGTTTTGTTCCTCTCCGACAGCAGTAAAATGTCTTCCAAACTAATAGGTATAAACAATTATTGACATCTATCATTACTGATTTTAATCTTGACAAATAAAGAATACCATATTCTATATAAAAGTTATCCACAAAAATTAGTTTACTAAATACCTTAAGAATCTTTTTTCTAAAGTGTACAATTAGAGAGTGTAAAGAATTTCCGTTTTTATATTTTGCCAAAACTGGGGAAACTACAAAACCTTTTGCTATGCTGTGACTCATGCTGCTGACAACTTACCATGTCTACTGCTACGTCAGTAGTAAAGACAGAATGAAATATGCCTTGACAAGTCGTACGTGTACCAGTGTCACAAAAGCCTAGCTTTCATGGCTTTCTGAAAGCTGAATTGGGTTATTTACTGTAGGCATTTAAACTCTCACAAGAGTTTCACTCCTATTCAAATAAGAGCCATTAGAGTCCAGCAAAATCTCTACTCATAACAGCTTTGGAGAAGCAGCAAGAAATCCTGCCAATTTGGGGCATGTTACAATTCCTGCAAAACTCTTGGCCCAGACACAAGCTTTGGCTCAAGGACATGCTTTAATGAAACATTACATTTTTTCCATAAGAAATGGGAATAATGGGGGAGAGTACTAATTATCAGTAAATATTATTTAAATAATAATGTTTCATTTATTCAATAAAACATAATTTTATAAACAAATCAAACAAAATTTTATATAGAAATTGTATATACGTTATATAAATGTGTGATATACATAAATCACCATAAAATGAATATATTTTTGTTTTACTTACTGATTATATTTTTTCACATAAATTCTGCAACTCAGCCTTTGAAGGAGAAATTTATCTCATGTTTGCTATTAAAAAGCACTTAATTTTTGTTCATGCTGGAAGATCTGGAGATCTTTTAGTCCCTCCTCAAAGCAGGTTCGACTAGAGCAGGTTGCTCAGGACCCCATCCATTCTGGTTTTGAATATATCCAAGGATGCAGACTCCACAACCTCTCTGGGCAACCTACTGCACTGTTTGACCACTGTCACCATGAAATTGTTTTTCTTATGTTTAGATGGAATTTCTTGTATTTCAATTTGTGCCTATTATCTCTTGTCTTTCCACTGGATACCAATGAGAAGAGTTTGTCTCCGTCTTCTTTGCTTCATTCCATCAGGGGTTTATACACACTGATAAGATCCCCCCTGAGTCTTCTTCAGGCTAAACAATCCTAGCTCTCTCAGCCTCTCCTCATGTGACAGATGCTCCAATCCCTTAATCATCTCTGCAGCCCTTCTCTGGACTCACTACAGTATGTTCATGTCCTTCCTCTACTGGGGAACCCAGCACTTGACCCAGTACTCCGGGTGTAGTCTCACCAGTGCTGAGTAGTGGGGAAGGATCACCTCCCTCAACCTGCTGGCAATGCTTTTCCTAACGCAGCCTAGGATGCTGCTGGCCTTCTTTGCTGCAAGGGCACATTGCTGGCTCATGGTCAACTTGTTGACCTCCCAGGTCCTTCTCTGCAGAGCTGCTTTCTAGGCTCTTAGCCTTTCGAGCCTGTACTGATGTGTGGTGTTATTTGTTCTCCGGATGCAGGAGTTTGCATTTGCCTTTCTTGAACTTCATGAGATTCCTCTTGGCCTTTTTTTCAGCCTGCCGAGACCCTTCTGAATGGCAGCACAACCATATGGTGTATCAGCCACTCCTCCCAATTTTGTATCATCATCTCAGCAGAAAAAAGGCTCTGCCAGAGGCAGCTCATCACATCTATTTCAGAACAAAACAAATGGTTCCCTGAAGATGCCTGTGTCTCCCCACTAATTATCACAGGAGCATAGATAACTAGCACATACTATACACAGAACTTTCCAACTGGCAAACTTAGGCAAGATGCTGAGTGCTTGCATTAAGTGTCAAAATAAAGAACTATGGGAAATCAAAAAGTGATAGGTATCCCATCAGAAAAGTGCTGCAGTTTTCTCAACTTTGGCTCTTTAGTATTGAAGGCTTCGATTCCTTTCTAGTATAGCATTTGTCACATAGAGCATCTTTATATGTTTCATACAGTAAAAGAAGAAACAAAAATCCTCCCACTCTTATTTACCTTGTGTAGCATTTGCACATTAATTCAATAATCCTATTTAGCTCCTTCTGAATTTCATTAGGGTGTTGGCAGACAAATACTTATTTACCAAGATTTCGCTTCCTGGGTTCAGAGGCTGGCTTCCTGGCTTCAGAGTGGGTAAATGATCCTGTTTGAGCAGGATCTCCTAAGGGAAATAAGCACATGTGTCTGCAGTGTAAAACCTATGTTTCTCATTTAGCTGGACAGAATGAATGATCTTCAAAGCAGCAGGCAAATATGTATGTAGTGGGCATATATGGTATTCAATACAGTCTACCTATTCCCACAAGCAAAGAATTTTTCTGTTTAGGTATCTGGATTACACCTATTCAATATTATCAAAGTAAGATCTGGCCTCATCAAACACTCCTGTTTGGTTTTATGTCATGTTTTTCCAGTGGCCATAACTTTGACAAACATTAATCCTTCAGACTAAAGATTTCCAGACTAGATACAATATTGTCAATGTCGATCATAAAAAATGCCCAAGTTAAATCTCAGCATATCATAGTAAGGCTTACAAAACTTGAGATATTTTAAAGTTCAAATCATGAATATTCATCTGTCTTCTAATTTTCAGTTCATTCTCCCATGTATTTCTGCCACATTAGAACGAATAATGTAGTATTTGCTTCTGCACTTCCCTGTCAATTCATTCTGCAACCTCTTCCATGATACATCAATAGGGTATCCATCAGTCCACCAATTTTATAAATTCTACATCCCATCCAGCATTACATCTTCTCCTGGCCTTTCTTCATACTTCCTCTCTTTCCACAGCTCAGAAGGTTTCTTCATTCTCCCATAGTATTAATGACAGTTTGGTGATTAAGGACAAAAAAGAGGAAGGTGGAAAGAACATCAAGTAACTGAATCATTTTTCAAAAGATGGACAGGAAAAGAGGAAGAGCCATACTGCTATGCTGGGACCTTGCTGCTGCTCTTTTTCTAAGAAAAAGGTTTTCAGTTGCTCTGTCTGCATACCTTCCTGTCCAAAAACTGCATGGTTCCCAAAAGAAGAGTTTCACTTTACAGGATGTCTGTTCTTTTCTGTGAGGTTAAAAAAGAAAGGCAGTTCAAAGATGGTTTTCCTCCTGACAGTCTAAAGATCATGTTCAAATTTCTAAATTCAACTGAAATTTAATGACTGGATGCATTTGAGGCTCTGATCAGTTCCATATTTGTCCTGAGTAAAGAGGGAGCTAGGGCAGCTATAACTTCTGTTGTAGGAATTGCCTGATACAGTACATGTGCTATCAGTTGTGTGATACACTTGCAACCATGCAACTACACAGCTTCCTCTTCCCACATTGCAGTTTCTGAGACCCCGCTTCTCCTCCAGAAACCTCAACTGAAAGCAGGATTCCTGGCCATAGCTTGCCAGCTCATTCATTATCTGTGAAATCATTTAGCAAAGCCTAAGTCTTAAACGCAGGTGCTCTACAGAGAAGAGGATAGCCTATTGCTGTCACCCATTCAGTGCACTGCATGACAGAGCTCAGTAATGTGGGCTGAGAGAATCCAATGTTGTTAAACTTAGGTGATTGCTAAAGAGACAGCGAATTGAGCTGTATGATTCTGTTTTCTTTTTTTGAAAATAACCATGCTACAAAGCACTTTGTCAAGAACTGAAAAGGCAAGAGAAGTCAGATTTAAGATTGACACCTTAATTGACAGCAACATAGCCTGCCCAAGTGCTGTAGTAAAGATTGGTGTCTGCAGAAATGGGATTTAACACACCAGTCTGTTTGGATGCAAATGTGAATAAAAAGCAAGACAACAGATATTTCTGTTAGGCTTAGAGTTAAAAGATACACATAATTTCTCCTCAGGAACATATCTGTCAGGCAATCAAGCTGAAATCATGCCCTCCTCCAGTCTGAGTCAATACTGAGTGAATTGTGCATGCTCTAGATAATATCTCCTGATCCTTATTCTGTGATTATGCAGACATCCATCCACATTCTGACTGAATCTTGCCTTACTTCCCAGTGTGTATCTATTACATATTATAGGGTATTGAATGCCTCTTTTGATAGGACTTTTTTCTGTTAGAAAGTATTTCATTTTCTCCATAGCAGGATTGGAAACTGATGAATTTTTTAAGTAGCAGAAATAAGCAAGTGAACTTGTGGTGCCACGTAATTAATTTCTCTATAGAGGACATACCTCATTTGTACCGGACAGTCTCATTCCTCTCCTCAGATACAAACAGACCCTGCTCTGGGGCTATATCCAATGCTCATTGCTAACATGTGCCTGAGTTAGCAAGGAAAATTATAATGCATAAAAAAACAGGAAACTGTCATGGGGCATTGTTAGTAAGGAAAGAACACAACACTGAAGGAGCTCGCACTGAGGTCAGTAATACCTAGAGTTGATCAGTAATGCTAGAATAGGTCAGTAATGCTAGAGTTGAACACACTGCTTTCTGAACCGTCTTACTGGATTCTTATGGAAAAGATCACAAAAGAGCTGCAAAGGGATCTGCATGAGATCCCTTCATCTTTTGGATCTGTGGTGAAGAAACAGATCTAGCATCCCTAGTCAAAGGTGGTCAGCAAACATGATGGTAAATCTCCATCAAACATACAAATGCCCGAAGCCAAATTGGTGAGGAGACTCAATTATTTGGCATGGGGTTATCTGGCTTTGTAGGCATATAGCAAACAAATAATGGTGAGGCTAAGATCTTTTGAAGCACTTGTTTGCTGACAAATAAAAAGACAGGAGACAGATGGCATCTTTTCCTCTTCGTTTAGACCAAATAAGAATCTGCTTGGGATTGTGATACCCAAAAGAAAAACAGGGGTGGCTGAGGAAAGCTGAAGGGTTGAGACAGTAAGACCGGACAGGAAGGTGAGCGCTGTAATAAAGTATCCATTTAGCAGTGAGGAGTGAGCAATCAGCAGAAGGAAAATTTGCTCTTTGCCTTGGATTCCTTTTGTTTTGCCATCATATATTTTGGATATCATGTCCATCTCTGAGAATCTGGGAAATGGTCTTTGTTCAGACCCCATTTCTGAAAATTCTTGTGAAAGAATATCACCACCCTAACCTAGTACCTGAAACCAGTCTTTGGGATATGTACCATAGTTACCTTCTCCAGCAATGATACTGATCTCCTAAAATAGGTCAAGCTTCTTTGGAAGACCTATTTTTACTCAATCCCTACTAATTGGTATAAATAATTAAAATCACTCATTAATTTCTTACTGTCCATATCTGATTTCAGTCTTTCAAGTTTTTTGTCCAAGCTCAGTAACCAGAAAGTTGCCTATATCACCTAATTTATGTTTTTGAAAAATACTGGTACAGCATTATCAATTTACCATCCTCTTCTAATACAAAGGGTATGCCCTTAATATTCCTTTCTTCCTTTCGCTGTTTCAGAGTGCCTGACCTCATCATACTGACTGCATATTTCTTAAGGATATCCAACCTCATAAACCATACTTTTCAACTCACAATCTCCATTCATTTCTCCCTTTCATCCTGCCTATATTTACACACACACTTCTGTTCTTGTACACACACACACACAGAGCTGTTGAACTCAAACTTTCAAATGTTGGGTATGACAGATAGTAGTACTAATACAGGGAAAAACAGTTGAGATAGTCAGCAATTCTGCATCATTTTATGGCTGGGGTGATTGCCAGTGTACATAACTGCAGTGCTACATGGCACATTAGTTCATATAGATCTATTTGTGATCTTACAATTTTTTATTTTTGCTTCTTACTGGCTTAGTCAGATCATTTTTTAGCTGAAGAAGCTTTCTTACCTGCAGAATTGAGATTTGCTGTTATATAATAAAGCTTTCTTAAATTAATTTTAAAATTCATATTTTCATGATATATCTTTTCTTGCTCAATTTTGATTATAGTTTGTGGTACTCTTAAAGCTTGTGGTATATATTTTTTGCCTTCTTTCTTGCCATTTGTCATACCAACTTTCACTTGTGTCTCAATATCTGAGAAGACAAAAGGCTAATCTGTGAAAGTGCTGCATTTTCTTGCTGAAAATGCCTGTATTTTTTCTATTGATTAATAAAGCAGTTGACAAATACAAAAGAAAAAAAAAATTGGTCATGACCTTCCAACACTCAAAGAAGATTTAGCTGCTTTAATCAACAGAAAAATGCCATTTTGGATGATTCAATGAGTGAAAGTAAATAAAGGAGATTTATTTTCACTGAAGGCAAGGGTGAGGAATGACAGCTTGGCTACCCACTTGCATATATATCCACCTAGCTGACATGCACCTGTCTAATTCAGATGCAGGTCCTTTTTCGGTTAGTACATTTGCTTTGTTTTTGCAGGTGAAGGAAACCATAGGGGATATGTTTAATTGAACTCTGGTGTGGAGGACAGACATGGGAAAGCAGAATGGCTTCCAGCTTTCACTTACAAATTAAACAAAATCCTCAGGGATCTTTAACTGGCAGACATTTGGAGAAAATTAAATGCTAATGTGTGCAGTTGTACTTTTTATACCCACAGACATCAAATATATAAAGGCATTAACTTCTCTTCTGTTGCAGCAAATTCATAATATATGCACAAGGTATAAGGTTAAATCTTAAGAAGTAAGGTAGGAATTCAATATCAAATCATGCACTTGCAATATAACATGGGACCAGCCTCAAACTTTTTAAATAAATGACAAATGCTTTTTTATTTGCAAAAATATGGCACTACTGCAGAATTAGAGAAGGTCCTTGTTGAATAACAGAATGTGAATTATGTCCAGGAGAATACAGTAAATGAGGTTCTGGGAGGGCATGAAAGTTCTTATGCACAAGCTTTCAACAACTACATCCAAAGAGGGAAAACATTTTAAATGTTTCCCACTTAAGAGAAGGACAAGAGGCAATAGGCACAGACTGAAATACAAGAAATTCCACTTAGACATAAAAAAAACAAAAAACCTTTTTTACAGTGACTATGGTCAAACACTGGAACAGGCTGCCCAGAGAGGTTGTGGAATCCCAATCCTTGGAGATATTCAAAACCTGATTGGACACAGTCCTGGGCAACCTGCTCTAGTTGATTCTGCTCTGAGCAGGAGTGTTGGGCTAGATGACTTCCACGGGCATCTGTCAGTCTCAACCATTCTGTCATTCTTTGAATAAAAGGCAATAAGGCAGCCAGAGTGTTAATCCAGATATTTAAGCGAAAAACAAAACAGATTACATTCGAGACTTCTCTTCCTGCTGAAAAGTTTCTTATCACACGAGATCAGACTTGCAACTCAGTGGAACAGTTTTCATTGAATCAGAGCAGAATCAAATAATGCTCCATTTTTCCTTCCTGAGCTTAATTCAGTATTCAAAATGAAGGCTCTATATGCATTGGAAGAAATCCATTCTGCCACCTGAAAACTAGACCTACAGCCCTAGTAGCTTGTGAAAGCTATTATGAAATAGTAGGCCAGAATGAGATCTGTACTCACAATGACATGAAGAGATAAAGATAATTACAACATCTCTGAAGAGAGTTTGATTGACTGGCCAGAAATTATCTTTCCCTTATTGGCAGGACATCTCTCATTCTGGCCTTCCACTCCTTCTGCTACCTGGCTCAGTTTCTTGCAATGTCTGTAAACAGAACCCTCAGGGCTGTCGTTCCTTTTGCTCTTCTTTAATGACCTAAAGCATTCAGTTGTTTGAAGTGTTTAAGGTAAATTTAGAGCTTAAATTTAAGGTTGAAATGCACTAGAAAACAGTGCTACAAGGAAAAACACTAGGAAAACAGTGCTACAAAAATATATGCTACTAAAAACAAAACAGCATTTATATTTCTGACATTCCTAACACAGAAAAAAGTATGCAAAACTAAAGCAAACCAACAAAGAAAGCAAACTGCAGAGTACACTTTTCCCTTACCCTGAATAAAATATTAAGGATCTCCTTTTCCTCACTAACCAGGACACTGAATGGCAATGCTCATTTATTGACTTTCAGGTTGAGAATTCTGAGAATAGTGTTATCAAATATAGTTAGCAGCACAACTGAATGAGTGTTAAAACTTTTATTTAAGAATCCTCTTCATTTTCCCAGCAAATTAAATCTACCACAATAGGCTCCATCTCACTCTCACGAGGTATGTTTTAAAATACCAGACCAGGCTGGTAAAACTAGAGGGCTCCTATTACTTGGAACTGAACCCTAGTAAGTAATAAGTACATCTCCCAGATTACTGAGCATCTTTAATACCCCAAATGTAATCAGCCCTTCCATAATTAGGAATTAAAAAAAAAAAAAAAATCGTCACTTGAAGAACATTTGTGGGATTCCAAATAGAAGGAGCAAGAAAACAGTAAGGCTTGGTATGTTTCTATGGTATCAAAATACCTTCTGGTTCAGAGAAAGATATTTGCTTTACCAGAAGTTTCCAGAGTCCCCACCTTCCACAACATTCAAAATATTAAATACTCCTATTCTTGAATAGCATTCTCCCACAACCATGGTAAATTAATGCCTTCACTGAAATGAAGATTCTAGCCAGATGGTTGAAAGCTATCGAACAGCTACATAACAGAACCCAGAAAAGATTTATGGAAGAGGACAACATCCATTCCTGACAAATGTCACTTAATTAACGGGTCTATATCAGAAATATATCATCCCATAACTATGGTAAGTGAAACTCATATTCCAAGTCACAACATATTTTAGGTTTAGTTACAGCCATGTACTGACATCCACCATCATTCATTTTCAGATCAGACATACAAGCATTGGCTTTACTTTTTTTTAGGGATCTTACTTCACATAGTATTTTACAGTTACTGTAGAAAAGTATACAAAAGTGCTGAGGTTGTATCACGAAGTTTTGGTAGTTCATGTATAATTTAACTTTTTAGGAACTTAGATACCAACTTGTTGCAAACCTAGTCATGAAGGATACAAAGAATAATACATCTCAAGATCACCTTTCCATATCAGGAGTTTCTGTTTCTCGAAATTCTGGAAAACTCTAGGACTCAAGATATAAAGCTTCAATAGTTATTTATTAACCATTAGCTCTGAAAAGACTACACAGTTCTCTGGACAAAAGAATATTCACAGCTACAGAAGTATAATCAAAGTATAGTCACAGACCAGAGCCTGCATGCCACAGAATGCAAAAATGAGTAATTCCATCAAAATACATCTGAGTAAAATGCAGATAAAGCTAAATGTAACTTTTCATCTTTGCAGATTGCAGTGAGTTTTGTGATCCAGAGGATTAAATAAGAACTTTGCCTACAGAACCCCATAGGTGAGCCGCACAGAGGCTGAGCTGTCCTTTAAAAGAAAGGAAGGACCATTTCTCCTTCTTGACTTGAAAGACAGGATAAACATCATCTCCAGGGCATATTTTGAAACTGTGAATATGGATCCCCAGGCTGTGCAAAAGAGCAGACTGAAACCACAGTTCTGTCACCCCACACATTCTGCTCTAGGTAGTTTGTGGCAGTTCTGCTGTTTCTATACTGCACGTAAAAGAGCTTATTCTGACACACCTAACTATCCACGGGGAATATATTTTGCCCAGTGATTAAAATTTATGAGTTGCAGCGTCACCCCAGGATTCCTGTCCCAAACAAAAAGAAAGTGAATCCTTTCTTTCTAAACGCCTATTTTGATATAACTTTTCTGTTTGAATTGAATCAAGAATATGAACCAGTATTTTCCATTTCCAGAAGAATATCGTAGAACCTTACTCATTGAGCTCTGTCTTTTCTGCTCAGTGTTTCCTGCCTCTGCTGGAACAGGGATACACACAGCAGTTGATTTGCACACTGGCTAGGTAAATGAGCTAACTTCAGCATGGCAGAACTTTTTGCTCCCTCTCTGACCCAATGCATGTAAATGAGATGGAGACACATAATGTACGCGCATAATTTCTGACCAAGCATGGAAAGAAATCATTCTTTGCTTTCAGAATTTCTACCGGATCAAACCCCACTAATAAGGAATCTAAGAAAATGTACAGACTGAGAATGCTGCTGTGGGCTTATCTATTTTTTATAAAAGCTTTAACTCAGTTATTTGGCATGGTATTAACTATTAATATAGATATACTGATTTGGGGACCTAACCTAGAATTTCTATGGGACTCTGCACAGCCCCCTGCTATATAGATTTACCAGCTAAGTCAGAGATCTTGGAACAACACTGCACAGATGTTATCATTCAGATTGCAAAATATCATTGTTTCCACTATTAGAATTTCAAGTAGAACTGGCCCTAGTACAAGGAGCTGAGCTGGGGCTGAAGAAGTGGCAGGACTGTAACTGGGAGCTCAAGCAAGGCAAGGGATAAAGGGAATAACACTGAGCAGAATGTAACTGTGGTACTGACTGAGCCTAAGTATCCCAGAAGAGGATTTACCTCTGGAGTGTCTCTGTATAGTAGTTGTGCTGCTGTGACTGGGGGAAAAAAAACACAGCCCTTGCCCTTACTAACAATTGCACTGTATGTAGGAACAAAGCATATTTTAGAACAGCATAGAACACTATTTTTAGGAAGGAATGATCTCAAGTTTCAGGGACAAGCAGAATCCTATTGCTACTGGAAAATTTGAAAGCAAATTATAGTTGGCATATAAGAGTTTCAGGATTCAAGTTGTAATGCTGAAAGTGGTTATTTTACTTCAGAAGAATGACAACAGAGAGTAGACTGTGACAGATGCTTGTACATATGGAATTAAACACTTTAAAATGTTTCATATATCTACACATAATAGCAGGGGGAGGAAAATAATACAACTTCTGTTGTACTATTAATTGTTTCCATAAAATGTGACTGTTATCTCCTTGAAAAATTTTTAGCCCTTTTTGAATAACATCTTTCATTAAAAAAATCTTTAAAAAGGTGTAAACCAGCTGTGTTGTTCAGTCCAACATTTTGGGCTCAGTTCAGCTATCCAAACGTAAGTGACCAGTGCTATTTGAGAAGTCCCAGGGTATCCAAGACATATACCTTGGGCTGGTAGCTGTGACACAGGAGCCACAGGAGACTTGAACCCTATCGTAGGGACAGCTTGAAGCYAAGCAGAACACTCTGAAGTATCCAGATGGTACTGGATGTCTTTGTTAGGGCAAACAAATCAATCCCCATGGAGAACATCACTGAGCAAAATATAACACTTCATTTACAAGAAAATATATTAAAATCCATTGCCATTCCATTCTATATCCACTGCTACTACTGCAATTGTTTTTGCACTCCTACCGTGCTTTACATTGTTTAAAATACTTTTGGTAATATTCCAAAATTCAGAAATATTTTAAATTCCTAATTTACCCTGTTCATTTCCCACTTTGTTTGCTTACTTATTCTAAACTGCTTTGCTCTCCATGATTTACAAGACAACTATGCTTTCAAATGGAAAGAACAATAACAAACTAATTCTCAGACAGTAATAGGATGCTGTCTGGCTATTGAACTTTTTTACTTGTCAAAAAAAAAAACAGTTAGCTAAATTACAGGAATCCATCACTAATCAATGGGACAAATATTCAAATAAATAAGTAATAACAATGCATGCTATTCATGCTATTCCTAACAGCTATAGTTTCTGTTAATTCTTCAAACTCTCAGGATGAGCTTGCATTTAGTTCAATACAAGTTCAATGCATGAAACTCTAGCATGACTGGATTCAGAAATGTTTTGCTCCCTCTTTTCATGTCAGAAATACTAGACAAACTGGATCATAATTTTAATATCTATGATTCATATCTAATTATCACATTCTGTTTAAATCTTCTTATATATAAATACTATGTATATAATAACCTAATGACATTATATGACACTTAAATCTGACAAGTTTCACTGTATTTTAAAGTGATTTCTGTCATAAAATGAGCAAATCGAAACAAAAAAACAAGATCATAATTGTGACCATAATTGAGTAGCAACCTTTGGCCCATCTTTTTGCCCATGTATTTCAGTGGAAATTCTTCCAGAGTCAAGTTCTATCTGGAATAAGTATGCATACAAGCATCTGATCCAGTCTTCTCTCATTAAAACTGTGGACAGACTATTAATTGGGAAATCATACATTAGTCTGTACTGGCAGTAGAATTTAACTTGTGTTAATCTTTTTTTATAGTTTACTATTCATTGCATACACTTGCCACAGCAACAGTTCTAAATGTAATAATAACAAAAGTATCTGATTTTATCTTATCTGTTTCTATAAAAACATTCAAGCGATCACAATTAAAAAGAGACTATAGAAATGTGGAATAGTGATAGCTTAGTAGGCAGGAGAAGATGAGTTACTACACTGCTCTCTAAACCCAAAATTTTCCACATCAATCCTACTTCCAACTATTTTGCAAGTTCCTTCAGCATGCAAGTCACTCATGCACTCCAATACTTTGTTTTTGTGGAAACCTGGTAAGACTTATCAAAATCATAGAGAGAAAGGAACAAATATTTGTTGTCCGGGATTTCTGTAGGGAAGACATGACCAGAGAAATACACAATAAATATTCTTCCAGAAGTTGCAGTCAGTGTTAGCTTAATGACAAGGAACTGCCAACAACATACATCATCAATGAAAAAAAGGAGAAGCTGACAGCAAAGTGTCATCTGTCAGTCATAATGCAACATGTTGAAATAGTATACCATTATTTCTATGTTTGGAACAAAGCCAGGTGCAGTGTTCCTGCCTTAAAGTGATAGGAAAATACTTTCTATCCCATCACTAAATAGCGTGATGTTAAACTACAGCTGTTTAATGTTTTAAATCCAGTTTAGATCCTATTTTGAAATGCTAAAATATGGGCACTCAATTTCACCACAGAATAAATTGAAAAACTGTAGTAGATAAGTATATATGTGTGTGTGTGTGTGTGTGTGTGTGTGTGTGTGTGTGTGTATATGGGGGGGTGCATATATATATTATATATGTGTGCATGTGTGTGTGTGTGTGTGCAGGCTAATTAGAATAACTTGCAGGCAAGAACATTAAAATAATGGATCAAAGAGCAACTTGGATGACGATGTTAATTTTTTTAAACAAATTTCAGACTACAGCGTAAGGTCTGGGGAATCTGAACAAGTCAACATTCTCCCCAACAGTTTAAAAAGCAAACTGGTTGACTAAGGCAACAGTGGGTGTTTTAGCCTCACATCAATCTTATAAAAATAAAGAAAATTTTGATATGGGATATAATCTATAAATACTTACCAGATGGCAATACAATCACTACCAATTTAGGATGGTTCCTATGAGGAAGAAATTTTGTCAGGTAAGACTTACACATATGTGTATGTATATGCAACAAGGTATTTATGCATGTATGAATAGGTGGATATACTTATATGCATAATCATCTTACAAGATAAAGATAACTCTGCTGATAAAATAAGCAGACTTCCATAGAATAAACCACTTAGGCTTTAAAGATATTTAGTAATCTACCTGTCATTCATTTAAGCTTTGCATGACATTCTAATAAGGAGGTTAGACTAAATTATCATCATTCTTTTGTGGTCTTAAAATCTATGAATCAACAGTTCAAACAAAGCAATATATTATTACAATGCTTATGCTGATCTCTCAAGGGGGAAAGTGTCTCAGCTGTTTAACAGGACCAAGAAAAAGCTTTCTTTGTGATGGTTAGGTGGAACTTTTTTCCTTTCTTGGGAGTGACAGGTGTTAATGGCTTTTGTTTCCATCTTTTTCCTATTTGCTTTCATAAAACAATAACATATGCTGATAAATGATAAATTTAAATATGATAAATTTATACTTTAGCTGTTTGCTGCTAGGAACATGTAACTTTACGACATCTCTGTAAAGGCCAGACCTGATTTATCTGCTAAATAGCTAGCACTGCAGCTAGTATGGTAATTACCGGTGCAGGCCCAAATGAAGCAGGAACAGGGAATGAACATGAACACTGCACTCACAGGTGAAAACCTTCCAGACCATATGAAACACCTAGCTAACTTAGTTTGGCTGGAAGAAAATAGAAACATAGACAAGAAGGTTTGTGGAACTGAATATTCAAAAGATACAGGAATACATTGTATATACAGGCATGCCTGTTCTTCCAAACATTACCCTAGAAGAATGCAATAGAAGTGATGAAACATTTTGAAGAATTCCACTTTTTTTCCCCCCTTCCTTTGGGGAATGAAGTGATCATCACAATTGCCACAGAAATTCTACCTTCATTTGTGACAACTGGTAACCGCTTTAGGTCCAATTTTTAAAATGTCAAATTTGGGAGTTAAAACTCTTCACAAATTAAGACGACCATCAAACCAAGAGAAATAAACATATGCTGACTCACCAAGCAAAGGTTCTCCACAGGTAAGCTAGTGCAATAAGAAAGAAGGTTCTAATTTCCTTCGATTCAGGCTTTCGAAGAAATGATTTCAAAAAAGAAATTAATCAATGGATTGCTTAAATATTTGCATCATTCCTTTGGATCACTTATTATTTGTATATAGAATTGAGAGGAAAGTTAACCTGCTTATTTTTCCTCGTCACCTAACATCTCACATAGATCCAAAATCTGGTCTCATTAAAGTAGGTATTAAATCACTGTTTCACTCAGAACAAGATTGGATCTATAAAGTTTGGGGGTTGGGAGGGAACGCAGCTGAAGAAACTTACATAGAGATTGATTAAATGATCTTTGCTATTATATGCTTTCCCACTTAATAGGTTTTGGTTCAACAGTTGTTCAACTTAAAAAAGTCAATATTTAGAAATCATAAAGTATTAACTCATATTTAAAATCTGTGGTGTACCTGAGGACAAATGTACTAATATGACATAAGCCTGCAAAAACTGCAGTCACATACATTGCAAGGTTCTTTTTATGCCTGTAAATCCCATGTAGAATGCTGTAGTTTGTTCACCTCTGAACAAGTGAAGTGTCTTACAAAATGGAACAGTCTAAGTCTCAAAAGGTAATTTAAACTTTTTTTTACGGAGTTGAGAAACTGATCTTTGAAGGTCCTTAATGAGAATACACTCACTCATAATAGCAAGAGAACAGATAATCTTTTCCAATTTTCCCTTTACAGCCAATAGACATTTAGAGAAAGCAGAAAGGCTTGTTCATACTATGTACATGGATTTCAAATTTTATCCTTTTTAGATAAAATGCAGATATTACTCCTACAGCCCTTCACAAAATGACTAGCAAAATAAACGCATCCACTGAACAACATATCAAATTATGCGTAGTGTAGTTGCCCCCCCGGCAGTCCACACTTCAGTATTCTGCTTCAGAATTTTTGGAGGAAAAGCTAAGATGTCAAGGACTGACAGAGGACTGACAGAGTTCAAAACATGCTTTCAATCAAACATGTTGAAGATTAATCTCACATGACATATTTCAAAACTTCTTATTAAGACTGAATAAAAAACAAGTCCAGTTCTTCAACTCAGTAATATGGAGTAGTGCTTAAATTTATTGAATAGGCCTATTTAATCTAGTAAACTCTCTTTAGGTTTGTCCACTACTAAATGTGTGAGAAATAAATTCCTCCTCTTCCTGTCAGTATCATTAAGGATAAGATGAAATCCCCAAGTATTAGGTCAAGTAGAACTTCAAAAAAATCTTTATTAAACTCATTTTGCTTAAATAAATATTAATTTTGCTTTTGGCTTGCACTGATTTTTAGCTTCTTTGACTCTATCTATATTTTCATTGTGATCTCCATAGAATGATCTCTTTTTTCCAGTTCATTTGGTACAGACTGCTTCCATACTACCCACTGTTAGACTCCCCTAAGGCAGACTGACTAGACTCACTCTAGGACTTGGAATTATTCTTGGCTTGATATCACAACCATCTTACAGACCTTCATACCTACTCATCTACAAGCTCCGCAGTGCCTTCTGCATGCCACACACAATACATTCCTGTTCCACACACGCAACAAAATGTGCCAGTAGTTCTATTTCATTTTTATTTCCAGCAGCATTGCTCACACAAGTCAGCACCAACTTCTGCAGATGTAAAAGGAAATTCTTGCAGGTGTGAGTTGTGACAACCCTTTCTAGGCCAGAAACATTTTAAGAATTTTTAAGCTATTTTAATAGCCGTTACTATTAAACAACCTAGCACATTTGTGCTTATACAACATAGTATGGATGTACTGAGATTTATATGAAAGCATGAGATTTCACAAGGCTTACTACTGGGATAATGTTGGGTTTTAGGGACAGAGGATTCCATTTTATTTTTTAACTCATATCTTAGGCATAACTGAATATGTTATTTGGACTGCTAACAAACACTGAATCAAAAAGTCCTCTGCTAAATGCAAACTTTGAAGAAGTACAAATGCTTTACTTCCCCTCTTCAAAATTTGTTACTTCCCCTTCAAAATCACACTGCATATATAATTTGGAGCTGCATAAAGATGGAGCCATCCAACTCAGAGTCAGGTGTTTTGAACAGTTTTCAAACAGAGGAGTCTTTATACTATCAAAAAGATATCTAAAGTAAAACAAATGAAATAGAAATTGAGACAGGAACCAAGCCATATCCATTTCTAGGTAAAAACATTAGGATAAAGAAAGATGCTCTCTTTTGCTCACCCAGTCATTTTATATTACTATATTTTGCAGGACACTAAAACACTTTAAACAATATAGTCAGAGATCACTAAAAACACAAAAATCAAATGACTACATTTAGAAACATAGACTAATCCTTTGGCAACGCCTCCTAGCCAGTGCTCAGAGGAAAATCTTCTCACAGCATGGCCCTCTTGTCAGCCTACACTTGCCTCTTTCCAGCTTTCTAGCCCACTTGAACTGCAGCTCAAGGCTTTCCCCCTCTCAGCCCTAACCCCGAGACTCTTCCTAAATCTGTTGACTGATGAAGTAAGTGGTTTTGAACTTCTTCAGGCAGAGGAAAAACTGAACTGACGAACTTCCTCTTCCTCAGTCTGTGAAGCCCTTTGATAGTTATGATAATATGGGCAATACCCTTCGACATTAAAAATAAATGATGGAAAAAGCTGGAGGGGGGGTGTATGTGCATATTAGGCGTATTTTAGCATTCCTACTATATTAGGTCCTCAGAAAACATAAGGAAAAAGATACTAGTTTCTGGCCTCAGTTTCACTTATATCCAGCATAAGKTACTGTATGTATTTATTGATTCTTCCCATTTGTGTCATCTGCAGATTATTTTGCCTGGTCCCTTATCTCTTTTCTGTATCTTTGCTATGTCTGTGTTTCTTTAGCATGAAGTCAGATCATCAGGAATCCAGGTGAGAAGGCAGAGAACAAGAGTTTATCCTTAGGAATGTCACACTGTGAGAAACAATTAGATGGCTTATTAAAATGTTCATTTATATCAGATTTATAAAGCGGATAATTAAAATCCTAGTGACTGTATCAGTGGATTCTGTTTCCGCACACAATTTTACAGGCAGAGCTACTTGATTTGATAAAAAGGTGATTTTGATAATGTCAGTTCAGAATTTGCAAATCTGTTTCATATTGTGAAGGGATATGGAATACTAAAGACTTGAAATGAAATGATACAGTTTAATGCCAATATTCCTGAAACAGCAATTCTGTGTCATTATAAGAAGACCACATAGCAGTTTCTCCAAAAATATAGCAGTCACAAAACAGGGCAGTCAAAATATATAATAAAAATGGTAATATTACAGTATTCTATTATCATCAAAATATCAGAAGAGAACTCAAACCTCTCAGTTTTGCCCAAAATATTATTAGGACTTGATATAAAGAACTCAAACTCTTAGCTTTGTACACCAAACAATGTCAAAATGTAACAATTTTTAATTTTTCACATATGACAAAAACATTCTTTTCTCACACATCTTTTTAATCCTTTTTCAGAAGAATGGAGGAAAACCTGGTAGGGCAATGATGGGGAGGAAAGCATCATAAATCCAAAAACCTGTAAATATGGAAAATGGTCCACACTTGCACACAATTTCTGTATTGTATTGACTGTGGACAGAGACTAGGAAGGTGTAATGCAATAAAAATATCAGTATCTTCTCAAGGGAATCCTCCTCACCAATAAGTAAATGTTCATAATCACTATGTTACAAGGAAGAACAAWTCTTCATTGCTAGCATAGTAAGTGATAAAAGATCTTTACTGGAAAATGGAATTTGTATTTTCAATAAATAGAATGTAAAAGGATTTGTAAAACAACCATACTTTTTCAGGATTGCTTTTGCCTCCCCCCCCCCTTTTTTTGAATATAAACAATTGTGAATAACAATGGAAAATTCATTGTGGCATTGTACACTATGAATTTGTCATTTCTTTCTACCGATAGAAGGGAAAAAATCAGCCTAATTAAGGATTGTAATATTTATGTTAAATAATATAATATTTTATTCACTTGCATATTGCATTCAACCACTTTATCCACTAGTGATTCATTTTTCATTTTTAATGCATATAGTATTTTATAATTCACCTTGAAAATATGAAGACAAGAAATATGCATGCAAGACTGACCTCAATGGTTTCTCAGTAACTCAAGCAATGACACCATTTAATGGAGATGTTACTTAATCATGTCATTGTCTTCTGATTTTGGACTCATCTCACAGAGGACAGTTAGCTACACTGTGGCTCACAGCAGGGACTGTCTTAAATTATGCAAACCAAAACTGATATTTTGAAAATATCACCCTCTTCTTTTGCATATTCCCGATGGTATTTACAAGACTTTTAACAATCTCTTAAAACTCCATGAATTTGCTTGATCTAAAACCATTAAAACCAATAAGAAAAACTTAACTGATCTGAGCAAGCTTGAATGAGACTATGGATAAGAGCCCAGGCAACACATCACATTTTTCTCAAAAGTGATTTCTTCATTCAAAAATTTAGAATAAAAAAAAATATTTTGATACAGACATAAAACCCTGATGATAATTATTTTCCTTAATAAAAATCTGTTGGAAAAAAAAACACAGTTGTTTTGGATAGTATCTCATAGTGTCTCTTACCCCACTTGGTTTCATTATGCCACAGTTTGTTAACAGGCAGCTAGATCTTTTGCCTGTTATAGCAAATCAATGGGAAATGTGTCATTGATTTCAGGTAGAAGTGAGGGATAGCAGGGAGTCTGGGCATACAAGGGCAAAAAGAGACTTAAATACATTTGTTTTATTGATTACTGTTGACCACAACTGCAAACCCATTAACAACTTGATTACAGGAGAAGGGGCCTTTGCTTTCTCCTTGTGTTGGAAAGAAAAATAGAGAGAGTGCACACAAAAGTGAAAGACAGCCAATTACAGAAATGAACTGTGGTTGCAGAAATTATATTTATTGAATGAAGGCAAGACTAAACAGGCATCACATATATGAGAGAGTCAGTGCCCTATGATTTGGCAGGTAAATTTGCTTAGAATAGTCCAGCATTTTAAGTATAAACATACCTTAGTACATTTATATCCTTCAGAAGAAAGTAGATAATGAGATAAACTGTTAATGCATGGTTAATGCTTCATTAGGCAGTATCATTCAATTTCTCTTTATAATGAAATTTTTGTAACTTAATCCACAAAATACAGTTATATAATGTCTTGTCTGATAAAAATAGTTCCCTAAACAGAAGCTCACTAAAACTTGGAAAGATTAACCCTTATGCAGTCCAGTTAATTAATACATTAAATGATAATTGAGCACTTCTATATATTTTTATTTCATAAGTTAAAATGTCATAGCAGACTAGGAATTAGCAAACTGGACCCAGAATAGATATCCAGATACAGTGTTTGAAATCCCAAAAGATTTACATGGGGGAAGAAAACAGATGGAAAAAAACTTCTTTCTGGTATGGAATCCTTAAGTGGTAGTCAAAAGGTGGGGGACTGATAAATCTGAGATTAAAGTGAGCTGAAATTTTGGTAGAACGTTTTGATTGGTTTCCAGGTGCAGCTGAGACACAACTACCAGGAAGTAAGTGAAATAACTGATGGGAACATGTTTCCTTAATCCACATTGCACAATTAACATTTGTTCTGCATGAAGAATTACTATTAATATTATTTCTGGACCAAACATTGCTCATAGTTTCAATAGCCTAATGTTAAATAATGCAGCCCATGCTAAACCTGGTTGGATCTGTATTGACCAACAGAGGCATAAAGGTTAAAGAGATATATAGTTCCGGAATAGAGTACGACCACCTAACTTGAAATGCTCAACTTAAAAATAGGATTCTACAACACAAAATGGGCTGCTAAATTGAGAAAAATTCTGTTCTGCTTTTACTTAGCAATGTAAGACAGGAAGGCATCAAATACAAATTTTGGGGAAAGTGGGAGGTGGATACCCTGTTGCTCATGCTACCCTATAGCACCTGCTGCTCTGGTGTTCAAACATCACCTGTCCTAGGCATAGCCACAAAGTTGTACAGTTCTGCCTGCTTTTATCTGAGCTGAGTTTATCCTGAACAAACATGAGCAGCTCTCTGAAACTGAGACAATGAAGTAAAGATTAAATCCAGAAGATGACATAAGAGTATCTAATCTATCCCTGCACTCCTGCTGTCCACAACAATCATAGAGCAAAACCTTAAGTAAAGAAGATCAGAACTTCCAAACTATGTGCACGGGAAGATACTATGAATGATCCAGGCCACTGACAGATATCCTGGACTGTTCACCTCAATAACTGCTTTATCTTTGAAGTCTTATAATACAGAACTGAACAAAAAGCAGCAAGACAAGGACAAGCCAAAGAACAGTCAGTAATCCTTCACCCAGTCCTTTTTTACTATTTATAGTGTAGTAGCCCATATAGCCTGGTCTCTATTATGCTACGATGTAGAGAATGATAGGGAGGGAACCACAAAAAACAAAAGTTACTTACTCCACTTGGCACAGCCAAGGAAATAAATAGATTTAAAATATGCTTATGTTCCCACAAATTCTGAGGCTACCTTATGAAGTCAGTTCAGCCTAGCATCAACTTGAGAAGCTAAAGGTCTTCAGATTTACCACACCCAATAATAATTCCCTAGATGCTGTTGTGGCAACTAAGAATTTTTGAAGTACAACTAGTTATTACCTATATACCTTCCTTTTCTGAGGATACCAGAGGCTAGTCAAGACAGTGACAGGCTGATATGAAACAGTATCCCACTTTTCTGGCCCTAAACCCAAACTAAGCTGTTATCATTTTAGCAGTGTTCTTCCACTCACTGTTTTATCCCAAATGACTCTTTGCATATTAAAAAAACCTGTTTCACCAATCTGCCTTTAAAATATATTCAGTGTCATATCAAAAATAAATAATAAAGTACCAAAGTGTTATGCACACATGATACGCACAGAAGCTCCTATTGTGCACAATTAGCATAATTTTGTGACATGGATTGAACAATGAGGCAATTACTGAAACCATCTTGCATTTCACAATCACCATTTCAGAAAAAGTTTTATATACACAGTCAGTCATACTGTTTGGAAAAGAACTTACTCCCAGGAGAGATAACAGCTGATTGATTGAAATCTCTAGTGAGAGTATTTTAACCAAACACACCTTATTACAGTTTATTACACTTTTGTTTGTGTTTATGAACATGAAATGCTCAGCATTGCTTGATAGACTATGATGCTGTCTCCGCCTGACACAGCTATTAAGATACTGTGACTTCATTAGCATCTAAGCATTTTTGCATTAAATTCTTTGGATCATATTTAATTCTGATGCAACTCCAACAGTTTTATTAAGCAAGGAGATAGAGTGTTCTACAGTCTAGTTTGATGTCAGCCCAAAATTAAGAGGGAAACAACCTTGAAAACAGGATGTTTTCTACTGCTGGAATCAATTGTATCAAATCATGCTATTTGTAAAATGTAATTTGAATTTAAAGTTATCTTAAATATCAAATTAATTTAAAGTTAATTATACTTTAAATCCTTTTAATAGTCTGTAATAAACATTATACTTGTAATGGATAGGCTCGGCCCATTAAAACAATAATTTTTTATTGGTGAGATGAGACCAGTTTAAAATAAAATTAATCTGTGGATGGAACAAGGACTGAATTTCAATAGTCTAATATCTCAGACACAATATACACTTGCCAAGGGCACCTCTATCAGTATGCACCATATCATTCTACGTTGCAAAATATACTGGATTGGAGAGCCTTTTTTACTATTACTATAGCCTCCAAGCACTGGCCTTGGCTTTCAATAGCATAAGAACTGTTTTCCATCAAGTGGGATTTAAACATGAAAACCAGAAGATAAAGAAAAAACAAACGCAGAAAAGTTCATTTTTGAAAAAGGTTATTTTTCATTTCAAAAAGTTTCAATGAAAAATGATAGCCAGGTTCTTGGCCTCCATATAATTTATGTCAACTCATTCAGGGGAAGTCTGTGTTTTCTAATACATTTGCAGAGCACAGTGTACCTATTGTTGCAACACATATAAACATTTTTTGCCTGTTTTGGGGAGAGGAATTAATACTTCTCAGCTTTTCTCCTGGCAAACTTCCAAACTCCTCAGGAAAATGCTAAGAGAGTTTGATGCATCACTCTTGCCAATTCATCAGTTCTTTCAAGACTGCCTCCACTGCAGAGTTTAATAAATATTTCACATTTACAAATTAACATTTTTACTACCTAGGCTCCTCTCTGGAACTAGCAGCCAGGTATTTCACCTTCTCTTACAACCAGTTCTGTATATAAAATTACATATTGGAAAACTTATTTAAACGTTACAGTTGCAAAATCAACCAGAATTAAGGCTGTCATGTTGAATTAATTCAACTTCTTAGCACACATATTATGATCATCTTACCAAAATTAAAATGAAAGTCCATTGCAGAGGCAAGAAGACACCCCCACTATACAGGTTTCCTATTCTGTACCTGCAGCACCAGAGAACAGAATTTCTTATCCAAAAACTCTCTGGCTCACTCATCCTGACCTCTTGCTCATCTTCAGTATTGTGCTTGAACAGAGGCATATTCCCCACGGTTCCAGAAGATGCTCTTTTCCTACATGAAGGTTTCAACGCAAAGCCCTTAGCTGGATTTAGGTTAAGCCTTTTATTACACAAAACTAAAAGAAATGTTCTTTGCATCCAGGGCAAATTGATAACACAAGATGGTTGCTTGTATAAAACTCCATTGCCAATTTTTATCCTAAATCCAGAAGTTACATGATTAAAGAATTCCTCCGTCCTGTGTGAAATTTTGACTCAGTTCCCCTCAGGGAACCTCAGGGTTTTAAATCCACATTTCTTCTAAAGCTGCTGTAATTATCAGGTGTAAGTATTTGGGGTGGGAGAGGTTGGGGGAAAGGTAGTTTGTACTTCCAGAGTTGAAGCTCATCTCACGCACACACACATACCCCCTAAAACGAGCATGACTTTCCCAGTGATTAACATGCTCAAGGGAAAAGCCCTATAGTACAGTCTTTACTGAATCTGTTTAAATGGGATAAAACTAACCATGATTTTTGTTCAAATGCTAATTTATTTAATGGTCAAGACCATATTAGCTCTTGATACATGACTGACTTCATCCTAGCCATTCTCCTTTATTTTAGCCCCTTCCTTTTTAACTTTCTTCATAGGTTAATGTGTTATAGTACGTATTATGCTAGGTGTTTGCACATCAGGAACAAAAGGTTTGTATTACATGGCCACAAAGAACAAGAAGGTAAGAATCATTTTGATCTCTCCTCTCTTTTATATAGCCAATGAAGCCCTTAGTAAATCATGAATACTTCTAGGGCATTGGACAAATACAAATTATCCCAAACTGATCTGATTCAAGCTTTATGTGATCATGTGATCATAATTCTCAAAGGGGCATCCAAATATTTTTCAAGTTGTTCCTTCAGCTATTTTTATTTGGTTATTTAAATGGGGTTATTATGAACACTTCCGTGACAGAAAACACCTACACATTAGGATGGGAACCAAAGAAAAATATTTAGTCTTTATTTCATTCCCTTTTACTCAAACATGCATGCCTTCTCTGTGAATTTTGAAGTGGTCTATTTCCATATCACAGTAGTTTTACTACAGTAAATGGCAATGTCTACAGAGTGTTAGAGCTAATACATGCATGCATAGTAGTGTTGAAATAGCTCATGGTTTACTCTTTAAACTACATTCATTAAATTGCATAACTATGTTCAAGATTAGGACCACTGAAACTAAAGAGCTGTCAAAAAGCAAATTTAACTACACAGCTGAAACTGCATTCTGCAATATATTATATTTACATTATACAGCAAAGTGAGTTAAAAACACTAGGATGGACTGGTCTGACCAAATGTTCATATCTACACCTCTGCTAGACATCAAAGCTGTCTTTATATTTAAGTGAAGAAAAAGAGGAGCCGTTAGGGCACAGTAATAAACTGCCAGCACCAGATGGTATTTACCGAAGAGATCTAGAAGAATACAAGGATAATATGGTTGAATTAACAACAAACGTGTAATCTGTTACCTAAAACAGCCCTGGTACCTGAGGACTGTAGGGTGGCAAGTGACGTCAATGTTGAAAAAAAACAAGACTCTGGGGGTACCTGGGAACTTGCAGCCTGTAATCCTGATTTCTCTCCAGCCTGTGGAAACTATAAAACAGAAATGAATTAGTAGGTAGCTGGATAAAAATAACTTACACAGAAGAGTCACTCTGGCTTTTTTACATGGAAGTTGCACCTTAAAACTTGCAAGAGCTCGCTTCAAAGGGGTCAACAAGCATGTAGATAATGCTGATTTCCCAAAGGCTTTTAAGGCACTTCAGCAGGAATGGGACGACAGGTGTGCTAGCTACGTCCTGACAAAGAGCACGTTACGCGATAGGGAAGGAGTAAACACTCACAACGAACGGTGCTCGCGCGCAGGGCCCCGCCCGCGGAGACCCGGCGCGGCGGGGGGCGGGGCAGGGCAGAGGGCGCCTGGCCGCGGCGGGGGTGGGCGTGGCTCCTGCCGTCAGTGGCGGCGGCCATTGGCGGGGCGGTTCAAACGGGGGCTCGGCCGTTGCTGGGGGGCGGGTTGTTTATTCGTTCTTGCTGTGTGCAGCAGCCTTGGGCGTTTGCTCCTGGTTCTTCTGGGAGCTGCTGCTGGGGAAGGTGGGCTCCTGACTGGGGAGGGTCAGGCACACAGTGAGCAGGCGATACACACACAGCCATCAGAGTGGCCTGGCATAGCTCCGGGGGAGGTGGCTGCTGTTTGGGACTATAGAAAGGGCCTGGCACTTCTCTCCAGAGCAGTGGCTTCTGCCGTGAGCAGTGTGCTCCAACAGAGGGGCTGAGATACCAGGTGAAGGAGGTGAAGAAGAGATGAGCAGGCTGCACACCCTGAGGGAAACTGAAAAGAAAATTGACAAGGTCCTTGCAGAAAACCTACAGAGACAAAAGCCTCAGCCACACAAAGCAGGCTTGTGACTTCTGGCAACAGGGCAAATATTGCTGCTCCACCTGCAGATCTGCAACTGAAAAATACGTTCAATGCCCTGAGCACTGGGGAGGACAAACAAGAGCTGTCACAGGATTCTTCAGAGCCGGCTGAGCCAAACCTCATGTCCACACAAAAAAGAAAAGGCGAGCAGTAGTTACTGGAGACTCCCTCCTCCGGGGACAGAGGCACTGATCTGCTAATCTGATATGATGTGAGAAACATCTGTTGCTTGCCAGGATCTGTGATGTGGCAGAGGGACTGCCAACGCTTATCAGGCCCTTGGACTCTTACCCCTTGCTTATCACAGGCACCAACAGTACTGCTTGAGGTAACCTGGAATGACTACAGATAGCTAGTGGTGAAGATGAAAGGGCCCAGGTGGTGGTCTCAAACCTCCCAGTGAGGGGGAAAGGCTTGAGCAGAAGTGGACTAATGCGGCCCGTCAACCCTAGGATGCATGGTTGTTTCACAGGCAGGGCTTTGGCTTCTATGATGATGGAATGCTCTTTGAGGAACAATAGATACTGAGCAGGGATGGGAAACATCTGACACAGGCAAGAGTGTCTTTTCAAACAGGCTTGCTAATCTAGTGAGGAGGGCTTTAAACCGTAACCTGAAGGGAAATGAGAGCACAAGAGGCAGCATAGATGCGTCTGGGGGACAGCATGGCACTTTTCCTGTAAAAGCAGGCCAATCTGGGGCCCATTTCAAATGCCTATACACCAATTCACGTAGCATGGGGAACACACTTGAGAAATTAGAAGTCCAGGCACAATTGCAGTGCTATGACCTCATCAATATTATGGAGGCACAAGGGGATAGGTCCCACAACTGGTGTGCTGCAGTAGAGCTTTAGGCTCTTTAAGGTGGACAGGTGGGGACAAAGGGTTGTGCTTTATTCAAGGGGGTGTCTCGAATGCATGGGCCTTTGCTTCAGGGCAGGTGACAAAGCAGTTGAGACTCTGTTGTAAGGATTAGAGGACAGACCAGCACAGGTGATACCTGCTAGTAGGTGTCTGCTGCAGACCTGATCAAGAAGGGGAGGCCGATGAACCCTTCCTTAGACAGGTGGAGAAAGCCTCTTGGTCATAGGCCCTGATACTCATGGGTGGCATTAACCGCTGGAAGGGTAATATGCAGTAAAACATATTGAAGAACAATTTCTTGCTGCAGGTGATCAACAAACCAACTAGGGGAGATGCTCTGTTGGGCCTGCTAACCACAAACAAGGAGGAACTGGCTGAAGATATGAAGGTCAAGGGCAGCCTAGGCTGCAGCAAACACAAGACTGGCTCAGAAGCCGTTTCAAAACACCTGAAAGACAAGAGGGTGATCGGGAGCTGCCAGCATGGGTTTACCAAGAGCAAGTCATGCCTGACCAACCTCATTACTTTTTATGACAAGGTGATTAGACCTATAGACAAGGGAAGGGCAGTGAATGTTGTATACCTTGAGGTTAGCAAGACCTTTGACACAGTGTCTCATAGTCTCCTCCTCATCAAATTGGTGAGATATGGGCTGGGTAAACAGACAATAAGTGGGTAGAAAATTGGCTGGACTGCCAGGCTCAAAGAGTTGTGACCAACCAGAGGTGCTAACTCCACGTGGCAGCCAGTAACAAGTGAGGTCCATCATAGATCAGTACTGGGGGCTGTTACTGTTTAATGTCTTCTTTAATGACCTGGAAGTTGGGATGCAGTCCACTCTCAGCAAGTTTGCAGTTGACACCAAATTGGTGGAAGCAGACAAAATGCTAGAGGGCAGGGCAGCTATTCAGAGTGACCTCAACAGGCTGGAGAAATTGGTCGATGGGAACCTCATGAAATTCAAGAAGAGCAAGTACAAGTTTTTGCATGTGGAATGGAGTAACCTCATGCAACAGTGCAGGCTGGTGGGAGACTCTAGGAGACAATATGCAGAAAAGGACTTGGGGGGGACTTGTTGGGACTCAGCAATGCTCCCCTGCAGAAAAGGCGGCCAAATGCATCCCGGCTGTATTAGTGAGAGTGTAGCCAGCAGGTCCGGGGATGTGATACTTCCACTCTATTCAGCACTTGTAAGACTGTGTCTGGAATGCTGTGTCCAGTTTTGGGCTCCAGAATACAAAAAGGACATGGATATACTGGAGTAAGTTCACCAGAGGGCACCAACATTGTTAAGGGGCTGGAGCACATGACATATGAGGAGAGCTGAGAGAGCTGGGCCTGTTCAGCCTGGAGAAGAGAGGGCTCAGGGAAGACCTTACTCCTGTTTAGAATTACCTGATCAGAGGATACAGAGAAGGTGGAGCCAGACTCTTCTCAGGAGTGCACGGTGATAGGATAAGAGGCAACAGTCACAAGCTGGAACATGAGAAATTTTACTTAGAAATTAGAAAAAAAAGTTTATCATGAGTGTGGTAAGATACTGGAATAGGTTGCCCATAAAGGCTGTGGTATCTCCATCCTTGGAGGTGTTCAAGACATGGTTGGACATGGCCCTGAACAACCCTCTTTGAGCAGGCAGTTGGACTAAATGACCTTTGGAGGTTCCTTCCAACCTAAATTACGATTCTGTGACTTATCCTTTTCAGTGTATTCATGAAAATGTACTATGAAAAGGGTATGAGCAATGAAGAAAGGACTGTTTATGCTAAGAAGTTATTCAGAGTAACAAGGTCAATGGTCAACTATGATGATCTATATAAGTAGCTTATGAGTGATTTGGCGATAGAATGACAGGTGGCACTTAATGTAGACAGATGCAAATTAATTCATATGGTAGAAAAAAAGAATCCTAACTTAATGTATAGGACAATAGGCTTTAATAGGATCATTACCACTCAGGAGCAGGATTTTAGAGTTATGACAAATAGTTCCATCAGAACATCAGATCAATGAGTAGTATAAATGAAAAGTACGAATCAAATGCTAGAAATCATTAGAAAAGGCTTAAAAGACAAAAAAGGCCTTAAAAACATTGTTCAACACTTACAAATTCATGAGTCGCTCATATCTTGAATGCTGCATGCAGTTCCTGTAACTCCAATTCAAAAAAGAAAAAACTAGAACTGTAAGAGAATCAAAGAGGGTAATGGCATGATCAAAAGTACAGAAAGACTTCAGTGTTATGAATGATTACTTAAGCTAGAAGTTTTCAATAAGGTAAAGAAATACTGACAGGGCAGGAGATACAATAGAGACTTAAAAAATGTCCGGTATAGGAGGTGTGGGTAGAAATGACTATTCATCATGACTGCCAAAGCCAGAATCAGGAACATCAAATTAAGTTAGGTGGAGCCAGATTCATAACAAGCAAAAGAAAACACTTTGGGGAATGAAGAAGAGACCTGTAGGGCTACTTGACATATGATGTTGTGAATACTAAAAGTTACATGGGTTTAAAGGGGGAGACTTGACCAGTTAAGGGTTACTGAATACATTTTTTTAAAAATTACAGTTGAATGAGTGTTAAGGGAATGTCTTTTCCTTTTTCTTACTCTTCTTTGGGTATCTGTTTTAGCTAATGCTGGAGAAATCAGATGAGTTATGTCCTAAAATATGGCTATTTCTTCCCATTGACTGTAAAGCAATCTTAGAGTAACTAGCTGAGATGTAGCTGTAAAAAGGTAAATGAGGTGATGTGACTGTGCATATGCATATATACCACACAAACCTGGTGATAGAATTAATCTCAACTTTTTTTCCCCAGCATCTTAAATAAGAGTAAAGATTTAGACTGCATCCTGACTCCATGTCAGAATGAGATCCAGACTATTCTGCCTTCCTCCCTGTCACTGTCTCCTCCCATACTTTGATTTCCACAGAAGGGAAATGTCATGTATCCCATAATAAAGCTGAAATTTCCTCCAACAGGTGCCTGATCTCTATGCCATAATTCACCCCATAAGACGAGGTACAAAAAATGAAAGTACATCACTCAAAAGCAATTACTGTGTTTACTTTTGTTTTTATGTTGCATCATAGTGAATGAGGAAGGAAATTTTCAGATTTCTTTTGTGCTGGATCACCAAGGGATGTTTATTAAATCACTGTAATTTAAAATAAAGCACTATGATGTTCTGGTTCAATTTACTTTAAAAAAAATTCCCACTTATTTTACAACTAGAAATTCCCCAAGGTTATAACATGGAAGGGAATAATTTCCCTGTAATACTTGGATGGATAAATAAGAGCTGACAGATGATTTAATATAGAATAAAACTTTCTATTAAGTTCAGAATGCATATTACACAAACACAATACACATGTTCATATATTCCCAAATGCCCTGATCTAGGTCCTAGTGAAGTCAGCAGGACTATTTCTATTAAATCTGATCTATAGCATAAGAAATTTAAATTTTCTCATAATTTCATATTCCTAATAGAAAAAATGAATAAAAGTGTATTTTTATTGCTTGTATAGCGTATTGAGGTGCATTCATTTTAGTAATTTATGATCCTTCTCACTGTGTTTTATGTTGTACGGGCTGAAACCACCTGATTAAGCTAACTAAGTATACATAGTTAGGCCAGCCAGAATGCATAATATATATAGTAACAGCAAAGGAAAACAGCATGTTCCTTTTAATCTGGCTCCTTAGGCATACATTTACTCTGAGTTGTCTAGAGGAATCTCAAACCTGTAGATCAATAAAACAACCTAAAAAATTAGGTAAAATCAATCATGGCTAACATGGTAAAGAAGGGGGGAAAGAAGGGTAGAAATTTAGCTAGGGGAAAATGTCCAAACTCTATCAACATTGATTGTCTAGAGAATTTAACCTATCACTACAACTTCTATTCTTCTGGGGTTTAGTCATTGTTCTTTAATTGTAAGCTGAATTTGATTAAGCAATGAAAAATTGGAAGATTTTGCTTTTTACGCTTGGCAGAAAAGGGCACGTAAAAGTAGCTCTTTGTATTTAGCAAGTAACTTGATAGCTGTGAGTGGAAAGACTTCCTCAGAAAAAAAATCTTTCTTTTTGCAGAAAAAGATTTTATTTTGAATAACTAGAGTAAGAAGAAATAGCAAGTTTGAGTACAAATAATAAACAATCATATAACAATTACAGAGATCTGCCCACTTTAGTTAGGTTAAAAACAGTCAGTTGGTATACTGGATGAATGATAAATTACCAAACAGACTTTGCAATCAGAATGCAAGGGATTACATAATAGAGAGGAGTAAATTTAAAACAAGTATGCACTTCAGATGACTGAAACCATTTTAATAAAATACAATATAATCTAAAGTATTGTAGTGTTCACCAAAAGAACTTTGAACTTAAGAGTGTCAGTCATCTCCAAAAGGCAACAGACACCATCAACCTGGAATGCTCCTCTCCCTCTCTTTCCCTAATTCCATAGTTTTTTTCAAAAACCAGGAGATCTTTTAGAAAAATGAAATGGTTTGATATGACTGTTTTAGCAAAATACAATATCCAGCTCTATGTCAGAACTCAGTGACTGTTTTTGTCCTAGTGTGCACTTAGCTGTGGAAACATTAGCTTTAATGAAAAACCTTTTCTCTTGTAACTAAGTAGAGTGAACTCCCAAGGGCATCCCCCATGTGTCATCCTGAGCATGCTTTCTGATCTGATCAAATTTAATCTTTCATGCTTGCTGAATACACAGGTGTTGTTTTGTAAAGTTGCCTGCTCCTTGGATTTTCCATAGCTGTTTCTATGACTTATGTTTTCATATGTTTTCAGTGCCTCCTGGGGCAAGCACAGCTCTACCTGGTTTAAATTATTTTTGCAAGTTTAAATATTTTTATCCATGTACTCATGCTATTTTTTTCACCTCTATTTTTTAACAATTTTCAAGACAGAATTCTTATAATGCATTTTGCAGACTTGCAGGGAAGAAGAGAAGACAATAGACATTTGGAAGGCACTCATTCTGGCCACCCTATCTAAGTGCAAGCTCATGTATTTCATAAAAGTGAAACTGTGAATATGTGAAAAAATTGCAATGTCTAAGAGATATGTGAATGTTAGAAGGCTCAGATTTATCAGTAGTGGTGTTTCAGAGATGTACCTCTTTGCATATCCATCTGTAAAGAAAACAGGTGGACCATTCCAAAATAAGATGGCCATGAGGTAGGACTGGAAAAAAAATTCTAGTTAGTTTAAAGAATGTAACTTGAAAGAGAAAGTAGAAAACATAGACCTTGAAAAATTTACATATTATGGTAATTAAAGGCAAAACAATCGCTGAACTTTGAAATTGCCAAAAAGAGAATTACTAAAAAATTCTTCAGAGGTTCTGCCAATGCTAATTTCATTTTGTAAAGTTCTGTAATGCACTTTCTTGAAAAAAAAAGTGTTTTAAATTAAGTACAATAAACAGCTTTCAGAAGAAGGAAAGGGTTGTGAAAAAGTTTGGGAAAAAAAGTAACACTGGCTTAGAGCTCAGATAGCTCTACTACTGATCCCCTATGCATGGGCTATTAGATTAACCTCTCACATCCTACATTTTTTATTCCTCAACTAAATACAGAGAAATATATGGGTGACTGAACTCAAGGATCACTGATCTCAGAATGAACTATTCCATTTAAAAGTTCAAGAACTCTGAATGTTTTCTCAATAGGACAATGCAGGTTGTTGGACAGCGAGCCAACACTGCTAGAGAGAACAAAATTCCAAGAAAAGGAAACTTTAGTAAACCAAGATAGAACAGATCTCTCTGGAGAAGTTATTTTACACTGCCATCTCCACAGTATCTGGCAACCAGTAGTTACAGCATTGTAATGCATAGGTTTGTAGATAAAGAGCTTGATTTCATCAGGCTTTTCAAGTGCAACCACTTAAGCTTGAACTGAATCCATTAACTTTGGTGTGACTGAAGCATACAATGCAGAAGGGCATTTCCTCTTTACTTGCCAATCTCACAGGATGAAGAATTAACTTTCACTTTATTGCATTGATCAGTCACCTTCACTAATAAACATTATTTTCCCCTCAAACTTTTCTAGCTTCATTTTCCAATCTTTTTTTTTTTTCATATATTTCTAGACTAAAGTTTAATTTCCAGGTTTTCCTTCTGAAGATAATTATAAACCAGCCAAATAATTCCCAAACTGTCTTCATCTGTACTTGCTTTAAATAGTAGATTCAATATTTAGGTCTCTCACTGAGGGTGATCTTTTCTAAACATAATGATTTATTCTATGTTTTTCTGTACTCTTCAACACCCCTTTTAAATGTTGACTTCAGCTTTGTATTTTAGAACTGGCCTCTTTAATGCCATGTTCAGATGAAAAGACTGTTTCCTATCTATACTATACATGCTTTTGTGTATTCTTTCAAGGATGGCATTAAACCTGTTCACAGCATCACTCTGAGAGCTCTTGTACAGTTATTTGTAATCTAAGACTTCTAAACATTTTTCAGGGATACCACTCAAAAAGGCACAGTTATCTGTTCTCTGGACATGGTCTACATTCTGTGAACATACACATACAGTTTTACGTTTAGCTATATTTTTTTATAATGTTTAGGCAACACCAGAATGAAACACTGGCTTATCATTTGTTTCGTATCACTGAAGTCAAGACACATCAGGGAACAGTTTTGGAGTTTTCTGCATTTTAGCAATGAATAGATCAACCGCAGCTAGTTACAAGATTGAATTCCATTTTCATTTATGGATACCTGTAGCAGTAATACATAAAGGCACGTGATTTAAGGCTAATGGCCTAATAACTAGCCTTTTTGCAGGTGAGTTTAAGAAGCTGAATTTAATGCTTTGGTTCTGTAAGTTTGAGGGTATTGGTGGTTGGATAAATTATTGTTTAGGTCACTATGGCATTTAAAAAACAAACAAAAACCCTACTTGCAAACTAATATGCAAAGATTTTCTGTCTGTTTGTTTCCTAGGCAAAGGGAGAAGAAGGAAGAGATGGAAGGAACTATTAATCTGCATTTCCCAGTTCCTTGCCACAGCACCATTTCCGCTCCCAGGTCAGAAATCAAAATTTTTCTCAGAGCACTCAACTTAATCTACAAGATTTGGGTGCCATTGAGAATTTGTAAAACCTTATTTTAAAAAGAAGCTCTGCTTGTGCTACAGTGTGAGAGCAAGAGATATGGACTGATGTGGGAGGCCAGTGCATTTCCCCAGCTAGAGCATTTGTTCTTCACTCCGTTATCCACATGAGAAAATTCACTTGTAGGAGGATTCAGATTCAGCTAAAAATACCTAAATTGATGTGTTTACAAGCATATGTTTACCTCTGAGCTAAGTACCTAGACTATCATTATAGACAATGAAGATCCATTCAATATCGTCAATAGAGTCTAAAGAGAGAACTGTGTCAGTGTAAAACCAGACATTGACATTTGATCAGCTACTTCCCTAGACAGTACTGTCTGTGCTGACAGGGGGCTGAATTCAGCTGACCGCAGGTATGGATCTACTGTCATTTGAGATGGCATAGTGTATCCTGCCTGGCCCCCAGCTGTTGCTTGTTTTAAAACCCATAGGTCCTCTGTCATAGCTGCCCTCCAAATGCAGGTGTCTGAGATATTCCAAGTCATCTCAGAAGCCTGTGTGTGAGCAGCTGAATCAACCCTTCAGTGAGCATTTAAACTGTGAAGTAGGTGAATTCCTTGGCACCCCCAGATTTCCAGCCTCTCCATTCTTTTCCTCTCCCCTCCCCAGTCATCCAGACAGAAGATTTTGGGACACAGCGCAGTTCTTTCATTATCAAGTACTGCCGTGGAATCAGGGGTTGGGAGACAAAGAGAATGGCTTGTATTCAGGTTACAGTCCCAACCCATACTTCTGATGTATGAAACAAACATTTTCTAAGTACCGTTATTTAGACATAGCCTTAGAAAGCAAGGTCAGTGATACTATTCATATTTGCCTCCCTTTAGTCTGAGCATTCTGTTAGCATGCTAATAATGTATTTAGGATGCAGAAATAGTCACTACAGGCAATTAAGTAGTCATAACAAAAGACAAGACTAACTTATGTCACTATCAAAATTGTGCGTCTTTGCAGTGGTAACTATTCAGTTAAGTAAATCAGGTATTTCAGTTAGTTTTACTCTGTGCAGTATGGTTTGGAACATACAGAAGTATTTTATTAGCTATTTAGCTGTTGTCAATTATAAGGTACACACTATATGAGGCAGCTGTTAAGCATTAACAGATGGGAAGCTTGGGTAAATTGAGAAAAAATTTCTTCTAAGTGAAAGGTATAAAAAATGCAAATTTTCATTTGGAGGGTTGTAGAAAAGCAGCCTTCTATTACAAATTTCATGACTTTAAATATCTAAGTTTTAGTTGTGCTTTGAGTATTCAACTTCTATTTTTAAAAACAGCTAAACAGGACTAACTTAATCTGCTCCCCCAAACATCCATTAGAAACTAAATAAAAATTCATCATTATATTTTACAAAATCTAACATAAAAAACTGAAACAGTATAATAGGCACTTTAGATTATTAAAACTTAACTTCAGAAGCCTTATTCATTTTTTCAGTGTTAATGCAATTTGTGGTCCACTTATTTCTGACAATGAAAATAAACTAGTCAGTTTTATTTTTGATTGTATAGATTTGAGTCTTCACTGTTCCAACTGCAAAATGGAGTTAGAATAAATATGGGAGTATTTTGACTTTGGGACCTCTGAAACTGTATTTTTTTCGTACAAAAGCTGGATTTTGGTATAAATTGCACTAACAATTAGAGTTTAGTATTTTTTTCTAATTCAGTATTTGACCTTATAATAGCAGAGGCAGAGACTGGAAAGAATTTAGAAACTCAGTTTTTAAAACGAAAGCAGTTGTATTTCTATTGATACCAATAAAACAAGCTATACATTGTTATATGCATTCCAACAGGGTGGTGGGGAGTTTATTTGGATTAGATTTGAATGTTCAGCATTACCCAAATTGAAGCTTTAAGAATATGTGGGAAGAAATGGAGATTTAACATAAATGTCATGTTTAGCAAGTTATGTAACACATTTATTTATTTATTTATTTATTTATTGCTAAATTGCAATAAATTATAACACCATGCATTGTTACAACAGAAGTTACTGAGAAAGCATCTGAGTTTCTCAGATGCCCTAGGACATCCAAGGATGCCCTAGGATATGATGACACCTGCACAGGGCTGGCAGACATGCTATGGGATGTATGACAGACCAGTGAGCTGCTTCTGTGGTAGCTAGAAGCCAGGCCTTTCAAATGGCACAAGACCATATGCAGTAAACTGAATTGAACTCTAGGGAATTAGGGCTCACTCAAGCTCCACTCAAGGCCTAAACTTTGGTGCCCACTGCCCTCTTAGCTGCTCTAGGTTATGCAGGCTCCAGCTGCCATTAAAAAAAGTGTAAGAATCTCTTGTAGGTTCTCCATCTGCAAGGTGTGTCAGCTCTGTGCAGATATCACATAAAGAAGGCATTTGAAACGTCATTAGGTATGTATTTTCAGATAACTCCATCCTGCCCATTGTAGTCAAGAAAGCTATTTCACTGAGCAAATATAGGTATCTACTTTAGGATGTGATGACCTGTTTCCTAGATTCCACTGACTGTACTGACTAGAGCTTCAGTATTTATCCTACACGTAGACATCTTCAGTGTAGATACCCACACATAGGTATCTGAATCTGGAGGTGAATCCCACTGTCGGTTCCAGACAATTTGGCTGCAGCCTGAATGATTTGTAAAAATACTACCATCTCATTTAATTAGAATATGTTTGCTTTTTGCTAAGCACTTTTTTGATTCAAGTCATTAGCCAAAACTCAGGGCCAGTTGTATACAACCGTTCCAGCTATTTGATTTCTTACTGAAATGTTAGAGTATTTTTTAATTTTTGGTTGGGTGAGCAAAATTTCTCCAGTCATTGTTTATGTTATGTATCAAATGAGTGATTCAGTTTGTGATCCCTTGATCCCTTCTTTTTGCAGCATAACTATTCAAATGACTTACGTTTGAACCAATTCCAGCAATACCTTACATATTCAAAAGCAAAATTGCCTTTATTGCTCCTTAATCCTGTTGATGATTAGAAGATTTCTGAAACTTATTCTACAACCACCAAGGTTGCCCCTTTGGCTTTCCTTCTTTTTTTTTTTTTCGTGATAGCAGAGGAACTGTCATTAATCTCTGCTAACTGAGCACTCTTGTACTCACAATGGTCCTGCTTTCTGGGGAAGTCTTGTAGTATCAACTGAATTGCTGAATTTTCTGTTCAATTACTGAACTGCTTATCTTAGTATTTGGATTAATGTCTACTTCCCTTATTTCACAATTAAAAGTATTGCTTTTCCTTAGGATAGCTTGGAACAATGTAAATGGCTTCCCCCTGTTCCAAAATACCAGACTCACAACTGTACCTATAAAATTCTTGGACAACAGTTTTCATATTCTTCACTCATTGCTGCTTTGTTGCTGCTTCTGTGTACGACAAAAAACTTGCAGCATTCTCAATATTTCTTTCATTATCTTAAGCTGTATATCCAAGGTCAGTTAACTGTCTATAGCTGATAAGACCCCATTATTATCAGGATGTATGAGTAATATAGGTCTCCACAATTCAGGATTCTTTTTTCCTACCTTTTCTCTACCAGTCATCAGTGCATTAGGCAGCTCAGATTGATGGTTAGCTCAAGATCACATTTCAAGAACCTGTGTGTGAACAAGATAGTCTGTTTTTTCAGGGTAATGTCTACAACACAAAAAACTTGCTTCATGGAACATGAAGCCCTCATTTTATCAGTTTTGGGTTTTATCAATGAAACATTCCAAGTATTTGATTTTTTTTCTCTCTCAAAAGTTAGGGGATTAGGCCAATCTCTTTCTAGGACTATGAAGATAACAAACTGCTGTAAATAGTCCATCTTACCTAGATCTTCCATCTGACTCAACTTCTCATCTTAAAAGCTGACTTCCATGTTGACCTTTGACCCTAAGATTTCTTTTCCGGGTGATTTCTCAGTTCTGTAAGTCCCTGCTACAAATACCCAATAGTTTCCTGGCTTCCTTTACTTTATGGAAAGTGTTCAGATTCATGGCAGTCTAGATATTGATAACCTCATCAGTTTTCTTGTTTTTTATAGTGAAATTATTGCAGCTGGAATGTCCATAAGCATCTAGAATTTTATAACTGCTACCTCAACAAAGATTTAATCTCTGACTGTAAGTGAACTACTAGAATGCTTCCAGACAGCTTTGATTTATTAGATTGGGGAAGCTTCTTTCCAGTCCTCTTCTATTCTCGTACAAGAGATTACCATTCCTAACTTACGGACAGCAGAGGAGCATGTGCTGGTTCCTCAGCCATTCAAATTTACAGCCTGCCACATTCATTTCTTATGCCACTGATTTTACTTTAAATATATATAGCAGGCCATAAACTGGCAGTAACTGGCACACATTTGCTTCTGGCAACTCTGGTTTCAGTGCRGTAACTTCTGGAAAAAGAAGCAGAAGGATGGGAGAAATAACCTCTTAAATTGCACCAGCATGATGAGCAAGAGTTTTTCTGGAGTCATTGCCTTCTTGAAAAATATCCAGATCCTGTTTTAATTCCTTTTGTAAGGCCTCCTGCTCACTTTAAGTCTTATTTTAGATTTTATTGAACATAGTGAATTCTGTGAGCATCTCCATTTTCTGTTTCATCATGGTCAGGAATGTACAAGTTCATGCACTGTCTTTGTGGAAACTGAATCCTACTGTTGTTGTCAGTAGTCTCCTTTTTGACCTAACTAATTAGCCAAAGTTTGGGACTGTGTGGGATCAAATGGTTTCTATGCAGACCTATTTATTTACAAAGAATATAGAGAGCTCTGTTTCCCTGGACACAACAGGACTGAAAGGAGACAGTTTCTCTGTTTAGTATCAAATCTCTTTCAGCAAACACTTGATCCAACATCTTTCTTCTCTAGCTTTCTCTGCATTACTGTCTTACTACCTTTTCTCCCCTTTTCTGCAGTCCTTTTGTTCTTTCATGGGAAATATTAAGTTTCATAAAACAACGGTCAATGAAAATTTTCCTCCACAAGTGCAAGCATATGCCTTTATTTTGGATGGTGACACCATCTGGGTTTGAGGGAAAGGCTGCTATTGTTTCAGTCAACTAGCTGTGCAGAAGGTCTTCTTAAAACTATATCAAATGAGGGAAAAGTTTTGTATTTCCAGAAGCAGTGAGACTATCTCTGGCCCATAATAGCTCCTATAGTCATGGAGTCATATTGATTTCTAAGCTGGTTTACATGCTGACATTTCAGATGTTAACCAAAGCAAATTTTCTTTTATCTACAAACAACCTTCTTTCAAACATTTCTAACTTTCTTCTGAAACATCCATTTTCCTATTGCTAGTAATGCTTGTGACTTTTTGCCAGTATCCCCTTTGCTAGAGTAATAAAAATTCCAATGAATGGAAACTTGTAAATAGTCTTGCTCTAGTATAGCTAAGCGACATATTCTCTTTTCAATTATGTTTTTAAAAGAGAGGAAAAGAAAAGCTGTGAAAAATTCCCACAGATTTTCTCTAGACATGATCAGGACTAAGACAATCACCCTGGCAGATTATATTCTTTTCGTGGTTGATTTTCTGTTATTGAACCTAGTAATATCTTATTAAAATCCTCTTTGGGTGTGCAGAGATATTTCAAAGAGCTTATTTCTTCACACTAATGTCTAGCTGCCTGATTATCAGTTCATTTATGCTTTCCAAGGAATCTTTTTTTTTTGAGACAGTGTAATTTTTCTGCAAGTCTGACTGTTATCTCATTTGCTTGCAAAGTGACAATTAATTCCTGATATATAGCCCCTAGTGTACAGCCCCTGTCAGTTACACAATGAAATGCTCAGTCATTGATCTTGAAATCTGTAGAAAAATACATTAAAACTTGTGTGAGTTTTTTTTAATACAAATAAAATTAATGCAGCCACATAGGCTTATGTATTATCTAGTGAAAGGCAGTTTTTATGAATTGTATTCACAACTACATTACTCTGCATCTGATGCTGCTGCTTCATTTTCTTCTTTTGAAATTTTCAAGAAGAATGATGTTTTAGACAAAAAGTTCATGTGTGCACTTCCTTAAGATGCTTGCTACAGAAATTAGCTGTCTAACATGACCATTTGTTTGAGAGCTATTTGAGCTAGCAAATTACTTTAAAGCAGCAAATTATATTAAAAATCTTTAAAAACGTATAGGAAACTTCCCCAACCACTTAATTATTCATTAATGTGCTTATTTAGAACTGAGTGTTGCATGACTGAGGTTAGTAGTTTTGCCTTTGACATCAGTGAAAGCCAGAAAACACATTCGGAGAAATCTGGGAGCTAGGAGAGAATCAGCAAACATAGCACACGTCTTTAACTAGATTGCCTGACTGATAAACTTTTATGCTAGGTAAATGAACTGCAGCAACGTGAAGGGTATAAAATGTGAGTATTGTTTTTAACTGAGAAGAATTCCCTCAGAAAAGATACTGAGGCAGGCAGGCAGCCAGAAGGCAGCCTAAAGGAGCTTTGGCATGTCATGTAGAATAAAAACAGTGTGGGGAAGGGGAGAATGTAAGGTTGGGTGAAATTTATGCATTTGCACCAGTAGGAATAGTCCACATTTGAAAAGACAGGAAAAAAAAATTAATACTGTTCTGCAACCCTGAACTAAACTCTGTCCTTATCCCCACACCTGCCTGTGCGTTACTCCTGTTTGCACTCTAGAATTAGTATTTTGATGGCTTCTAAGTAACAGCAAAGCAACCTGCTAAACATATATCATTTTTTAAATATTTTTCTTTTACAGTAAACCAAGTCTTCTTAGCACTAGCATAAGGGTCTAGTTCTGCTCTCATGGAAAGTAGTAGTAAAATTAGCAGTGTTTTTAATGGATTGTTTATTTTTATATATTGTTTATTTATTATTTAATGTCAACATTAAAAAATGTTTAACCAACGTAAGGTAATACATCTATGCCCTTATCTATAATAATGGATTCTAGTAGCAAAAAGACAAGGAAGCAAACTATACAATATTAAAAGATAAGAAAAGAGTAAGTCCAGAGCTAACATATATTATTTACCAGACACAGGCTCCAATTCAAAGCCCAGAGGAATAAACAGGAAGGTTCAGATTGATTTTGGTGAGCTTTGAATGACTACCATAATGACCTCACTAATCTACAATTGCAAGGAAATAATTACCATTTGATCCCCTGTCCAAATTCTGCTATTTTTAAATTTCCTAACCAGTCACGTTCTGCACAAGCTGGATTCCTATTGAAAATACATATATACATACATGTGTCATCTTGGAAATATACTTTAAGATATACTTTTCGATACCATTGCTAATATAAAAATATCAGTACAGGAAGAGAACTTGGTCTGGCAAAACATTTGGCCGAACAAATTTATCATTGAGGTCTGTCAGACACACGCATGAGGACTTTAAGAGCTTAAAACTATAGACAGTTACAGCTGAGGACATGAAGTGATATGTATATGCACAGCCTGTGTTTTACTAGGAAATTTCTCATCTCTTTAGGCTCATGCACACACACAAACATATTATCTATTCCTTTGTTTTGTTTCCTTCCTCTCTTGACAGTTTCTTTTTGAGCCCCATCCTTTTCTTTCTTTCTGAGGCATATAGTATCTTCCTTTTTTTTCTTCTTGTCTGTTTATCCCATTAAATATTTACTGGCATTTACCTCATATTTCCCTTACTCTTTTGTTTAGATCTTCTGTTCTGTCTTGACACACTTTTTATCTACCTTTTACTGAATCTTTTTCACATCTGTCCATCTTTTTACTTTTCTGGACCCTCTATTCTCCATCTTTCTCTTCCATTCAGTTCTTTAATTTTTTTTAAACCTTCCACTTGTAATAGTCATATTTAAGGCAATTTCATATTTAAGATTTTTTTTTTTTTTTTTTTTTGATGAAATACGATTGTCCGAGGTGGTTGTGATTTACGTGTAAGATACTCATACAAGCATCACATGATAGTTTAGGACAGGCTTCCCTGCAAAGCTTTAGTTACACTTTAATTCATTTAAATATGACAGCAATAGATGAGACTGGGCAGAAAAAATTCAGCTTCAGCATATTTGGGAGTTGAGGCAGTGGGTGTATTACTCTAATATATGATCTATTACGTTCAGTTGCAAGCTTAGTTTGAAACATGCCCCATTGTCATTCTGTTCATACTCTGCCCAGTGTACCGCTTCTTGTTGATCTCTGAGCCTGTCAGTAAGAACTACTGCAGCATTCTGTAGACCTGCTCTGGCTTTTGTTTTCTGCATAGATATCAATTTGTTAAACAACCTGAATCTTTGATGACTTACACAACAGTTCAGCTAATGGTCCATGCTGTAATGCATCTTATCAACTGCAAACATCTGCCTAAAAATGGCTGTGCTTTCATGACTGTCAAGCTCCAGGGGAAATGTGAGGTTAGATGTCATTTTGTGGATTAGGTTTAAAACAAGGACTGAAAGATAAAGATTCCTGGCTTCTAAGCAGCAGTTCTATGTAAATAATTTATAATCCAAAAATAATGTGCTATTCAACACGCTCAGGAAAGAATCTTCTCTATTTGTCTGTTTTATAACTGTTCCTTTAGAATGATTTCAATTAATATTCAAAGATTACCAACTTCCTATCTATAAATGGGCTGCTTATTAATACTACATAAGCTGTCCTCCTTTCTTCTGATGAGGCAGAGCACAACATGCTGTAAACAGTATTGACAGGAAAATACATGGCCTGGAACTGAAGTCTTTCACCATTCATGAAGTAATCTACTATTAATATTTGTCTGTTTATGAAAATCTCAGTATGGTACTAAAAGAAAAACTCTAATGTTAAGGTTTTAGCAGGGCACTAAGATCAAAAAAGAATAGTAATAAACAACCTAGAACTGAACTCTTTTTGATACAGCTGTATAGAGTACTGTGCTCATTTTGAGTTGCACATGCACTTGTAAGACATGTACATTTTAGTTTGTTGGAAAATTCAACAAATAAATTCAGCTTTATGACAAGCAAGTGCAAAGCTCAGAAAAAGTGGTTATAAATATGTTATCTACTGGCCTTATTTATCAAAAAATAATGAAAGGGCATCCTTCTACCAGTATGCCTTTGGGGGAAAAAGGGGAACTATTAAAACAGGAGAAATTTCAAACAATTAACAATACCCTAACTCAACAGGCAAAAGCTGTTGCATTTCATGATGATTGTACAACTAAAGGTAAAACAAAACAAAACAGCCTATATCAATTTGTCTAAAGCATATAAAAATCAAACACAATCAAAAATAACTGTAAAACAGTGATGTACTGAATGCAACTTCATAACTACATGCTGATTATTTTGGCAAGTTCAGCTGTTTAATATCATGCCTGACTGCTCCTTTACGGTTGACAGTTTTCTTTTGTTCAATATGACAGGTCTAAATGAATTTGAACCCAAGCGAATTAAAACTCTGATTCTTTTACTCGGGCTAAAATCTCTTATGCACAAACCAAATGTATGTTTTTGCTTCTGCTAATTCATTGGTAGAAACATATTACTATCTGAGAATATATCTAGTTATTGCATATGCCATAATTCTTCTATACAGGCTTATAACAGGAGCCGAGAGACTCAAACATTATTATACATAGGAGTGGCCAATGTCATTTTATGGCCAAAACTCATTCCTTAGATCAAATGTGACCAAAACTTTACTGACTCTTGACATAAATGCAAATATGTTTTAAGGATGGTGTTATAATGTTGATAAACGTGGTATAATGTTGATAATAGCCACTAGTATATTATCATTAGAATAATGCTACCTGAAGTATATGAAAGGTCTGCAAAGCAATGAGCAGTCTCTGTTGAGGCAGGATCAGTAAACCATTACAAAGTTTTCAAGCATACATAAATATTCACCCAAAGCCAGTAAAAACTCCCAAATAAAAAGCATAAATATACAAAAAAAAGCATTAAAATGTTCCTATTTTGATTTACAGAAGAGCAGTGTTATCTTCCAGAAACATCCAGAAGCATTCTTGACCTGAGTTATAAATAGGAGTTGGCTTAGCCAAGAAAATTCAATTGTCAATGATAATCCTCCACAAACATCCTTACCCCTCTATCCTTCTTCCTCTCTCTCCATCCTCTGAAAAATCTTCAGGTAGATAAATACACTTAACAGTGGTTCTTGAAGGTAAGCATCTCAAGCCACTTCTGATCAAGAGGTAGGAGACAGACACATGGATTATTCTAGTCTATGCTGGCAGTCAGCCATTCCTGTTCCATATGATCAAACTGCCACTGAAAAAGACTAGTCTTAAGTACCATCAATTCAGTATCATAACGCTTGGAATATAAATTTCATTTCATCTGGGCAATCACTTTATTTTTTTCTCAGATTTAGTCATGAAGGAAAAAAAATGATGGTAATAATGACAGTGAAGTCTCTAATGTTTATTTCTACCTCTTAGAATCCAGCAGAAGGCCACTTAGAGCTTTGCCTTGACTCAATTGCAATGAAATGGAATGCCTGAGAACAAAGGACTTTTAGGAAGCCTGGAAAAATCCTATCAATCATTTAAGTTTAATAGGTAGCTTTCCTGAATAAGCATGAATAACTCCGCCAAATTCTACACTTCCTATTTAAAATAAAAAGTTTCCTTCAAAATGTGCATTAAGTGCTACCTTTATTGCTGCTGCCTGGAGTATGAATGCAGATGTGAAAACAGATGCCTCTATTGCACAGCCAAACCTGTAGCAAATGCTCTGCTCAGTGCTACACAATGAACCTTGGAATAAATGGAGAAGCAGCTGTGAGGCCTTCAGGTTCCCTCTTGTGGGGAAAACTTCTGCACAATATCTTGTGGAAAGGGGAGAAAAACTGCCATCCTCACTGGAATGATACCGGTTGAGAGGGACAGTTGAAAATCTAGACCTATAGATGAATTTCTAAACACCTGCCAGGTGATATCACCAGCATCTAGGAGCGGCCATAACCAAATCCACTGTAGCAGGAGAAAGAACTACACCAATGTGTGCTGCTGATAAGGGAGGGAACAACAGCATCAGTAAATCCATGCCTGATGAGTTTGAAATTCAGGTTCTGTAGGAGTTTGTTCTATTTCAGTGCTTTCATCACAGGAATTTCTTTCACTTACCCTAGAAGTGATCCTTTTAAAGAAAAAGAGAGACTGTTTTCTCGTAATTGTCCTTCCCCACTCTCTGGCAATAAAATCAGATAACTGTGATTTTTTACAATATTAGCTGAGGATGTTGGATGTGTAGAGTTAGATCTAGAAAGCTTGGGTTTAGTGCACTGGAAGGAACTCCACTGCCAAAGCTGAAAGAAGCTTTGTTAGCTGAAAAGATATAACAGATTCATAAAGTGGTTCAGACACACACACACATGCACAAGACTGTACCACTCTTTTTAAAAATGGGATACCTTAAAGTAAGCCAATTTCTTCTTCAGGAAAAAAACATATTTATTCCATAAACATATACTACATGTATCCTCCAAAGTTCTGGCTAAACTTTGCTTTGACTGGGAGTCTCCAATGACTGTCAAAAAAAAATCCTGTTAATTGTTCTATGAAGGCTATGGAGAGCTCACCAAAAATATTTTTGGTTTGGATGTATGGAAAAATGAAACTTTTTTTTCTCTATTGGCACAATATTTTGTCTTGAGGACCATTTGGAAAACATAATTTCCAAGATAGTTTTCTGTTGAATTTGTTAAAAAAACACTTTTATTAAGTAATTCAATTTGGGGATGTATATCATTGTAGAAATCTGAGAGATCGGTAGTCTAAAGTCTGCTTTGTTAGGAATAAGTACAGAACAGTTAGGGGGGTCTGGAAAATTTCCTAAGGAGAAAATATTTCTCAGAGAAAAATATTTTCTTGGTAAGAAACTTTTCAGAAGTCCTTTGGCAAATATTCTTAATAAGAAAAAAATCTCATGGAGAAATTCTGTACTGAATCTTGGAGATATTTTCTCTTTAAAGCATAGTAAATGTATGGAACATCTGTATTAACCCATTGTGTGATAGCTCAAATTTTTTATATATACTTGAAACAATATGGAAAGGTACTGCATCAGGCATCAGTTCAAGCAAGGTGTTTTTGAAATGACAACATTTCATTTAAATGGTGACAATCCAAAGGAAGATTATAAATTCTGCCATCTGAGCCTCCACCAGGAAACATCAATAAACTGGAGTGTACAGAGGTTATAATGCTTCACAAATCTTATTGAGCTAAAAGATTTAAAAAACAAAGAAAAATTTCCCTTCAAATAATTTCATTTTTGGAAAGCAAATGGTAAAGTACTTCCTGCTTGTTTTTCCCATAGTTTAAGGCAGTAGGATTGTTTCCTTTTCTTTATTTCCCCCCCTCCTTTCTGAGGAAATTAATAGAGTTTTTAAATACTTTTTTCTGGGCCACATATTATCAGGTACATTACCCACCAGTCCTTCATTCCCAGTATGCCATAAATGCTCTGCTGTCATAGCCCCTTTTACCACCCCATGCTGCAGATCATTCCCAGAACCCCTTCTAATAAAGCACTACTCCATGCTTAGCACCATCACATCACACAATGCTATTAACTGTGTGAAAAAAGCAAAATTCCATCTAAATTACTCCTTTTTTCTTCACTTTCCTCTTTTTTTTAATTTGAATGTGAAAAATTGCAAAAGCAATAATAATACTGATACCTTTACAAATCTACCATACTACGTGCAGGAAGGGAACTATTCAGTAGAAAATATACAGATGCCTGAACAAAGGTACATAAAAAAATCTGTCTTTTGAGTTGCCTGGAATTTGGAAGTCAGACATGCTTTTCACTCAGTAGAAAGAATAGATAGTTTTGTTTACCTGAATAGCAGTTTCCTAAAGTGTTTCAAAAATACAGAAGGTGTGGTCTTGCTTATCAATTGTATTCAGGAGTGCAGCTAGGTGACAGACTAATTGCTGCAACATGGGATTCATTTGTGCCCTTACAGAGCAAAGGCACATCTGGTATACATTTCTGTCACTTCCTTCTTTAACACCACAGTGAGCTGTGTCATCAATAGCACATATGCTTTTTCCTAGGTTACAACTTTGTTTCTCCTCTACGTGGTTTCTATATCCCATAAGCTATATAAAGTCATTTGGATGCAGAAGACGGCAAGCTCATGTATAATGCTGGCAGTGCTCCTGGGATTCATCTGTATTTGAACATACTGACTGGAAAATAAATGTACTTTTTTGGAATTACGATTACAATTGGTAATACAAAATGAAAGTGAAAATGAAAAGAGGAAAAAGCAAACAAGTGTTCTTTCATACATACCTTCATTGCACCAGCCAATAAATAGGGAATTAACTTTGCATCTATTTGCACAAACCTCTGATCTTGCAAATACTCTTATCACAGGTCAAAAAATTCTTAGGTTCATATCAGTTTGTACTGGGCAGACTCCAACTGATTTTAATGAAAGTTTTATTGACTGAGAATTAAGTAAGGCCTTCACATTTTAGCTTTATAGGATTACCGTCCTGGAAAAAGGCTGAGTGTAGAAGCAGGTCCTTACAGGCTAATAATGCTGTTGATAGTACCATAACTTCTGCTATGGTTTACTGCTTTAATATGATAGAGACATAAATTTTTTCTATTTCAAATATGGAAAAAGAGAAGTTTGATAAGATAGTTGGGGGTGCATGTATATAGAGAGGTATAGATATATATACCTACCTATATGTATACTTATATACACATATACATAGAGAGAGAAAGAAATACCTGGTACTGTTTAAGAAAATGGAGCACGTTTGTCGTGCTCCCTCTTCTTCAGTCATTCCAGATAAACCCACAGGAGGGTTCAAAGATAGTAGGTCCCAAATACTAGAAAGCAGCTATTTTCTTCTCTAAACAAATTTAAGAGTCCTAAGATTACATGAGGGTAGAAATAGAAGAAACAGAATCCACTTGCTGTCTAAGGAATAAAGACAACAGTCAGAATTATACTTTCATTGTATGCTTTTTGCTCATTTTTTGTAGAGAAAGAAAAATAAGGAGATACAAGGTCCATACAATTGCACCCAGTGATTCCTGAAATGTTGGTAAGGCCGTGCATTTCAAAATTCCAGTTAAAAGAAATATTAACAATCAGCTACAAAAGAATTTTTACCAGCATTAAATTAAATGGCTTCTAAACATGTTCTTTTAGAACTGGTCAAAAGATACTGATTTTGGCTTTCTAGTCTTTTTGATGTCTTTGTGAAAATCTCAGTGCCTGCATGAATGTACAAGAAGTAAAAGCCATTAGTGAATTCCATACTGTTCCTCCCGGCTTGAGACCTGAGAGAGTTAGCACACTCTTAAAGCATCCCATCCACTTCTTAATTTTGTTTAAGTGGTAGCAAGATGAATACAGTTTGTGTCATCTTACTCAAAAGCATCTGCAGTTCTTCACTTGAGAAGTCACAGTCTTTAATCAAATCAAATTAAAAATCCCGTAGTTTCCATTACTTGAGGTTTTTCATATAAAAACATACACTGAAATCCCCTACCACTTTCTCTGAGAGATTTTTTTTTTTTAAATGTGTAGGATCCATTAATTGTGGTTTCATTTCATAGCACACTGCAGGAAAACTAATTTTGGATGCTCAACTGTATTTCTCGTTCCTGAAACTAGAAAGGCCTAGGAACACAGCAGAAACGATCCATTTACATCCTGGGGAGAGGAATTTCATTTTATTTGAAACTGACACTTCCTGGCCATTTGTAAGCAATATGATAGAGAGCTGAGGTGTTCACAGCAGGCAAGGAGAAAATGTATATGCATTCCCTGAAAAAGTCGAGAGATTAGCTTTACCCTAAAAATAAATTATTACCATAATATAAGGCAAAAAATAGTTTTGTTAAATAGTCACATAGCATGAGGCCAGAGTACTCTAGAGCATTCCAACTTTAAGTGCAGTATAGGCCTATGAGGACAGTAATTACCTCCATATGTGTATTTGGGGGAAAAAGTAGTCTATAGCACCTTAGCTTAGACCAACAGAAAGAATAGGGTCCAGTCTTGTTCAACTTCTTCATCAATGACCTGGATGAAGGGACAGAGTGCACCCTCAGCAAGTTTGCTGACGATACAAAACTGGGAGGAGTGGCCGATACACCAGAGGGCTGTGCTGCCATTCAGAGAGACCTGGACAGGCTGGAGAGGTGGGCGGAGAGGAACCTCATGAAGTTCAACAAAGGCAAGTGCAGGGTCCTGCACCTGGGGAGGAATAACCCCATGCACCAGTACAGGTTGGGGGTTGACCTGCTGGAAAGCAGCTCTGCGGAGAAGGACCTGGGAGTGCTGGTGGACACCAAGTTAAGCAGGAGGCAGCAATGTGCCCTTGTGGCCAAGAAGGCCAGTGGTATCCTGGGCTGCATCAGGAAGAGTGTTGCCAGCAGGTGGAGGGAGGTGATTCTCCCCCTCTCCTCAGCCCTGGTGAGGCCACATCTGGAGTACTGCGTCCAGTTCTGGGCCCCCAGTACAAGAGGGATGTGGCACTACTGGAGGAAGTCCAGCGAAGGGCTACAAAGATGATTAGGGGATTGGAGCATCTCTCTTGTGAGGAAAGGCTGAGAGAGCTGGGCCTGTTTAGCTTGGAGAAGAGAAGGCTGAGAGGAGATCTTATCAATGTGTACAAGTATCTGAAGGGAGGGTGTTGAGAGGATGGGACCAGACTCTTTTCAGTGGTGCCCAGCGACAGGACGCGAGGCAACGGGCACAAACTGAAACACAGACACTTCCATCTGAACATGAGGAAATACTTTTTCACTGTGAGGGTGACAGAGCACTGGAACAGGTTGCCCCGAGAGGTTGTGGAGTCTCCTTCTCTGGAGATATTCAAAAGCCGCCTGGATGCAATCCTGTGCAACGTGCTGTGGGTGACCCTGCTTGAGCAGGGGGGTTGGACTAGACGATCTCCAGAGATCCCTTCCAACCTCAACCATTCTGTGATTCTGTAATATATGGGGCTAGCAATGAGATGATCCTTACGATAGGCTCTCCTCACATTCTACTCTGGATTGCTTGTCCCCATGTCCTCTTGAAATAATGCAAGAGTAAAGCATTGCTTTCACTATTAATGTGAGAGAAAAGAGAGTATACTTGAAAAAAATTCTCTCTGGGACTTCAGGGTATCTCTAAACTCTGCTAGTAAATCCAGCAGTAAGATAATAGAAAATATCCTGGGTTTTGCTTTTAATTCTTAGCTTTTTGCTTTTAAAGAATCATAATAGGTAAAATATATTAATGCTAACACAATAATAAGGTTATAAAATAAGAAGTTCAAATGATGTAAACAATTTTTGACTGAATATAGCATTTTAATTCTTCACAAAATCATAATAGTGCATAATCTTACATGTGAGATCATATATACACATGACATTTAGGACACAGACATCTGCATTACAGTGTCTCACTTGAGAAATGCTCTAATACACTGTAGTATTAAAGACTGTAGGTCAAACTCACTACAGGGACAAACTGGAACATTTCTAAAATCAACACATTTTTCACCTCAAACAAATCAAAACCTTCTCTGTTTTATAATGAATTCTATTGCTGTTGAACTACCAAATAAATTTCCATCTCTTCTGATTTTTTCAGTGAAGAAAATAGCAATCGCTACCTTGACACTCTGCAATCCAAAGTTTCCATATGTCATAAGAATATGAGAACATCATACGGAGAACATTATACATGAGGATACATGTAGGGAATGACACAGATATGATAAGGCAGGAAAACAAAAAATAAATCTGTTTTCAGAATTAGTGGCATAGATGTCAAGGTATTAGATTTGTGATGTTTTTAAATGTGACTAGTAAATTAAGGATAAAATAATTAGAATCCTGAACTTAGATTAAAACTGGTAAAAGTATAAAGTTTCTCCTCAGCAGAAAGTTCTTCTATTTTGTGAATGTTTTTGTCATTAACACTGGAGAAAAAATAAATAACACTTTTTTGCAAAAAAAAAGAAAGCAAATGTATAATTGTGGCTGCATATAAATGTAACATCTAAACATTTTGTTTCATTTTTTTTCAATTCAAGTAATTTTTGATACTTTTTTTTCATTTCAGCCCAGATCAATACCTATAAAGCCTATCTAATATTTTGTAGTATCCGACCAGTTTTTAACTCATCTACTCATCCAGACTGTGTTGTCTTAACTTGGATAGAAGAGTATTACAGGAGCCAGTGTTAAAAGCCTTGCTAAAGTCAAGGTAAATGACATCCACTGCTCTCCCTTTCTCCTCATACCCAGTTATTTTATTATAGAAGGCAATTGGGTTGTTCAGGCATGGTTTACCCTTGGTAAAGATGACTTGCTCCATGATTTTCCCAGAGACTGAAGTCAAGTTGACCGACCTGTAGTTCCTTGAGTTAAACTTTTGGCCTTTTTAATTTTTTTTTTCCAGTCATTGTGTACATGCCCTGATCTCCACAACCATCCAAAGATGATAGAGAGCAGTCTTGCAAGGACATCAGCCAATTCTCTCAACATTCTTGTGTGCTGCCCATCAGGTCCCATGGACCTGTATGGATCAAGCTATCTCATGTAGTACCAATCTTCATCCTCTGCTGGTAGTGCTGCTCCTTGAATGCCTTGGAGACCTTTTCAATAAAAGTTAAGGCAGAGAAGGCATTGAGTAGCTCCATCTTATCTGTGTCTGCTGTCACTAAATCACCTTCCCCATTCAGCACTGGTCCCACATTTTTCTTGTTCAGCCTTTTACTGCTAATATAGCAGTAGAAACTTCTCCTGTTGTCCTTGACATCCCTTTCAAGTCTCAACTCCAGTTGAGCTTTGGCTTTCCTAACACCTTCCCTACATGCCCAGTCAATGTTTCTGAATAATTCATCCTTTTAGCTTGTCCTTGTTCCTACCCCCTGTATGGTGTCTTTCTTCACTGGAGCTCTGTCATGAGTCCCTGTTTAGCCAAGACAATCTCCTGATGTGTCTACTTGTTTTCTTGAGTATCATTATGAACTGTTTTTGTGCTAAGAGGATCCTGTCCTTAAACACCTCCCAGCTTTCCTGAGCTTCTTTGCCCTTCAGAGCTGCCTCCCATGGGCAGCCTAACAGTTTCCTGAATAACCAGAAGTCTGCTCGCTTGAAGTCCAGGGTCTGTACTCTGCTACTTTCCTTCCTTACTCCTCTCAGGATCCTGAACTCCACTATTTCATGGTGACTGCAGGCAAGGCTACCACTGATTGCCATATCCCCAGACAGTTCTTGTTAGTGAATATCAGATCCAGCTGTGAGTCACACCTACTTGCTCCATATGCTTGTATGAAGAAGTTATCCCTGACACCCTCTATAAATCTTTTTTACGGTTTGTGTCTTGCCATGTTGCCCTTTAAGCAACTGGCAGGGAGTTTAAAGTCTCTCATAAGAGCCAGAGTCTGTGATAGACTTGCTCTACTTATTTAAAAAATAATTTGTCTGCTTCCTGACCCTCACTGGGTGGTCTATAACAATTTCCCAACATGATGTCACTCTCACTGGCCTCTTCTCTAATACTGGGTCACTATGAGCTCCCAACCAGCCTGTTTGCTCCACACAAGAGCTCCATACTTGCAAGCTGCTCCTTCACATAAAGGACAACCTCTCCTCCATTTATTCCCTGCCTCTCTTTCCTGAAGGGTCTGTATCCATACATCGCAGCACTCCAGTTGGGCGAGTGGTCCCACCACATCTCAGTTGTTCCAACAGTGTCACAGTTCTGTGTCTGCACGTGGAGCTCTAGTTCCTCCTGCTTGTTTCCCAGGCTGTATACATTTTTGAAAAGGGCCTCCTTTGCCCTGTTTTGTAATTCCTGAGGTGTCTCTCGTTCCGGTCGCCCTGCACCTTTGCTTTCCACCCCCGTCCACTGCTTCCACACTTAACTGTGGGTTGTAATCTCCCTCCCCCATAGTTCCTAGTTTAAAGCTCTCCTCACCGGGTTGGCTAGCCTGTTGGCAAAGATGCTCTTGCCCCACTTTGTCAGGTTGATCCTGTCTTTCCTCAGCAGTTCTCAAATCTGACCACCTTTACTATGGCTTTGTTAAAAAAAAAAAGAATGAAGACATGACATATGGGGCAGAAAGAGTTCCTGTAGAATCATCAGTCATAAAGGAAGTTCTCTCAGGTACAGGAATAGAAGAGCACATTCACAGAACTAATAGTACTCCAGCTATTGAAGTAAATGAAACTGGGAAAAAAAAGGGGGACAAAGTTGAAAATTACAAAACACTAAAAAAATATACAGGGTCAACAAAAAGGATTTTGCCAACTACAACAGTTTTTGATAAATCTCTAGCCCGAGTAAATGGGAACTTTTATTTTGGTAATATACTGCATCTTAAAAATGAACTCAGTTTTTATTGATTTTGAAAGCAACACTTGCAAGTATGAAGGTAATAGCTTTTTGATTGATTCAGTCAGGATGAGTTAGACTTTGTGAATAAAGGGGGAATTAATCAGTAAGGGTTGATTTAGGACCTCTTTCATAATATGGATTTCCATTTTTTTGTGTCATTGTTCTGTTGTTAAAGACCTGATGGACTGTTTGCACTGAGGTGAATGATTAAATGACTGTAACTGAGAGTGACTGAAAAGTGGGGCCATCTCACAAGAATTAAAGCCTTCCTGAAATTAAATGCAACAATCAAACCTACTCTAAGAAAGTCTGCAGTCATCTATATAGTAAGCAAGCAGAAATGGAAACATTTTCCATCCCAGCAAAAGAGCTCAGAAAAGAGGCAGAATAGATTCAGAAATCAACCTGCAGAGAGAGAAAGAACTGTTAGAAGGCAATACATAAAGACGTATTAAGGTATTTGTGACAGCCATTCTAACAAGTAACACACTTCCAGGGTACATAATACTATTTTGACAAGAATCACCATATAAAGTTGTTCCATATTGGCATTTGAGTTTCTTTTTTTCCTCCCAATGTAGATAAATGCTATCTTGGCAAAGCGCAAAATATTGGTATTAGGCTTGCTAAGTAAAGCTATGGCTGAAACAGAGGTTGTTGGATACTGAGCAGAACAAATAGCCAAAGAGGTTTTTTCTTTGTCTTTTCTTATTAATTATTCAGGAAAAGTTGAACTATAGGAACTGGATACTGTTTTTAGGCCAAAATTCCTGAAAATAATTTGCCTCTTATTTTATTTGATTAGCTCTATTACAGGATAGCAGCCTATATAAGTACTACAAATAATGCTGATTTTTCTTAGGAAATAGAGGGGCTTGTTATCTGCTACCTTTGAGCAGAGGACAATACCACCATAGCTAAATACCTATAGCCATAAAGGGAGAGAGACTGTATAGTATACATGTGTGTGTATCTAAGGGTAAATATTGATATACATACGTACATCTATATACAGATGCATATGTATATGTATACACACATAGTATATACTAAACATGCATATGCACAGATTGAGAGAGAGAGAGAGAGAGTATACCATAAAAGTGAACTCATTTCCATCTTACTAATGCCATTACTAAATACAGAGCTGGAAGGGTGGACTCTTATCCCTCTATCCAGTGGCTTCTAATTTAAGTAATGTATAAGGAAGCAGCGCAAAGATTTTGGTGGCGAGAGATAAAGAAGTGATGCAGCTATAGTTGTCCCCCAGCCTTCCCCTATTTCTTCTCAAAATCTGATGGAAAATTTTGTTAGAGTTGCAATAAAACACTGTTTTAAAGTCTTTTTTTTAAATCTTAATAAAATACATTCTAGAATGTACTTCATTGCTTCCTTTGGTGTAGCAGTTTGTCAAGCCCTCAAAGTTGTAGGCAGTAATACAGACAGAAGTAGAGGGAGGGTAATGCAGATGGTACACTTCGCTTTGTTGCTGACTCGGTCACTGATTTATCACTGATTAAACTATTTAATCTTTTTCTCTCTGTTTCTCATAAATCAGTTCTCTGCTGCTTAATAACAGAAATACTTGCTGAGATTAATGTAGAAATAAATATGGTGGACCAGAAACATGGTCTATCGAATACAATGTTATGAGCCCACTAAAAATCAGCACTGGATGTTTCAAAGGAAAGCTGCAGCAACCCAACCATGGGAAGAAATTCCTAGATAAGCATTTGCAGAAACTCACTTAAGTCTTGAGGCATTTTTCTAATTTTTGGTGGCAAAGCAAATAAGAAGATGAGGGGTTCTTTTCTTTTCTTTCTTCTCATATCTAAAGAAAATTAGAGCTATGGCTAAATATACATAACTTGACAAAAAGATGTAACTTGATAAGAAGATAACCTTTACAGAAGCAAACATTAACTAGGATTTTTTTTATGCTTCCATACATTACCACACATTCTGGTACCATAAAAGCATTTGTGAAACTAGTTTAAATGAAAGAAAATACAACAACCATAGAGCAATTTTTAAGACATGGTTAATAATAGCACATATTGTAATAACTCTTGAACTTATGGCCTTCAAACTATGATATTTCAGAATACTGTTATTTACATATGTGCACTATCAGAAAAAAATTAGCATGAAAAAAGATTCTTTGTCACAAAAAAGAATTAAGAAAGACAAATTATTTGTACCCCACATTTAGTGCACTTGTACTAGTTCTTTGCATACATTTCCTTCTAATTAGAATAACTTGAGTTATATTATTCAATCAGGGAAATGATATTATTTTAACGGGTAAATTATTATAGGGATTTATTAGGCATAATTACTAATACTTCAGAGTAAAAGAATAATAGCAAATTATAATAGAGGAATTCGTATCTCACTAAACAAACTACATGATAAAAAAGAACAGTGCAGAGCGCATACATGGAGAATGTAGTGACAACAGTCTAAGTAAAAACAAACAAGAAAAATTCTCTACTGAATTTAAATTGTTCAAAGGTTCCATAAGTAATTTGGGGGCAATTTTTTTAAGAGTATGAGGGGAGCATTGTGAGAACCCTGAGACCACGAGATTCACGCAAAGTATATTCTTTCTTCCTGGCAACGATTAGGCTTAATCAACTTCAGGCAAGCACTTAGCATGTGTGATTTGACTAGATATATATTTATTCAAGTATATATGTATGTGTGCGTGTATGTGTACATATTTAAAAAGTATCAGACAAACCCGCTGTAGTTTGCAATGTGTGAGTAATATTTGTACAGAAATTGCAAAAGCTCTGTTTCCTGGAGATGACTTAACTGCTGATTAACAGCTAGTCTCTTTTAGAGGTCAGTGTCTTTTAAACCAACATATCCTAAGAAAAACAGTAAAATACAGCATCAAGATCTGGAGCTGTTGTGATATGGTGACATCAGATCATCTGAAGAGAAAACTTGCTCCTGGCAAACAGCCTACATCACATAGAGAAACCACCCAATGTGTCTATACTGTAATGGGGATAGTTCAGCCACAGAGTAAAATAGCAAGAAAGATGGATGATAAAACCTTTTCTTTTGTTATGATGGATGGCATAAATATTTCCTTGGGGGGTTGTTTTGTTCTGAATTCTTTTGTTTTGTTTTTCCAGATTACTGTATAGTTACTGTGAGTTTTATTTACTACATTCTATTAAAAAGATCATGGTTAGGCTGCTGGGAAGAAGTCAACTTGTTTATGTTGGCTGACTTCTTCCAGGTCAGCTGGATGTACATGAAACAAGGCAGATATACAGAGTTCATACACAAGCAAAAGAAACATTGGCATAAGGATTTGCTGGACCTCTCAGTGCTGTTTCTTGTGTTCCAAAGGTGGGAAAAATCATGAATAGCACTCTCAACAATTATCATGGGAAGACTGCAGAAGAGAAAAAAAGAACCCTGTGCGATTCTTCACGCTCTAAAAGAAAGTATTCTTGTAAGTAGTCACACAAATGAAAATGATAATTGTTCATTTTTCCCCTGATATATTCTGCAGAGAGTAGGCTGCTTTGGGAAAATCACGGCCTTGTCCTTGCAGACGGCTCTCCAGTCTGCCACTGATGCTTATGTCTTGGTTTGCTTAGGTATCGCCTCAACATTCACTGTAGCTTGGTTTCCCAAACAACATGTGAAAAATGAAACTTATGTTTTGGGAAAGTGCTTTCAGATATGTTATCAAAAAAGCATAAAAACAGTTCTAAAATCATAGAAAGTTGGCATGACCAGAAGCAAATACCTTTTTTGCTGAAGCAGACCTACATTTTATGAACATTTTTCTAGTTACACAAGGTATTGAATTAGTGATTTTTCAGATGGAATACTTTCAAAGATCTTTTTAAAAGTAGCTCCACTGTCTTGTTTATTTTCCACTCTTCACTTTATTCTGACTTTTTTTTTTTCTTGGTAGCAATAGGCTGTTCTCTGTGACTATTCTAATAAAGGTCTTTTTAAGGTAATAATTTTATCTAGTTATTTCTAAGAGAAAGCTGTGTTATAAACACTTGGGCATTCATTTTTTTCCCTCTTCATGCCTGACAGCATATCACAGAGACAACTCTTTTACTAAACACTTCTTAAGGACACTTCTCAGTATTTTCTATTGCTAACACACTGGAAGCAAGATAGTTTGCTTTTTCTTAGAGAGATAGGAGTGCAGTGGGTTGGAGAGGCGTCACTGCAATTGTTCTGAGCTGGTGTTACTAGTTTTGGAGCTCAAGGGATTGAAGATTGACCTAGATATTTTTCTCTTTAAAGGTACAACATCTATGTTCACCATTTCCAAAACATTTTTATGTATATTTTTAATTGACTTATACTCAGTGTTAAAGTACATGTACTTATTGTCTATCTAAGTAGGTAGATGCTTTTCTGATAATAAAGTGCAATTAAACATGCTTCCAAGAAATGATTGTATGAACTCTCTGAACTTACACTAAACACACTGCTCCAAAACATGTGTGAAAGTTACAGTCCAAAAAATATCTAAGAAAGGCAGTAGTAAAAGTCAATGATTTTTGGTGAGAACATTTTACACTTAAATAGAGGGACTTCATTAGAGCAAGGGGAGCCACACTAGCTGAGGACTGTAATCAATGATAATTCATCTTCAGGTCCCAATTTCTTTTTAATCTAAGTTTCACTAGCGTTGTGCATATTGCTATGCTGTAGCAATACATTTTGAAGGATGGCTGTGGTATCTAAGAGCACGTTTTTAGCATTTCACTTATTTTATAGTATGTTTTCCTTTCTTGTCACTTTTCTGAGTCATGTCTAATACAATCTCATTAGTGTGCACATGCCCACCTTAAACATAAATCAAGGTTTGTCTCTCTTCTAATCAACATTTGCCTCACTTCCTTTGCTCATATGTTAATGAAGTAACTGTTTTCCAAACTGTAATACCATCCAAAACCCCAACAGAAATTCAAACTGCAGAAACACATAATCCATGGTCCAAAGAGATTTAATACAAAAAACACAACAAACCAGTGAAAGGAACATGAAACAAATGTTAATATAAATCATTTTGAAGTAAAGGCTGCATACATTTAGGACATACACAACTAAGCTGAAATGAAAACATATGGCAAAAGAGATCAAAATGTGACAAGCAGAAGATAAACCAAAATTCCAGCAGCCATTAAGAACCCTTAAGTTCCCCTGTCTTCCAAACCTTATTAAGACTACTTTAATAGCCTCTTTTCATCACATCCACATTACCTTGTCTTACTGAATACACTTGACTTCAAAATTCCATTAAAGTCTAAAATGCAAGACAATTGCTGAGTATGTTCTTGACAACAAACAACTAATTGTGGTAAAGAGGCAAGAAATTGCACACCTTTTCATAAATAACGGGTTCATGTTCCTGTTTATAAAAATGAAAGCAATCATTAAAAGCACTGAACTTTCTAATAATAAGTGACTTATTTTAAAGTGAAATATCAGTTCAAATAATATTGGTTAAGAGAACAAAAAATCTGATGAAGGTACCGTGATTAGATTTAGCCATATTAGTCATTCTTAATTCCACATGAATGATGCAAATAATATGTACAAGATGGTCTGCACTTATTAAAATAAATATTACAGAACAAAAAGAGTTTTTCACTTTCCTTCTTTTATTTCACTTAGGGGCCTTCTTGAAAATAGCTTGCACACCCAGCCATTTTCAGCTATGACGATTTTACCACGCAGTAGTTTGGAGACCTTCAGTGGCAAAGAGATTTCTAAATGAAGTTCACATAGATTTTATAACCAAAACTTCACCAGCAGTTTGAAAAAGGTAAAAAGAGAAATAATGAAAATTAGTTTTAGTAGGAACTGTTGGCATTCAATGACAACTGATATTCCATATTGTATAAATCTGTGCCTAAGGAGTAATTACTACAGAATCAATACTTTTAATTCCAGTATTCATAAGAATATTTGAATGAACCTCCAACAGCTGAAAAAGCCATCACCCAAAACAATTATTTCAGAATTCCATTTTCAGTATTTATTTATATATTATTTTCAGTAAAAGTAAATTCATTCATAATTAGTAGAGCTATCCAGGCTTTTGAAAAAAATAATTGAAACAGATTTACATTAAGCATACTCCTTTGAAAAATAAAAAAATCACTGAGTGCCCTAGCTAAGTAGGTATTATAATTAATCCTTTCCATTCTTACCAAGTTTTACACTTAAGAAAGGGAGAGAAATACAAACCTTGATCAGGTCTGATTTGAATGCAAAAGGCACAAGAGAGAAATTAACACTTATCTTATTCAAAGCCTGTTGCACTTTTTTCCATCCACAACTGCTTAATCACACAACTAAGTGCCAGAAAGTGCTTTGGGAGCTTTATATGATTTTTTTGGATCATCATTGTATTTCTGAGAAGAAAAATAGGATTTTTATTTGAAGCCTTTAAACAGTATTCAGTTAGGGAAAAGTGTATATAGGCTTACCAAGAAATGGCACAAAAGCAAGATGAAATTTTTGCCATTTTACAGTCTCATATGACTTACAAGACTTTTATAGGAAACATGGCTCAAAATTCACCGCTCCTAGAACTTAAAATGTTCATGGCCATCAATATAGCAAAAGAAATGGAATGTATGCAAAAATCTTTGATGAGAGATTTTGATTGCAAAATTTACCAATTAGAAGTTCAATGGAGATAGAAAAACAATTATAATTTAATTCTATTTTTCTTTACCAATATAATTGTGAAATTACATCTCTAAAGTGTTTCTGGTTATTCTGATGGATAACACAGACAGTTGATTGTTATGTGGAAATATACATAGGGCAGACAATGATTGAAATACATTTACACGTATACTCAAGGATCAACAGATACTGAGTTTTCGTAAAGATTTCTCTAATATTTTGGAGGGGGGAGTTTGGGGAATTTGTGTTTTACTGAATTTACTAGTAGCATGATTATTGGCTCTGTCAAGGCAATAAACTCTGAAATAAAATCAGTTCATCAATAGCATTTCAGAAACATTCAGTAGAATGAGGAAGATACTATTACAGTAATTTTTTAAAGTAGTTATCATTGATTTTTTTTAAGTCCTAACCATTATTATCATTTTGATTTCATGAAAAGCCCCTAAAAATAACACAACCATCATTTCCTGAGCTGCAAAAAATAAAAAAGAACTTTTTTCATCATTAGTACTGGAAAGCACATAAAAGATTTGTAATCTCCAGTTTTCAGGAAGCAGGCTGTCATAACCAACTTTTGAACAGACCAAAACAGTTTAATATATATATGTCGACTGGAAATGCTTAAATATTTAAGTGAAACTCAAATAAATGTAAATGTATAAATTTACACCAGCATCTTTTCCTCTTAATAATAWGAATCACTAAAATTAAACATAGAATCTGAAAAACAATTAGGAAAAATTGAAAGGAATTCCATAGTTCAACTGGGTTCATGATACAATCAGAGGTAATGTTTTTATCTGAAGGTTCAGTTTTCACACTGATAGACACTACCATATTAATAATAATACTATCTAAGCATTTATGAAATAAATTATAAAAATAAAAAGCAATAGAGAATAGCATATTGAATTTGTAGAGAAAATTTAGGAAATGAGCGTATAACCATCACCTGGATCTATAGCTGTACCAATGATAAGAAGCCTCCCATGAGTCTAAATTACTGGAGAGTATAGGTGGCTAAAATTCATTTTGTGATCAGTTACCGGACCCAGGTGTTACCTTTCTCATTTGCTTCCAGCAGATGAGCTTCAACCGCATAGAAATTCTTACTGCTAACTGGCAGACTGTCCCTTATGCACAAGCTTAGGTTTCACATTTTATATTTCATCCCATTTCTATCGCTGCAAGCCTCACAATCACTTAGTTGCTCCTATATGATCTGACTTGTTTCTTATTACCATATCTCCCATCTTCATATCATTTCCAAATATTTAACACATTATCTTTTTAAGCCAAGGTCATTGGCTTAAAAGTACTTGCCAAAGTATTTAATATGAGTGGCTGCAGTGTCAGTCTTTGAAGAACTCTGTTAGTAATCTTCCTCCAGGCTAATAACTGCTCTTTAAACACATGCTGCTGAATTTTTTCTTCTGAGATAATTAATTAACTACAAGCTCTTTAATCCCTATCTTTCCATGCCCATCAAATGTATTTCATATGACATTATAACAACTGTCTTACTGACACTCGGATAAGCATTTATTTTATGCTACGTCAAGCAAAGCTTCTGCATTTTGTTTGCTTGGAATATTGGCAAGATATTACATTGCTCTGTCACAACGAACTCTCTGTAAACTCATGTTGTCTCTTAACACATTTTCTGTTTTTCCCCTTCCCTCCCATTTTTTCCCTAAATTGATTTATATTGTTGTGGTCAGTTTACTAGGTGCACAGAAGTCTGAATTGATACTTAATTTTCTTCCTTTCATCTTGATTATCCAGTATTTCCATGACCTCATTCCCGTAATTCACCCTCCCTTGCATTCCTTATTCAGCATCACCTTTATTATTGGTTGTACAGAAGTTCAGCTCTCTCTAATTTGCTTCTTATTAATCTTGCTGAAGCCTTTGGTCACTGTTTGTGGCTATTCTACCATTATTTATTAGTTAATTACTACCTTCTGCAAGTTTAAGTTAGCTTGACTTTTGGCAATTCCATGTTATCCCTGCATTTTCTAACAAAAAAGATGTATTTTTTTCTCGTTATCAGTCTTCCTTCCCAACTCTTATTTCGTACAGACTTTTGCATTTTTATTTATCCATTTTGATTTGAATACCAGCTCTGTTATTTTAATTTTTCCTCCTGTTTTCTGACATTCCAACTAGAGATAGTTGCAACAATTTTGATACAATCTGTATTCAAAATCATGAACTTCTCAGAACAGTCACTTTCATATCCCTTACTTTTTCAAAGTTTGCCCTTTGAGATAGAAGAGTGTTAGCTACAGAGCCTTTGTCCATGAATGTCTCCTATCTTTCTAGCAGTATGTTAATTTAAAATGTCAGAAAGCTTGTTAAGGTGACTAAAGCACTTCAGTAACATGGGAAATGATCACCTGATGTCATTGCCAGCAAAGCACACAGGACTACATTTAGTCCCTGCTAACAAAGAAGAGTCCATTTAGAGTGCCATCTCTTTAGGTGAATAGGGTTTAGATTGTACCGAAGTCTTAGGGGAGTGAAGCAACATTTTCCCTTTGCTTACTCTTTGTCTATAATGAAAGTATTTTTCCTGAGAAATAGATGACACATCCAACTCTAAATAAGGAATCAATACATTATTGGACTGCTATTGTAAACTTCTGTTGCTATAAATTTTATCATTTCTTTATAACTCAGTCTTTCCATCAATTCCATTTGGGAATTACAGAATCCCAAGCCTTTATGGATTTACTTTGAGGTTCATTCTTTCTCTACTTTACAATAGCCTAGAACTGAGGTTTTAGATTTCCTGGGCAAGCACTACAACTACTAAATTATTGGCAAAAGTCATCTAATGTGATCTCAATTCCTTCTCCTCTTCTTTGTCTGCTCTGGAATTACTTCAGTGCGAACACAGGACATAGTCTGCAACATTATTGGCTTAAAATAATTGTGTCCTCATCTTGGCAGTCCTGCAATAGCTTTTTGGGGAGCTCTACTGTGGAGCAGAGCAGAGCTAGGTAAAAGCAATCCTCTCCTCCCTATCATATCACCAAAATTCATAAAAAATCTAAACAAAAAACTCTGCAAATAAAAATGAGGAAAAAAGAGCAGTGAGGTGTCTGGCAGATGGGACTCCTTAGACTGGTATTTCTGCTGAAGCCTTGTGTCATGAAAATACATCCTGCATTAATTAATTTTAAATTACTCCTAAGGAATCAGCTCTTCAGGGGGCTTTAATGAAGCTTTGGTGCCTGGGGAGTTGCTAATGGGTTTTTAGAATCTACAAGGTTTATGTGGAAAAGTAAGTGGTCAATCTGTTCTTACAAGATAGCTGCCTAAGGTCCACCTAAACGAGATGCAAACAGAATTTGGCATTGCCCACAATGAGCGAGATTTATGCTACCAATTGTATTTCTTTGGTAAAAGACTTCCTGATGTCTAAATTCAGACTGTGGTCATTCTAGAATCCCCCAAAAGAAAAATGAGATATCCTAGAGTGTGATTCAGGCCATCCCAAGTCTGAATTGCCTCTAGAGCTGTATTTTCCCCTTTATTAGCACTCTGTTATATGATTCAAGATGGTCTGAGCCCAGGCCAGAACGTTGCTTTCAATATCAAAGGCATATCCTATTCATGACATTTTTTTTCTTCTAGAAATATACACAAAACAAATATACTATTTTCCTGTCCTTGAGAACTTGCATATTTCACATCCTGAATAATGGAGCTGTCATACAAGCTAGAAGGCAATAAAGGTAGGACTCAAAAATAATTATTGTAGTGCATGAAACTTTTATTGTTTTAACTGCATTGGCAGACAAAAGAGAGAGGAAGAAAGAGAGAAAGAGGGGGAGGAAGAGGGAGAAGAAGAGGGAGGGAGAAAGAAGTTGAGCAGCATGAAAAATTTCATAAACTTTAGCCTTTCACCTGAGCCACCCATCCCTGTACAGTACAGAAATACAGAGGTAAAGAATAGAATCTCAGGGTTTGTAGATGACATTATATGTTCTACAAAACTAGAATGTCTTACAGACAGTAGCCTTGAATGTAATCAGGTGAGGTTTTAGCTATAAATTCTAGAAATAAACTATAGTAATGAAAATAATCTCCTGTGATTTGTGGTATTGATTCCTATAAACAGACTCAAGACCTCTATATCAGAAAAACTGTCTAAAACATTTTAAAAATATATTACAAGACCTATGCTCTAAATCTCATAACTGCAATCAGAGTCCACAAAATATACATAATCCCATGAATTTTGCTCTTAAAACAGGTCTCTTCCATTATCTCAGAATATTTAGTCAGGTTCATTTGGACAAAGGACAGCAAAACTAAATAGTAACTTATTTAGTAGCAGTAACAGTGACAGAAATGAACATCTTTTGGGCCCAGTATGAAACATCAGCAATTTAAAACTACCAAAACATTTTCTGAAAATTCTTTGAGGGCTTTTGTTATAAATAATATCTAAGACCACTATGGATGAAAAAGAATATATTGCACTTTCTCAACTTTTTTTGTTTTATTTTACAGCCCTTTACACCCAAATACATTCCCTTTAGGTACTTAAGAGAAACACTTCTTTCCCCTTTCTTCTCCTTCCCCTGCAATTGCAAAATTAGCTCAGCCAGAAGAATGCTCTGTAGGAGATGCCCTTCAGTATGATGGGGAAAGTTGCATTTCCTCCCACTGATTATGCTCTTCCCAAAAAGCCTATCTGTAGTGCAGAGTAAGTGGCTGCACTGAAGATGAGAACCTGGTGACACCTGGAGTGCAGGGGATTTGGGACGAATTCTGAATAGTGTTTGCAGGAGCTGATGAAGCAGTGAAGAACTGTAAGGAATCTTCCCAGGAGGTAATGCTATCAGTTCTCACAGTAGGCTAAGCTAAAGTTTAAGGTGAAAGATTTTATATCTGGGGCATAAGGAGACAAGTAAACATAGATTGCTACATTCAAGGGACCTGGAAAGTATGGCTAACATACTGTAGTATGTAGTATAACATAGGTATGTAGTATAACACACTGACATCTGTGCAAGCTGGGCGGTTCAGAAAGCTTTGAGTAGGAATGGAATAGACAGACAAATTGGCAGAACACAAAAGACGGATCATTAAGCTATGCGCAAAGTGAAAAAATGTGGAAATGAATAATTCACAACACATAAAAGAAAAGTAAAAATCAGAATTTCAAAAGTGTCAGAAGATACTTGACAGACATTCTGTGAACTGCGCACGCTACGTTAGTATAGTCTCAGCATCAAATACAGTGTCGCAATAGGGAGCGATAATATTTTTCTCATAAATGTTAGTTACAGTAAAATAAATACAAATACTTGAAATCTTTCCTGGAAAAGTTATAGAAAGCTTTTTTTCAAATGAAAATTCTGGAATATTCAAGAAATTGCAAGTGATTGTTATTTTGAAAGTAATAACCAAAACACAGAAAAATAAAGAATGACACCCACATGCAATTTATTAGAAGATGGGGCCTAGATATGCAAATGTGTCAAAATTAAGAATCTTCAATGAAGATCTCTTTTAAAAACAGATACTGAATCAAAAATCTAAAGAATGGCTGAGAAAAAGGTTTTGAAGAGAACCTATTATACAAACATCAAATAAAAGGTAAAATAGAACTGTAATTATTCATAACTTCTTATTTGTTTGGATTTTTCAATTATTAACATTTTCACTTACAACTTTTTTCAAGAAAAATATTAAATATATTTTTTCTTTCGATTCAATCATTTATCTTCCAGGGTTTTTTCCCTTCCTGTTGAAAAACAGTGTTGGGAAAAATAAGAAAGGGAATGAAATAGAAAACAAAAGAAGTAGTGGAAAGTAGATGATGTCAAAAAAAAATCTTTTCGATTGAAAGTCTCATTTAAGATCAATACCTTTCTTTTTTGAAAAATTCTAAATAAAAGCTTATTCAAAATATCCCCAAACTGTCATTTTTATTTTTTACTATGTTTATTCATACAACATTAGTTGTCAATCTGATTACCTGCTTTGAGGCAGGTACCAGCTGCACATGCACTGCATAGGCAGCCTGTAACCCTAATAGACAAAGTTTTGACTCCAGAAATGAAGATGCTGAACTGAAGAATTTCAGGAAGACAGAGAGGAAGACAGCCACACTCTTTGAATATTCAAGGTAGCATCTCCACTGCTGTTAAGGAGCAGGTTCTTATAGGAGATCCATCATGGAGACCTGAGTATAGCAATCTCATCTCTGAGCTAGCAGCCCCAAAAATCAGCTAGAAAGGCAATGAACTATTAAAGGCAGAAATAATCCCAGTGATAGACACTCCTCATCCTCTCACACTGATTCTCTCCCTGGGAGAAGGGATTCCTACTGCAACTAGAAGTAAGCTGAAATGGTGGGCAGATAGTTCAGTGTGTGATGCTAGAGAAGAACTTACAATAAAATTACCTGGTCACGGTGAACCATATGGATTGTGTGGGCTTGATGCATAGACAAGATGTCTGAAAATTTCTGGAGAGGAACCAGTATAAATGGTCCATGTAGATACAAAAAAGAAAGAAGGCTCTGGAGACAACAGTTAGGCTGTTAGGATGAAAGATAAAGACCAAGCCCTCCACAACAGCATTTACTGACATACTTCTAGTATCACACAACTAGAGAGGCAAAGCTTTAATCCACAATTGAAAAAACAGTGAAATTCAAAAAAAAAAAATCAGATAAATCAAGAACTGGAGACACTTCAGAAATAAAGGGAGCAGGTACAGGAGGGACTAACTGCAGCTGAACCATGAGGGAACCAGATGGCTGGCACTTCAAACAAGACTTCAAAAAGGTTGTAAAGGAGTTCTTAACAGAAGAATAGGGTAACGCTGACAGCTGGGATAAAGTTTATAGTCGATGCAAAGTGTTTGAGAGTGGAAAAGAGAGAGACAGGAGGACCTCTAGTGAAGGATAAGATGGAGGATGGCAACAGTCAAACAGAAAGTGGAGAAGAACAGACAGAATGGATTGAATTATTCTAATGCATAAAAGCATTTTCTGAATCAATATTGAATGTCATGCTCCAAGGTTATGCCAATACCTGACTATTCAAGATCAGCACAAGACTTATTTGGAAAGCAGATTACTGCCTCTCTGCCTATTACAAGGGTCTAAAATCAGAGGATGAAGAAATGAAGAAAGTAGTGACGGCTACTATTTTGAAGAGGCTACTGTATTTCAGGTCTGATATGGCAGCTTATAAATTTTCATTAAAAGGTAACATTGTTAGATTTATCTATATTGTGCTGCAATTTTGTGTTTGCACAGATCTCTGTGCTTTGACATTAAAGTTCAACAGAACAAATTTAGCATAGATTTTAGCAAATAGTTCTATGGCAAGACTAAGTCAGAGCAAAACAGCTAAGTTAACAAGGAAATTACAGTCTGTCTATGTCTTTAGGGTGAGATTCCACATTTTCAAAAAGCAAAAGATCTTGCTTGAAGCTAGCTAGAATGCTAGAAGTAGGAATTTGAACTTAGATCTCTTTCAACCTTATCACTATGTTTTATCATAGTCATTCATTATTTGCACTTTAAAATGCCTCCCCATCTCTCACCACAATTAAAACAGAAGTTTTGACAGAAGCTGTAACACACTTTCTTTCCTATGTGCATATATGAATATTTATTATCTGACAGCAACACCTTAAGTCAGATATTTAATCCTAGTTCTTTCTGTTATAGCCATGACTGACTCGGAAGCAACATTTCTGTGTCCAAGCTGAGCTGTCACTGTGCCGACCTTCATACCAATGGGAAACACAGAAGGGCAGAAATCCATTAAAAGACATGCCGAGTAAGACAATGAAACATGATGTGGAACTGGGTGAAAACCATGGAATCCTTTAGGAAGTCAGGATGAGAAACTGGGAGGGCAATTAAGAGGGTCAGGAAGCAAGAAGCTGAATAAGGGGAGACTGGTCCTGGGAAAATAATACTTTAAGGAATATGGAGGAAGGATGGGACGTTTCTCTCTTTATTCCTATTATACATCCCAGGGACAGGTTGAAAAGAGGGGAAAGAAAGACTTTTATCTAAAATTAACTCAAAGAATTTGTAGCTGTAAAGGTCTTTAGCCCACACAAAACTTCCTTTGGATTTGCACAGCCTGGACTGTGGGCCAGTATATATATGAGCAGAATTATACAGTAATCAGATGTCAAATAACACTAGATATGGACAGCAATTACTTTTAACTATTTTAATCTATTGAAATGACAAGTAAGTGACAGGAAGTGAAGCTTCCTAAACATTATCATACATACAAAACTGTGCTCTAGGTATTCTGTTTCAGAAATTATAGATAACAGCAGTGTCTTAGGGCTTTCTCTATAAGTGTTTTACAGCTCCACTTCATGGGGGTTTTTTCTACAGCTTTTTAAGTCAATCCAGTGACGTAGTCCATAGATCAAGCTGCACTGCTCCCTGGGACAAAAGAAAAAGTTGAGGAAAAAGAGGAAGAAGAGGTGTCTCATCAGTGTCCCACTACCAGAACAGCTGGAGGGAAGGAAGGAGAAAGAGCTACATCCATTTTCTTTACAAAGTGTGACCTGCGGGGAGGGACATAACAAACCTTGCAAACAAATGAAGGTGGTTCTTTGGCAGCATGAGAACAACTAGATCGTCCCAAGAACTTACATCTTTCTGCTTGTAAAGAAAAGGCCCACCAGCAACAGGCAAAGGTCAAGAAGGGTAAAAGATAGGAAAATTTATGAGCATTAAGGAACTGGCAAATAAACTGTCTTCATGCCAACAAATAAGTTAAAATTAACTTAGGATGTAAGGTCTTGGAAACTCACTTAAAGCAATGTATGCATTAAAGTAAATTTAAATGAGACCTGTTTAATAAAGTATATCAGGGCTCGTTTGTTAAAACATTTCCAGACATAAAATTTGAAAAAGATCATTCGAAAGTAGTAACTAACTTGTTATGCAAAGAAATATATAAATGTCTTTTCAGTCATGTTACTATCAAAGTCATGAATTGTTATATAAGTAATGAATCTGGACCAGTTTTCCCCTGTGAATGGATTCTCTTATTATGTTTATGTGCTTATTGTAGAAGAAACTTGGAATCAGCATGTTTAGTAGGGTTTTTTTTTGTTTTTTTTTAATTGCGTATCAGTCAAATAAAGAGCAGTGTTACTACAGGGAGCTTCTCTCCCTATAGTTGTTCCACCACAAACCTAAAAAATATCCCTACTCTGCCAGGAAATATTTGTATTCTCCTGTTAACTCTTAAAACAAACAACACCACTAACAAAATTGCATAGCACAGCTTGTTTCTGACATTTCACTTTAATCCATAACTGATGCTGAATAATTTTGCTGAGACTTAATGCAAGTACTTCCCCTTGGGCTTCAAACCTTCAACCACTTGCTGGCCAGCTCCCTCAGGATAACACCAGCGGTGTGATAAGCAAAAAGTGTACTCTTAAAGTATGCGCTACAGTTTCAGATATCAGATTGTGTTATCCACATAGATTTTACATGCACACTACAGGAGTGAAACGCAGTTTAATCCACCCTAGTATCTACTATGCTGCTGTTTTCTGTAATTTCTTGCAGTGACAGAGAGAAAAGAATGGGGCAGGTGAGTTCTGTGGGGCAAAAAGCAGCCCTCATAGACAACACAGGATATTCATTTTGATGATTTCAGACCATGATTTCAGCTTTCAGTATTCAGAGTTCTCCAGACTGATATTTCTTGTTCCTGCAGAAGGCATTGCTTATTGTACAGACTGACAAGGAGAACAAATTATGATGATGCCTACAGCAAATGACTTGCTCTGTATTGCTGTCCACACGCCACTTACTCTGAGGATCTCCCAGAGCTGACTAGAAGGAAATAACCTGGCTCAGATAGGATACATTCAATGTGCTCAAAAAGGATGTATTACTTTTCAGGCCAGAAAGTCTGTAGACATCAACTTTTCTCTCACAGCAGTTGACTATAGGATGACATACTGCTGCAATTCCTTTTTGCAGTCTTTTGCACTACAGTGGTACCTGTTTTGTTTTAGATATCATAATTTTGCACAGTGAGCATTATACATATTTCAAAAAATAGTTTTATGAGCACTGATGATAAAGAAGCCTGATTCCTACTGCTTTCTATTTTGTAGCTGATGACAACCTTTGCTCATGGTCACAGCATTTATGAGGACTGTTCCCCTGTGTGTTATCTGCTGTTAATAAAGCAGGAGTTCACACAGTAGCATTTTCCTCAGCTGTGGCACCTGGACTGACAAGAGGTAACATATTTCCATTTTATCAACACTTACTGAAATTTGATTATCTTTGAAATGATCTTTGCTGCTGTACAGAATCACACCGAGAAAATTAAAGTGGGGAAGGCACAGATCAACAAGCACTAACATACAAATGTGCACAGAGCGTGGTTATCGTGCTTATTCCTTTACTACATCAGCCAAGAGGATCCGCTCACTCAGGAATTCCCACAGTGCTGGTGAGACCAGCATACATAGCGCCACATAGGTCTTAATGGCAGCTACTGTACCATGGTACCTTCCTGTTACTGCTCCACTCTTTTTTCTTTTTCAGTAAGTTTGCTTGCATACAGAGTATTCTGTTAATGTTTTTATATTTACAGGCTTATATGTCTGACATTAATTTGTATGAACAGGACTGTAAGCTTCTCAAATTTTTGCTGATACTCTTGCACCCTGATGTGATATTTAATATCTGGGCCTCTACTCAGAAGAGACTGGCAATGAAGTTAACTATATGATCATTTTGTGACAGATTTCAGTAAGTTAGAACTTTTAGTCCTGATTAAAGAGTTGATTTCTTGCTTTACTTAAATCTTTTTAAGTCTCTCTTGATATTAAAGTCTACATGTTGAAGTCTGCACTTCTCTTCCCTTTCTACCACATATGTTGTTCTGAATATGTCACTTCAGGAAAATTCCTCCATCTTTTATTACTTTAACATAATAACTGTAATTATTGGTTTTCAGAAGTAGATACTGTAATGGTCTTTGCTTGGATGCAAATAACAGCTTCAATTAATTCAGCTTCCTCTAAAAACACTTCTGTTAAGAAAGTAATTTACAATGCAAATCTAAAATAGCATTTAAAATGCAATGACTGATTGAAATCTTATGCGTAAAATCATCATAAGATTAATCCAACCTTTTTAGTAGTAATCAAGCTTATTCAAAACTTTATATAAAATATTTCCAAAACAAACTAGTCTAATACTTCAGAAGATATTTAGGATAAATTCATTTTATAGCAAATTGCATTCCACTGAAAAATACATTTTATACAGAAACTAACTAAACAGTAATTCTACTATTTTAGAGGAATAACACAAGCCAGTATGAATACAATGTAATAGCCAGATATTCGCCTTTACTGGACATGTATGTATTCCAGTATAGTTAGCAGTTTGTGGCAAAATGAGCTAGGGCAGTCCCAAAACTTATTTGTTTAAGTGAGATTCACTGTACCATATTTAAGCCTTATTAGATTAGCGATATTCTTATCACTGCTAATGTGATAATACCAGTGAATAAAAAAACTATTAATAGGATATGTTTTTTCCTGCGTTATTGTTATATCACTTACATTTTGGTTCACTGTCAACCTGGTCTGTGAACACAGAAGATGGAATGAATAACGTTGTTCACCCTGTACACAGCTGAGGCGCACAGGTAGCTCTGTAAGTCCAATTAGTGTTCCACATGAGAAAAAATAGATATAGTTCTTCAATCGTAAGAAGAAGGACTCTTTACACAAATCCAGATTCCGTTAGTCAGGTCACTTGCAGCCTAAATTCCTAAATTCATTTCCAGTTGATTATACATTAATTGGCATGGTTGGCTTTGCATGACAATTGATTCTCTAAATGAAAAGACCAACAGCAAAACTAATCCACAATACCGCATGCTCCCTAAAACAATCTTCTATTGAAAGTGTTCTGCGACAAGCCAATTGTTAAATTGACATTCACTCAAAATTAAGTGCATTTCCTGTACTACTTTGCTTCCTTCTCCTCACAAGACATCACCAAGGTTAAATACAAGATATTATCCAATAAAAATATGAAATTAGGCAGTGATAGCTTCTTTAACCTGTAAGACAATTTTAATAGACAAGAAATTTAAGGAGGTTTTTGCCTTTTTTATATCTATGAAATGCACACATGCCAAAAGAAATCCCAAGATGTTTTGGATGACAGATTCTCCCAATCCAAGTAGCTAGTTAAAAATCTGGCAATGTATCCACTGTCATACATTATGCAGTATAAGTCACATCCATTTGTACAACTAATGGGGTGCTGCCTCCTTGCCAAAAGAAGGGCTTTTCTATTCTTTGATGAAATTATAGAAGGAAGCAGAAATTTCCAGCCCTCACAGACTGACCTCTGAGCTTCTGGGGACCCCCACTGAAATTAAGGAGAGTTTGAGTGAATATCATTGTGACTACCAGATCAGGGCCCTGAAGCACTTTTGAACTCTCTGTTCTGTCTCAATTATATATCTAGCTATATATATTCTCCTTCTTTCCTAAATTGGGATTGGGAATTAAGGGCACCAGACACTCCTTTTCACTCTCAGAATTGCCACTACTTTCCAAGAGGTAGGGGAGAAACCTCTTCTTGCTTTCTTAGAATAGAATAATAGATCTATGGCCACAGTTATGGAAAGTTTGGAAGAAAAAGTATTAAAAAAACTATAAAAAATCCATTTTTAAGAGAGCCAAAGAGCATAAATAATAAACTATAGATAGGAAAAATAATTTCCTCTCTATAGTTTCCATAGTAGTGCAAATAATAAAATAGATCAGATTTTCTAAAGTAGGCGTCAAAAAAACTGTGTTCCTGATTATATTGTTTGTTATAGCCATAACTCGTCTGAAATCTCAAAACCCTTCCTTTGCTTAATACTGTACTTAAAAATGAGAAGCTACAACGTTTCTCATTCACTGACAAACCCTAACACAAGCATTTTGCACGACTATAGCAACAAGCAATTTTGGTGCAAAACAGGCTTGTGCAAAGACCATCTGCACCATAATGAATATTTTAGTTAGTGTCACTATCCACCTAAGTAGCAAGAAAAGGCTGTCTTGTTTTCTGTGTCGCTGTTGTCTGCACTAAATGGATAAGAATTGGTAGTGTCTCCCTGTCACATCAATGTGTATGCTTTCTCAATATGAACTGTGTGCTGCTTTATAACTGAAGGAAGAAGAAAGAAAAAAAAGGAAAAATACAAATATTAATCTTTTGGGGTAATTAGCTCATCATTTAGAGTTTTACTCAAATTTGGACCTTAACCCTAGGTCCAGAAAGCTCTATATAAAGTACAGCACTTTTCTTTTGTTATTCAGATTTAGAGAAATCAAAAGCTTTTCATTTAAGCATAAATACTATTTAAAAAATATTACAAAAAGTAAAGATCATTTGCGCTAATGCCTGGGACTCTAATTGACCTTTAATAACTTTGATAACTAGTTAGTGAAAAGCAAAACCAAACAAAACAAAGATTACTGGGATCTCATTAAAGACACTGACAAAAAGGACTGTGTGTCTGGTGGCCTGCTTTGCTCAATATACCTCCTAGGAAGCTGAACACAGGGACATAACGGGCTTAAGTTTGTTCCTCCTCTGCCTTCCCCCTGCAGACCACATAGGTTTGAGTTTACACATAATTTTTCCAGGACATACAGTCACTTCAGAAAGTTCGTATAACTTTTACTGTTTTGACTTTCAAGCAGAGAAAGAAAGACCACCTTTGTGAGCAACGAAAGGGGCATATACCTTCCTTATCATCACAGAACCATTAAGAAAACCTTTTCGCTCCAGAGAGATACAAAAGCATCAGCAATGCTGCATTCTGATCTGTATTTTTGAGGCTGGAAGTGTAAGATGTGGAGGATGTAGCTCAGAAGAGAATGTCCTCTCTCATTCCTAGCCGTTTAATATCTCTGCAGAAATTACATCAATATCTTACATACAATAGTAACACTCAAAGTATTTAACATATCTTCGGCACTAGCTAGCAATCAGGAGCTGAGGTCAGTACTGTGTGATAAGCCCAGTTCTCCACGTATGTGCCAAAAGAGAGGAAAAGCTCACACAACAAATATAAAATAGACTTGTCTGTCAAGGAGGAATATCCTAATAGTGACTAGAATACTCTGCTATTATGCCTTTCATGGATAGAATTTGTCCCAGGGTTTGAGTTCAAAATGACAAGGGCATTATATTAATCTTGGAAGTAAAACAAAAGGAGGAGCCAATGCATCAAAAATGAAAGGAGGAGCCAACAAATCACTGGAAATAATTTAACATAATTAAGATATTGAGCTGTCCTGTATCTGCAGGAGTGGTTAATCTACTTCCAGAGAAAATAAAAAGTGTAAAAGACAGACAGTCAAAAGAAAGGAAAAAAATGAAGTAAAATTAACAAGTAGATATAAATTTATAATACATAAAAAAAAACCTCCAAAACTTTTGATACAGTCTTTCCTATTTAAAAATAAACAAAAATTATAAATGGGTGGTATAGGAGCAAACACAGCTGATAGGAAATTTTACTTCCCAGTTACCTCTATGGGGCACCTGTTATTTAACTGCAGCAAAGTGCCAGATACAGTATATCAACAAAATAAATTTCGGAATAGAAAGGAAAAAACTTTTTCAAAGAGAGTCTCAACAGCTTGTCCCTGTTACTGAAGGCAGTATCAAACCCTAAGTGTTTGAGACTGTTAAATGCCATACTCTTAAGAATTCACCCATTGCATGAGAAAGAACTGCATTTCAATCATGAATGGAGTCATCAGAAATTATAATTTCTTAAATTTATTCAGCAGTTTGAACTCTTATAAGAGGCAGAAGGATTTTAACTATTAGGTAATTATCATAACACTAAAGAAGGCACAAACATGATATCAGTGATCAAAGGGAAGTGCAACTGCAAGTACAACATCTTGCATATGAATAATTTAAAAACACAGTTCTTTGTATGTGCAGTTGAGAACTCAGGTAATGTATTCCATCACCAGTTCCAATATGTACTTGAACAGCTCTTATGAAAATATGTATTAATCCACCTATGCTGCTGTTCATTGAGAAAAGCTTTTAAAAGCACAGCTGGGAAGTCAAGTTGTTGGTATGACAAATCAATGTCAAAACAAAATCCCATCTCACTATTTTTGTAACCTTTTTGAGATAGGCAAATGGGCAAATGATGGTATGGTGAAACACAGTACTTACAATGCTGTAGTAATGAACACTAGAAAAGGAAGAATCCATATGTCACCAACATGAAATGCTTTATGAATTAATGGCATCTATTCAGTTAAAGGATTTAGACATCTCTTTGTTCAGCCAAGACCCATGCTTAATGTGCACGTGTAGTCAGAAGAAAGTTAACAAATGTTAAGATGCATAAGGAAAGAAATAAACAAAATTGTTTAAGGATGGCAAATTAATCTCATCTCTGTCACTCAGAATTTCTGAGATGTACCTAGAAACCCGCTGACAATAGGTACCAACCGAACATGATATTAGACTTAATTGTCCATAGATCTGATCCCACATAAAAAGTGTATATTCTTATAATTCCATGCTATAATACTTTTCCCTTTGGCACAGCAAATTATGACCTGAATTTGAACCAAAACTTAGGGTTCAATTACTGAAATATAATTTTAAAAATTCTTTAATCTGTCATGAATCGTTTCATAAACACGTTCAGCTTTTATACAGTTATAAATTAGTAGTTGGATACTGGTTTTAGTCTATCTTTGGCTTTAAAATTTGTATCAATAACAAAAATATTATAATGAATTCTCATTTCAGTATAGATCTGACTAATTATAATTAGATAACATTTCCATTAGTAACATTTTTCAGCCCTTTGCAGTGAAAACAAATACTATGCCAAATACCAGACCAGGGATATAGCAATATAGCATGGGAGCTCTTCCAGATGAGTTCAGGCACATCTTTTGTTGCACCTAGAACTAGGAAATCACTTATCCTAATAGTTAAGTTTCCAGTATAGTCAGTGAAGAGTGGCAGGTGCCACTGGAGATCTCCAGAGGGAGATTTTGTCTACCTAATTTGAACAGAGAGACATAGTGGAATTTTTTTACTATGGCAGGATTTTCTAAGATTAGGAAGGTTTTATTTCACCTATAAATACCAGCTCCAAGAAATGTCTATTATTTTCAAAAGCATTCATTGGGATTGCCTTCTGAAACACATTGAAAGGATCAAGTTCCACATCTCCTGTAATCACAGTACCAAAACATCATATTTACTTCATAACCTTAGTATTTGTACTTGCAGGAATGATAAATGAATCATGTTTTTAAATTATTGGGGAAGAAGGAAAAATAATTACCATTATTATTGTTGCCATATGCAACTGACTTTGCTTATCATGATTGCCTATTAAACAAGAGTGACAGTTGCAGATTAGAGTACATATGAGAATATGCACTGAAGCCATTATTTGCCTACCGTGAAGATAAATGAATGAGGAAGAGCCCATCATTTAAAAAGCTCTCCAAAACACCAGTCTGTACAAGTAAGGATTTTTTACAAAAGAAGGTGACTTTGTCAAGCCATTTTCACCACTGATTGTCATTCAGCAGAGTTCAGGTTAGTTCCTCTAATTGCACTCTGTTGCTGGCAATATCAACCCATGGAGTCGAGAGCACAGATTATAGCAGTCAGGGTCCAACAGAATCAGAAAGTTCTATTGATTTTTGGTAAATCCACTACTTACAGAAAAAGAAGGGTTACTCTGAGCCTCTCAAAAAGGAGAAGTGTCATATGGGCCACTGTGGCATGTAGTAAAAAGGTCTCTGTTGTAAAGTCTGTGAACTATTGTGCTAGTTTAACCCTAGCACAATAGCCCAGAAACCACAGCCTACTGGGAAGAAATACTTTCCATTATGCAACAAGTTTTATTTCAATGGTTTAAAGTTTTTATAGACTAGAACCTAGAAAATTAAGAATATATTTAAACATCATATGTTTAAATATTTTAGAGCAGATTCTTTGCTAGAGATCTTTATGCACCTGTATATATACCTAGTGAGAAAAGAGGAAGCACTCAGAGAGGCCTCTTCTTTGCTGCAGGCAGAAGAGTCTTTAATCATTTTCTCATGTGCACATTAAAGATAACCAAAAATGGATTTTTGGTGCACCTGTCTTTTGCTACTTGATGATATTTAGTCATGTGTACAATAAATACGTGCAGTCTGATTTTCTGGGAGCTCACTAGAGTTAAATGGGCCCTCCCTTTTATCTCAGCATATTCATTTTCCTGCCCTCCTGCCTGGATTCTTGAAAGTAAGAAGTAAAATTTATTGCAGTTGGTGAGAAAAGTGATAATAGATATCTGCTTCAGTTGAGAACAAAGGGAAAGGAAAGTTTTAGAGAACAAAGAAGCTTTCTAACACATATTTTCTACTCTGGACATAGTAGAAAGAATTATTATTTCTGTTCTGGAAGGGCAAAATTTAATATATCTCTATCTGACATCAGTTCTTTAGTCTCAATGCCAGACTGGTCATCCACATTGAACTAGTCCTATTATGGCTTGATTATCTTTTCTTTTAATCATTGGAAAGAAATATTTAACCACTAAATCAGAATGTTTTTAAAAGCTCCCCAAATATTTGGATGTGTCTTTACAAGTTTCTGGCTGTCTGAACTATAATCAAGATCTCTGAAATGGAAAGAGTAAGTTCAGAGAAATAAAAAACAAAAAATTATTCTATGTATTTCAGCCCAGCTCAGATACCTGCAAAAGGAAAAAGTTTCATTGTGAAGTAGAAACTTTAGTTTTGCTTATGGTTTGATGATCCTATGATCCAACATAACCCTTTGAAAAAGCAGAAGGTAGCAGTATGAAAAGATCCAGTATATCTGCTAAATATTTCTTTTTATCAAATGACACAAGGGTGAAATTCTTCAGTTCAGACACCTAACTGCAGGGGTCTACAATGTAGATGCCAACATGTGGACAATGTATCATCAGCTCCTTCTATATTCTGCGTGCCTAAAGAACTACTCTTCTCTTCCTGAAGCAGACATTTGCATTTGGTCAAATGAACATCTGTCTAGGCTCCATGGACTACATTTACATGTAAGGGAAGCTTAAATGCCTACATGTAGGTGTCTGAATACAGAAATGAATCCCACACCTACGGTAAACAAATTTCAGAAGCTCATCATTGATTACATTACATTTCAGTGCTTTTCACCATGTTTATTGTCAGAAGTGCCAGAAGTGACATTTCTGATTCTGCTGTAGGGTGTTTATATGTGGTATGCACGTTTCAGTCTGGAAGGCCTTAGTACAATGATGGGCTACACGAGCAAAAAAAAATCAGGCTATCCTTACCGCTGATTCACAGAGCTCTGGTGTGGTTGAGAAGGAAGGGCTATATCCTATGATGGCATCAGGATAGAGAGAACAATGCTGCTTCAATATTCTGTATCTTCAAATGTTTAAAGGCTGATGTGGAAAGTCCCCCAAACCTGAATTATCACTCTTTTCCTTTCTCCTAACAGAGAAAATGGCAGCATTCCATGCTCCATATGAAACACAACTAAATAACATAAATTAACTTGTTTTGCAAACAAGGTTACAGCAATTACATATACATGGAGTTTACATACAAATAATACAAATCATCTGTCATATGAGGAAAGGCTGAGAGAGCTGGGACTGTTCAGCTTGGAGAAGAGAAGACTGAGGGGAGATCTTATCAACATGTAAAAATATATGAAGGGAGGGTGTACAGAGGATGAGGCCAGACTCTTCTCAGTGGTGCCCAGCGACAGGACAAGAGGCAACAGGCACAAACTGAACCACAGTAAGTTCTGTCTGAATATAAGGAAAAACTGTGAGGGACGTCGAGCGCTGGAGCAGGCTGCCCAGAAAGGTTGTGGAGTTTCCATCCTTGGAGATATTCAAAAGCTGTCTGGACATGGTCCTGGGCAACCTGCTGTACATGACCCAGCTTGAGCAGGGGGCTTGGATTAGATGATCTCCAAAGTTCCTTCCAACCTCAACCATTCTGTGATTCTTTGATTCTGTGAAATATACAGTTGCCTACAAAAATGGCAAGTTACATATCACTGCTAATTTGTGTTACTTTAAAGCTTGATTAAAGCATACAAACCTCCATAGATTTCATGAACTATTAGTTCTGAAAATCAGAGAAAATACAATTTTGCTACTAAATTAGCTATTTAAGCTCTTGCAATGCATTAATACTGCTTGGCTAGAGTATTGGGCTTCAATTTGTAGAGATGTGACTTCTACCTGTGAGGCGTCCACAACACATTAAATTTCCTTTATTTAACCTCTCAGGCTGGTCCATAGTAAGCTTAACATGTGATTCATCCTTTTCATATCACAAAGGACAAAAAGGTGATCTTTTGAATTTGAATCTCTAATTTACCCTCCCCAGCCTCCTTCTCCAAGCAGTAAATGGTAGAGAAAAAAGCTTTTTCTGCAGTTTCATCAGCCTTTTTATCTGATAAAAAACACATATATTGAGTCTCTAAGGTATTTGATGTTCTCTTTATTCTCTAACCCTATTTCAATACTCAGATCTGAAAGAAAGGAAACTGTCCCATAGAAAGATATTATATTTGCAGGTTAGTAAGGCTTGCAGTATGTAAATTTTAAGCCCTTCTGACCAAGATCTGGTCTAGTCTTCTGGGACAAGGTGAATAAGCTCTCAAAATGAAATATCTTATAATGGAATTGTTCTGTTGCACTCTTTTAGATCCTCACCTGAGGAGGAAACAGCACAACTCCTAGTCTCTGGGGGAAAACAACACAACAAACTATACCATGCAGTTTTAATATCAAAGGATGGCATTCCTGATAGATGAAAGACCTTGAGGATTACTCACAAGGATTTGCATTTTTTTTTTCCTTTGGAGAATAATTTGTAGTTCTTAATTAAGCCCCAGCATCTCTTTGGAGGCAAAACTGTGCTCACTTACATACCATTTTAAGAAAGTAGAGACAAAAGCATGCCGAAGATGAAAGGCTGAGAAAAGATGCTTGTTTCTAACTGGAAGAAAGAATGATTGCTTTTGAGTTTGAATCTGGATGCCACTTCTCCTAGAAAACACCCTGACTAAAGGAAGAAAATTTTTCTCTGTCTTGTCTACTTCATTCTTTCTTTTGTTGTCAGAGAAAACTTATTTTTCAAAAATAGAGAAATAAGAACCAACAGAGTTCATCATGAAGCTATCATTACAGTTAGAATGGCTTTCTTATTTCAACTCCAGAAGTCGCTTGGGAAAGTGCATCTAAAAGCTGCCAAGAATATGGAAGAACAAAATTAAAGTAGTTCCTTAAATGGAACTAAATGAACTAGGTAAAGAATAACCCTCTAATATCCCTAATGCTCAAGCTTGGGGAATGCAGTAGAGAGGAGAAAGCTGCCAAGCTTGCACGCCCTCCCTAAAGGGCCTCTCCTTTTACCAATGCTGAATACAAGATATGGGGCTAGAGGGATTACTGCCAAGTAGACCAATGCTGTTAGAGCATTTCTTATATCCTTAAGGCGGCTGAGTCTTCAGATCAAAGTAGAAACCTGTATTTTCTGATTGAAATACGGAATCATCAGCCAAACTCCTGTTGATTTCAATAGTGTCAAGTTTTTGTCCTGTAGTTCTGGCTACCTACACATATAGAGATACACTTTAACGACATAGCAAAAGATAGCTGTAACACCACTTAGATATATTACAGTACTACAGTTATGTAGAAACATATTGGAACTGGCTGCCTTGTAAGCCTTGAATTACATCAACAAGTACATCAGGTCATGTACACCAACTTCTACAGCAAGCATGCTGCTCTTGTTCAGACTTCCTAGTATTTCTGCTTGTCATCTATACAACAAACCTTCACAGCAAGTCTTGTTTGGAAAGAAGCCAGATTTAGGAAGAAGACATGGTGGAAGATTATGTTTTATTTGTTTTCAAAATTACACGCCCTGTTAACACCCCTAAATTATACTGATTGCACTTCTATTTATTGCAATGCTGAGCTGTACTCACAGGTACAGATGGCCCAGCTGCCAGAGACTTATTTCCAATGTTCGCCTACCATACACAAACCTTTTAACTAAATCATTATTAATAATGGAGCTGAAATATTTTATGCAGAAAATAATAGGTTTTTGGTGTGAGAGTGCATTGAACAATAATTTGAATTAACAATTAACCTTTAATGAACAATAAATTCATACTTTCACTACCAGGTTGGTCTTTAGTGTTATAACTATAGTAAATAGTACATATCCATAGGTAAAAGCAGCTTACCTGAATAATATGTTTCAGCTTGTCAATAATTTGACTTATTACAGGATCTGTTCCTTTCACTTTTACTTCTGGATTTCCAGACTGAGCTTTGATTCCACTGCCAACCACACGATGAGTGTAGCTAGTTTAACACACAAACACACACAAAAGTGGTTTATCAAACTATTCTACTCTCAAAGAATCATCTTCTAGTCTAAATTAATTCAAGCCTCACAGCACAAACATTCCATTTTAATGAGATACATTCATTTTGTGCACATATTTTTAATAGAAAAGAAATATAGCTCAGTATAATTAGTACATTCCATAAAGTAGTATTATTTATTATAGCTTTAATTTTACCGCAAAGTTTAACAAGAAAGTAGTTATATAAATTTTGAAGGGATAAACATTTAGATCTATGTGCTATACTTTTTGTGTGAAGGCTGTCTTTATTAAATACAAACTGCACATTGATTGCCTAAATGCATGACATTTTAGATTTTAAAAGCAAACTCCAGATTCTACATGCACTGTATGTTCAGAGCAACATCTGAAATTTCTTAATATTTTTGGTGAATTTACATGCAAATAGAATAATTATTGCAGGACAATAGTAAAATCATGCATAGATTATTTGGCATTATATAGCCAATATAAGTACAGAGGAGACCAAAATTAATTTAATGGATAATTTTTTTAGAAAACAATTAATAGAAACCAGATATATGTTTGTTCAAGAAAGAACTGAAGGAGTAACTAGAACATTGCTCCTAACATGCTGCTCTGTCAAAGCTCAAAATACAGAGACTAAAATGAACCACTTTGCAGAATTCTGTGGTTTATTAAGATACAATTCTTCATTCACCTTCCTATCTTATATGCAATACTCAGGTTATGCAAGAAAATCTGGATGTCTACACTCTCATCACAGATACTGTACATTATGCAAATACCCTCCATATGTTAGGTTTTGTCTGTGTACTTTACAAGAGGATAGCTCTATATATCTCTGTCTCAAAAATATTTTGCCAGCTGTTGTTCTGTAAGAAAAAGAAAAGAAAGAAAGAACTCTATTAAGAACAGAGTACAGAAATGTCTAATTCCTGCCTACTAAATACTTGTATGTGCACAGGCAACATGGCATGTTTAAATTCTGCAGAATCTGAGTTTTAAGAAAAATTTTGCTAGTCCTCTTAGCACTACAGAAAGCCTTCCATGTGTGAAACAACCAGAGGAAAATTAGTGTTGTTTACTGCCTGAGTTTGCAGACAGCTGGAAAAAATATCTCTGAGGGGCAAGGACTCCTCTTCCTTGGGTCATGATATATCGAATACTAAAGAGGATACTTTAATACATCACTATTTTGTCACTGATCCTTCTGGCAGGTGGAATTGGGAAAAGAGGGAGGGATCAATGAGCTGAATTACAGCTGGTGGAAATTAGCATAAAGAAAGGAATATGGAGAGAAAATCAGAAAAAAAACATACAAAGACAGAAAAGAAGAAAAGAAAGAAAAAAAGGATAGGAAAAAAAATTTTAAAAAGGGAGAAATAGTCCTAGAAAAGAATGAATGTGTTTTCTCCACTTCACAGTACTTAAGGGAATGCTAAACAATGAATGATGCTCATTAAAGTGATGTTGCCACATAGCAACAACATATTATCTTTTTGGTATTTGCTTAAATATCGCCTTAACTTAAGTAATATTGAGGATATTCCTAAGGATGCATACAAGGACCCAGATACCATTCCTAAAATGACTTTGGCCATCTTCATAGAACGATATTAACCCCTTCATACAAAATGACTCTAAGTCCTCTGTAGGTCTCAGAAATTACAACTTGCCTTCTATACATGTGACAAAAATTATTAGCTTCTTTAGGCATTATAATAAGACACTTCATTTTGACTACAATTTCTGCAAATGCTTGAAAAGTGAACTAATTCTGAGGCCCAGCAAGGCTCTTGCTAACTTTAAACAGATAAAAATCCAGCAGTCTTTCATTGCTTAGGCCTTTTAAACATCCCGTTTTGCACAGAAAGTACTAAAATTCTAGACCCTCTACATACAGCTCTGCATACTCTATTTACAGCAGATGTACTCTCTATTTCTTCTGCACTCAGTCAAGTTCACTGGAAGTAAATATAATATCAAATTTAAATTCAATTATGTATCAAGATATTACAGCAATGATCACCTAGGAATAGTCACAAGTTAAAGTTTAAAGGCCCAAGCTTTATTCATTCTTCATTAAAGAAAATATATTGTCAGCTGCATTCAATATTCAGGACATACTATATCAGCTAAAGGTAAATACTAAAAATAATAAGCCTATTACTAAGGCCATTACTGAGCCCATTACTGATTCACTAGCCAAACTATTACTTGAAATAGATGTTAATGCTGCACAATCAGGAAAGCAAAGCTTAATGTAGTTAATGTAGTTCATTAGAATGTGGCAGTTGAAATGATTTTAAAAAGAATCTTCATAGCAGTATTGAATATACTGAATATATGAGCAGTTGACGTACTCCACAAAGTGGTATTCTGGTTTATAGCAGACAGCTTTTTGTGCTTTGCAAGACTTTTACTCCTTCAAGACTTTTTAATTTTGTGTCAGGGAGCATCTGACCTTGGAATTAATTCTGTAGGTTCTGGATGCCATTTTTCTCTCAGGAACATCTCTTATAAAGCATCACATATGGAAAGTAAAAGGGAAAATGACAAATAAAACCTAACACTCATTTGCATGGGGAAAAAAAAAAAAGGAATGCAATACAATTTGGAAGTTGGAAGCAAAAATGCTTTTCCTCAAATTTGATAATACTGATTTTGCGTATCAGTTCACAGCATAAATTTTGAGCAACCCTCTTCATGTAATGCTGCATTGCTAAATGATACAGGTCTCAACAGAGAACCCCCAGGTGTTAATACATTCAACACACTGCAGTAGATGAACCCACCTGATTGCATTTTTTCCTGGCATTAGAAATCCTAATTCATATTAAATTTGCTTTCACTGAAAAGTGTTCTGGCTTTGAGCAATTTACATTAAAAACTGTCATTTAATTTTGAGTCTTTTGTAATTACAGGTGCTGACAAGTCACCAGGCAGGTTGAAAACACTTGTTTCTTTCTTCTGGTGTATAATAAGGCATTCACAAAGCCTTATGAAGCATTGTGTTATTGATTCTTACCATAAAAATAAGTTTATGAAAGTCAACTCTTCTTGCTTAATCTACTCCTCTGCTGAATGAAATAAGGTATTTTTTTGCATACAAAAATTCTAACCTTACTTATATGTTGTTTTATTTTCCAAAATTCATTGTGTTTAATTAAGAAATGTCTATAAATATAACATCTTCAGACATTCTAATGTAGACTAAATGATCTGTCGGAATTAAATGAGTTGTTGGGAATCTGAGCATGATACATAAAACGTCATCCCTGTAGACTTTCATTTATATGCAAAATATGTTTCCCCTAAGTTGGGGAAAAATGTAAAAATCTCAGACTCTTGGTTTGAGAGACTTCGTTCATTATAAAGTTTTAATAGAGCATTAATCACTTTCTGCTTCTTTTACTCCTAATGTACAAATAATGAAAAAAACATTTTAAGGATCCCCACAGAGGTAGCCTGACTTGAGCAAGCGTTGCTCAGATTTGAATCCTGGGGGGGAAAAAAAAAGACGAATTTCTTGTTAGAGAAGTAATAGATCCGCCATCTGTGCTCATTTCTTCTGTGCAAGCACGGTAATGTATCACATCACTTTAATAGGCAGTCTTGGTCCCCAAGTACTATTCATTTTCATCAACACTGGAAAAAAAGCAAGCACTGATATATTTGTATTCTATAAACATGTTTTAAATGATGATTAACAAGTTTCCTATTCTCCAAGTTCAATATATGAATATTCATATAAATTTCTTATTATTCTCTATTGGATCTATGAACACAGTTGGTATTTTCATTTGATTGTATCAATATCACTATTAAAAGAGAAGGTCATGTTCTATTGGCTATCGCTGTTTTCTTGGTTCACGCAATTTGAGAAGCTATTAGAAGTAATAAATATATGAATTCTCTTAAGAATCAGCCATTTTTTGATATAGCGCTTAAGGCAGATCTGTGTCTCTGTACCACTTCAACATTAATAGTTTATATTATATTATGAAGACAGCAAAATACTGATACATCATATTTATTGTCAACAACTGAGCATGATTTTCCACTCCTTTACACTAGATTCATGGATTTATATCAATGTAGAATGGATACAGTGGGGATACAGTAGAGTATAAAATCAATGCTAAAAATGGGTGTGACCCACAAAGTTTTGATCCGGATCCAACTTCCCCAGTGTTCAGCTCCCAGTGGTGGTAGTGTTTTGCTTCAGACCTGTCACTCTTTAAATTTGGAGCTACATATCTCCACATTACTTTAGTATTACTTTAGTAACAAACAAGTTTCAAGCAAAGCCAACTTTATTTAGGGCAACCTTTTGATAGGTAGAGCTAATAAAGGACTCTTTTAAGAAACCAGTTATGTAACTATGAAAAGAAGGAACATATGAAATATGGGAATCAGGACAGATTGCAAGGCTTTCAAATAGAAATTTCTGCAATTTTATTTATAAAAGTGGAACCCTGGTATACAGATGTGTATTAGAACCAGAGCTCAAGCAGAAATAGAAATACATTAAACTTCTGAGCTTCACCCATACTAATATTTAGGAACATTATAATCATTTCAATTGAATCTCATTGTACTAATAGTTTAGCACAGAAAGGCAAATAAACAAACAACCTAAAATATTTCAAAATAAGTACTCCCAAGTGTGGAAGAGTCTGCATGGCCCTTCATGGGCACCAGGACTTGCCAGAGACGAATGTGTGTTAGTAATGTTTATAGCTTTTTGATGTAGGAAAGGGGAACTAAGTGTGTCTGGTGGAAAGAAGTAAACAATGTCTGCCTGGAGATTAGTGATGGTACTGTCCTGAAAACAACATGAAAAAGTAAACAAACCTGTCTGAAGATCGGTAGCCAAAAGTAACATAAAGAAGTAACTGAGAGTAGAAAAAAGGAGTAATATTTAGATGACATCATTTAAGGTATTACTTGATTAAGCAACCTATGTAATGCTCAGACCAGAAAATTGGCAGTATAAACCTAGAGTGGTAAGGCAAACTTGGTGGTGGGGAGGTGAGTGAGATACATATGAGATGTGCCGAAGACCCAGAGGAACAGCCACCAGCAGCTTCAACGCCTGTGCAGCAGCACTGGAGCTTCATAGAGGGAAGCACTGACCCTTTGCCTTGTTGCTGGACCTGGGACAATGCTACATGGTGCACCCTGCCCTGGACCGTGGTGAGTATGACCCCGTTCTTGCCAGTGATCTGAGCCAACACAGGTCCCACCCCAGATGCCTGTTGGGACAGGAGTGTGGGAGCAAGGCTGCCCTGGGCAGCCCCAGTGCAGGCAGGTCATGTGTGAGTGAGGTATGTGTGTTGTAAATGTTATCATTTGTCATTGTTCTTGTTTAGTGCTCTGCTCAGTAGTATTGCTTTGATATTTTTAGTTATTATTACCTTATTAATCTTAGATAATAAAATAAGTATTTGAATTAAGCATGGGCTTATCTATTTCCCTGCCATAATCACACTCACATTAAGTGATAAACTATCACAGTCCCCCCATAATGAAATTTGGCGCACAGTGTGTAGGCTGTGGGCAGAAGACACTGAAGGTAGGGAGAGCTGCAAAAAGGTCCCTGTGTTCCAGCGCCATGGCTGCACTGTGGCAGACTGGTGAAGGATGTAGGCAGCATGAGGCTGCCCCAGTGACGCTAAGCATTTTAGGAAAAATTAAAGACAGAGAATCATTTGGTTACTGTTGAATATGTGTGTCTTCAAATATTTAATAGTAACAGATAATATCATCTATCAAAATGCCAGTGAATGAGTATTGCAAAGGCAGATTTCCAGCTTTAGAACTGTCCTTCATTTACCCACAAAAGGGGAGATACTCAGGCTATAGAAAATCCAGGCATATAATCCTTCTTAAAACTTACAAAGTATCTAAGACAAGGATCCAGACCACATACTTAGACCTTGCAATGTCAAGGAACAGTCTGGCTGGCCCTAGAAAAAAAATCCTCCTAAATACTTAGACTTCCTGAGCAATCCTTCTACACAGGAAGAAGAAATGCTTTACAAAAGCAATCCCAAATGTGTACATGTTGCCCAGGGAACCACCTAGAGCTGGACCTACTAGGAATGGGTGCTGATTGAGTTCTCTAAGTATTTCAAGACCCTAGCCTGAGCTTGGAGAGTCAATAGTTTTGATAGCTGGTGAGGACGGGCATAAGACTGGCATGACCCAGACATGCAGTGCAGATAGCCCATTATGCACCACCAGTGGAGATATCTTGAGCATCCAACCCCAGATACTCATTCTGGGATTCTGAACTCTTTTTCCTGAACTATGTCATTTTTTTTTTAATTTGTTTGATTGATTGATTTGTTGGTTGTTTGGTCTGATTACAACCTGATGTTAAACACTGAAGCAAGGAGCTGGGCTTTCTAACTTGGTTGTAGAGCCACAGCAACACAGCTTCTGGATTACAGCAGCACGGCATAACCGAGCCACTGCAGTATACAGGTAAAATGAGGGCACACACCCCTTAGACTTAATCTTAGGGACATTCAGACTGTGCAATAATTCACTAGAGATTGAAAGCAGAGATGTCAGTAAAGGGAGGGGGGATACAGTTAAAATACACTGGTTTCTAAGAATCTGACATAAAGTAAATGTGTACCTCAGTGTCCTAAACCAAAGAAAACCTGTCCAAAGAAATCCTAGACCAATTCTTAAATACAAATCTTGTGGTTTTCTTTCTCCTACATAATAAGAACTTGTGACATGGTGACCTAAATGTTTTTAGTGCCAAGAAAAAGATTATGTAGTCATGAACAAGCCCAGATGAGGTCTCAAACAGTTTGGTACTTCCTAATAATTGCACCAGTAGGACCCTCTCCACTATGGAAAAGTTGCATCTTTCAAGTACAGGAAAATCTTAAACTGATAAATACCTTCCAAATGTTGATGACAAATATATATTGTTAGTACAGAATAGTAAGAACTGTCTAGGCATGGTAATGAGGGCCAAGATACTCAAATAGTCATGAAGAATATTCACAGCACTGAAGCATTTAAAAGAATATGTTTAGACTTAGGCTGAAATACAAGGCACAGTTTTCCTTGTAAATGTAGATGTATATATATAAAAAGTTTGAATATTAAGTTTATTTTCTTTCTCAGGATTGTCTCATTATGCTGATTGTCAGTAGGTTTGACAGGATTCAAACCTACAGAACTAACCTGCAGAGCTTATTCAAAAAAAGAGAAATATTCTCTAGGCAGTTCCAAAAGTTGGGGACTACAGTCTTTGAAATCCAGAAGTCTCTCACTATGCTGACATGGTTTTATAGAATCTGAATGAGGGTCTAGCACTCATGCTCTTCTTTGTCTAATTGTTCTGTTCTGTCTTTCATATTCCTGGTTGTACGAGAGCCCAGCTTCACCAAGAGAAAGACAGAGTGCCATCAACGACATGTTTGCAGTGAACTGCATACCACCAAACTCCATGGTTTCCTATTTTCTTTTTTAGTGAAAATGATTTTTTTTAATGAAAGCAACCAAGCTCAAAGCCAACAGAGACTTGAAGTTTCTCTTAATCAGACTGCAGGAGAACTTGGGAAGTACCTATCTACCTTTCTAGAAAATTGTGTTTCTGCATGTGCTCATACTCCTGGGAATCTCTGCAGTCAAAAATGTAGGCATTGGTTAAAACAGTCAGTTCTTCCACTTACTGGCAGAAGATCAACCATAATAACAGTTTATAATAATAAAATTCATTTTTTATATAGCTAAGCTTGAAACACTGCACAAAGAAGCAGATGAGAACTACATTCTTTCTGATGATGCTGAAGAAAAAGAACTGAATGACAGATGGGCTAGCTCTGCCTTAATATTCTTGGGTTCCCTGAGCATGGGCAAAAGGACACCATGCAAGCAAGTCCAGCAAAAGAAGAGCTGAGGATACAGAGTGGGATTCAAACTTGCTGCTTCCTCCACTCTTTGGAAGAAATGATGGCTAGCTTCTTTTATACATTAGGGACACATTCCAAGTGAGACATTAGGGTAGTAAAAGGTGTGTTATCACTGCTATTCTCTGGCACACTTCCAAGTATCTTGGCAGTCAAGCCTTTCCTGAGAAAACTGGTGACATTCTGTACTTAAGAAAGTTCAGCTGTTCCCCTCATCCTGATGTATCTGTACCAGCTGCTACCATCACCTTTACCACCGCCTTCTTGGGCTCAGTCAATGCTTGGCCTGGTTGATCTTATCAAAAGCTACTCAGGTATCTGTATGTTAAGTTGCCCAGTGCTCCCTGTTACAGGATTAATATATTGAGACAATTGCTCTGGTTCTGAAGGGCTTAATCACTGGGTTACTTTGCCTTACGTATATGTAAGTGTATATGCTCGTGTACAAGAGGTCACTGCTGTAGGAGATTCAGGTTGTTCATAGCTGCCATGACTGTACAGAGACACTGTGTGAGGAACAGGGTGGCGGGGGGGAGGGAGCTGATCATTTTGTGGCACTAGGATTCTCACCTCCATTTGCAATATTTCATCTCCAAGTGAAATCTTAACTGATAGCATTACAGTCATCTCCATGACAACAAGCAGACATCAAACACTAAATCCTCATCTGATAACAATGGAGAAGTCTCTCCATTGACTTGATTTTCTGCATTTGAAATTAATTTAGTGGAGCAATGCTGTTTTTTATTGGCTGGCAATTTGGCACTACCTTCATTGAAAAATCAAGCAGGAGAAATTAGGTAAGCACTGAAATCCTAGTGAAACTGTTTGGAATTAGTTGCTTATCTCTTGTGAGTTCTTTTGAAAGGTTCAGTCAGAGAGAATATAATATGCAAGAGACCAAACAATGTACTTTTTAAAATAATGTATTTACTGTATTTGCCTTCATGGTAAAAACTTTTATTGCTCTTTTCTCCTTTACGGGCACTGATACAGTAACCCAGAAACAACTTTTGCAATGTGCTCCTCCTTCACAAATTGGATTTTCTTTTTTTCATGTTCTAGTTTGGAAAACTAGGCATTCATGTACGAGCATTGCTAAGGGACTTATTTTGTTCAGCTTCTCAATTTAATTGAATTCTGAATTACTTCACAGCTTAGACTGCTGGCACTACAAGGTACAAGCAAACACCTGTATGTATATATTTGCACTGTGTTTAAGAATGGTATGATAGCACTGTGCCTGCTTCACTTTATTTCAAAGTTGGGATTTTTTTTAATAACTATTTCCCAGACTCTTTGCTTTATGATTGCTGATAATTGCTGTTTTACACCTGCTGTTGCTAGCATCTTCATTAGTGCTGGACACTTTAAAATTCCAACTGTTAATTAAGAAATTAACAATTACCTGAATATTGATACAAAGCAAATATGTGCAGTAACAAATGAGTCAGGGTGTTTAGTGGAGCAAATTTTAACTAACAGGGCTGAACACGTGAAAGAATCACTGCAGTCATCAAAAACACATGGAACCTGGACAACGGTGTTGGCTGTTTTTGTTTAGTGTATAGACTAAGATCTATAAGAGTAGATACTATTGCAAAGTAAGCCTCAGAAAATAAAATTCTAAACTCCATCAAAAATATTTTATACTTAGTTACCAGAGTAATTGTAGTATTTCTAACACAGATTCCATTTAGCACAGAAATAAGCATTTCAAATACTTCTTCATTATTAAAATAAAATAAAAGGGCTTTGCATTTTCAAATGAGCAATTTTTTTAGATCTGAAATTTGGCAGATATTAAAAAAATTGCATACACATTCATTAAATTTACAGAAAATATTAAGTACAGAAAACAACTTACTAAAAATTACCTTATTTGTGCTTTAGACAAGAAATATTTTCTCATAATCTTTCAGGCTAAAATGTGTCTAATAAAAGGTACCTATGCATTTTTTGTTCAGTGACTATAACTGCCTTGTTAAAGGAAAGAATGCAGGTCAGCCTTAAAGCCTCTCTACACCTGAAAACTAAGTGTTGTGTCTTTGGAATACTCCTTTTCAAATAGATATCTCATTAAAAACTTGTTTATTTGGAATTTGGTTCACTGCAATTAGAGAAATCACACCAGGGTATATAATAAAGCATCTCTGGCAGAATCTTTCAGAATATGTCTCTCAATGAATTTCCATGTGTAATCTAGCCCTTAGTATTTTGCACTTCATGAGAACTATCACCCCAAAAATTTCAGTTCTGTTCTAATCCTAGAGTTGTTCTTCTAAAAGTTCAGAAAAAAAAAATCCCTACCTGATTTAACCACCCAAAATCTCAGAGATTTTTAGTGATTAGAAGACAGTTCATCATAATTTGGATGCTTAATTGTGTCCTCTAAAAATAAATTCTTAATAGTCAATAATAAGTGCTAATGGACATAAATAGATGCCCCTGAAGGCCTCGTTAGGCAGACCCGTCTCCCCTTGGAGAATTCCAAAAGCATCAGTTTTTCTCCAGTCACTCTGTATGGAACATGTGTTTAAAAGAATTGCTTTACTAGGCACCTGAAATTCGGTGCAAGTTGCGTGTCTAAATTAGGTAAGACCACATGCTTCTCACAAAGACCATGCAACTTCTATTAAAGCAGAAACTACTAAAGCTAAATTTTCTTCATCAGAATAATATATTCCACACACTGAAAATTCATGTTTTGAGGCTTTCTCTTAGCACAATAAATAAATTCTGATCACACTGAATATTGATGCAATATCACAGTTGTCACAGTTTTCAAATATACCAAATTTGACTGGATCTGCATAACACATTAAGGTAATCTATTTCAAACTAAGTTTATATAAAATGTTTTTAAAATAGTATCTTTTACTGATGATTTTCCTTCTTCCTTTTCTTGGACATCATCTGAATGAAGTAGTCCACATTAACACAAAGAATTCTTGAATAATTCTGCTCAAATACTACGAAAGCTTAAATACATTTCATTATAGCTGCTGTTATTTCCAGTTGTAAAAACAATATCTGTATAATGTTATCAGCCTTGGGGATTTTTTTTGTTGTTGTTTCAAATTTAATCTTTACACTGTTTCAAAAGTCCAGTAACTAGAAGGATTCTCACTGGAAAGATACCATGAAAAAGAGGCACCATGTCAATTAATGATAATGACTATAATAATTTATTAGTTATCTATGTCTATATTTCTCAGCATTATGTTCCTAAATTCTGGGCAGAGATACTATTCTTTATACGTGATGCAAAAGGAACTCTACAAGGAGCAAGACAAAACACCCCAAATAACAGCAATATTCTGCCAAAGACTTAAACTAAGAAAGCAGAGTTTGACAAGCAGTGCACACCCAAAATCACCTTTGGAAAACAGGAGACTGCCTCACTCCAACGATCTCCCAGTTCTCCACAGAGGCAAAAGAAAAGGCATCTGAGAGGGAACTGCTATCAGTCTGCAGTGCCCCTTAACAAATAAATGTGCTCTAGTAATTGCAAGTTCCACTGAAGAGAAAAGAACTGAAGGTGAGCTTTGAGACAGATATTTCATTTAAACTAGGTGTCTTGGGTGAGTCACGTGTTTAAAATTGAGAAAATAAATTCTTATTACATTAGAAAATAACTAAACCACAGACAAATGCAAGTGCACTAAATCCTCATAACTAAGGACAACAACATTTCCTTCTTCTTGCAGTATTCTTGGAATCTTCTTACAGCCCTAATAATTTTACTCTACCTCTATTTAATGGAGCAATGAAATGAGAGATATTAGTTATCATAAACAAGCACATAAATGTTTATTGGGGATAGCTGGCAAAACAAAAGGAATTAGCTTGGAAACAACACAAACACCTCGAAAATACAAAGCTGTCAAGCCTAATTAGTTGCAAACAGAGAAATCTGCTTCCTGTATCGGACACTAAAATATTTCTGCTCGAAATTGGCCAAAGTCTCAGGTAACTATGGCACTATTTAGGACACCAAACCTTGGAGAGAGAAGTCTGACATTTCATATTTTCTCCAGCCTGATGCTTCAGCCTATAATCAAAGGCATCCCCTATAGACTTGGAATTTACCTGATAGTTTTGGGACTGACACCTGACACAATGCTGACATGGTCAATATTTGTCTCACAGCCATGTGGGAACTACTGCACTGCAAATCACATGTCAAAGGTGCGCTCCCACAACCCATTCTTTGTTATCGAGTGGTCTGTTTTTTCTGAGGTAATTTATGGAAAATTAGCACAAAATGACAGTTAAGTTATGGTGAAGGACTCTCAAGCAGATAACAAACTTGAATATCATTACCTACCCACAAAAGAAAAGAAGGTCATTCAGCAAATAAAGGTCAAATGAAGGAATCGGCCTAAGTTGCTGTGTAACACTAAGTGTGAAATACAATTTCAGCAAATGCACTGACATGAGCCATTTCATAGACCTTTTCTTGCTTATTCTCAACAGTGAAATTCCCTGTGGTGGTGAAGCTGCTTTTTACTGACCCTTTTGGTAACACTAAGTTAACAAAAGATTGGTGAATTAATAATAAATACATTAATTAATTAATTAATAAGTGGTCCATCCATCCCTATGGCATTACATTCATTGTGTCATACTAGTTTACTTAAATGTACATGAATGAAGATGCTGCAAATTGGGAGCTGATGACATATATCCAACACATGGTTCTTTTGGTCTAAAATGTTTTATGATTCCTATGTGCTTAATATTAATTTTGTAGGTTCCATTTTTTATAAATAAAACATTTTTTTCTAAACTATACCTGCTTTCAATACTTTAAAATCCCACAGAATGTAACATTATCTTCAGGAGATACAGGAGATAATTCTTTTCTCATTTAAACCAGATTTACACTTATGTAAGCATGCTGACTTCATGTACATATCTATGTCAGGAATATCAGTTCCCAGCTACATTATTACGCAGTTTGGGTCAGTTTTATTTTTCTACAGAGGATACCAGGCATTTTTCTGAAAAAGAGTTTTCTCGGAAAATACAAATTTGTTCAGATACCAACCTGTAACTGTTTTCTGGTTTGGTAGCTTTGTTATTCACCACACCTTCACAGATTGCATTTGCATAACAAGTGCTGCATTACCACTTTGCAGAGCATGGTAAGTAGCACTTGCGAAGAGCAAATATGGAGTTACGGGTCAGAAGCTCTACAGCAGTCTGTACTCTAGCAAATAACAGGAACAAGAGCGTTACCGTATAATGCTAGTTATGTGCTAGTGTTACTTAACCTTTATGGGAAATTAAGCACTTTTTAGCACATTTTTTTAATTACAGCTGTGTAAGTGTTCTACTCTGGGCTGATCCTTATACCGAAGACAAATATGGCTRCCTTAACTTTTGACACTTTCCACCCTCCCTGATAGGCATGATAGTTTTTAAAGTCTTTCAGAACTGGGCACAAAGAATATGTGCTTTAAATAGTTATTCTCATGTACAGTGGCATATGTATGAAGAGCTCTAATTTCAGAAGCCACTCACAGCAGAATAATCAGCTGAAGTGTCTGGAGGAGACTGAAGGGTTGTGTGTGAAGTCAGTACAGAGGTATTTGAACTGGCCTATTAAGACATGTATCTTTCAAATTTTATTAGATACACTTGGGGAAAACCTATTTTTAGACTATATTTTCTCCATATCAATCAGAATAGGAATGATGTAGCTACTATGTACACAGTGCATCACAGTACAGGGGATATAAGATGGGATAAAAACACATTTGAGAAGCTTTGAGAGTTTCCTACAACATTTCCACCCAACAGGATACATTGTTCTTGCATATGTGTATATTGTGGTACCACCTTTTAATGTTTCTTAAAAAGGATAACTCATTCTTTGCCTTTCATAGACCTAACCAACATATGTATGAGCTAAGAATGCTTTCATAGCTAATATTATATTCTTTAAAGATAAGGATTACATGGGAGGCTTAAGAGCTTTGATAAACTTTTTGTCTTCCCTTTCTTCACAGCCTCCCCTTTTCATGTCTTTTTCTTTATACATTTCACTCAACACATTGAGTTATTATTTTCTTTCAGATGTGAGTGACTGTAGTTGAATGCATTTTCTTTTCAGTGGATAAAAGCTCAGTGGACAACAGTAGTAAAAATAATTTGTACAGAAGCGCGGAGAAGATCACATCTCCAACTCCTAATAAAAACAATGGTTCAGTTTGAATGTAACATTAACCTCATTAATTGTTCTTTGTTTCACTCCTCTGTGACAATATTACAATGAAAATGTGGCAGTGACTCAGTATCACCCTCCTCTTTCTGTTCCCACAAAGTTTAACAAAATAGAGACTTTAGACAAATATGACTTAGCTTTCTCCTGAGAATGCCCCCTTTCAGGAGAAGAAAGATGATAAAATGATTATCACTTGGATTTCTCTGACCTACCTTTAGCTATTTAAAAATAAGGAGTCTATTGCCTAGTTTCCCCTACAGTCAGCTCAGAGAAACAAGAGCCTCTTGAGAGAAATTCAGCACCTATTGCAGGACGAAATGATGACTCTCCATCTTCACCGACTAATGACAGAGCCTAGACAACTAGGCTAGACACGATACCAAACTTTTAAATTACTAAACTGAAAGGAAATTGTATTAGCCTTGGGGGACTCACATTCAAGCCATGAGCTCGCTGCAACGAGCCTGTTATTCTCTCTTTCAGTTATCTGTTTGTAAAGTCATAATAACTGTTACATGCCTGTATCACAGAAAGTACAGTGAAAAGATGAGCTAAATATTATGATGCATCTAGCTATTATCGCAATGGAAGCTGTTATACTTGAGGAGCAGTTGAATGTCAAAGAACTTTGAAATTTTTCTGAAACATGCAGTTCAACACATGCTAGAAAACAGTGTAGCTAATGACAAGTTTATCTTTTTGTTCCAAATGAAGCTCAAAGTATTTCATTTAGTGAAATATTTGGTAGATACTGACAAATTGAAGGAGAACACTTATGAGCAATTTATACAGAGTATAATGGACTGCTGGAAGCTAAAACTCTTCCTAATAAAAGAAGGGTTCCACCTTCATCCTTTAGGATCAAAAGGAGAGGAAGTCTATTGTCTATTGGCAGTTTGGAAACGTCTGTAGTGAAGCTCTGTGTGACTGCTTAGTATACAATCTAAAGAGAGAATCAATCTAGACAATGCTGTTCTCAGAGATTTGATTTTTAACTTCACTTGTGATATTGCCTTGGTTATAGAAATTAATGTCAAGTAAGTAACAAGGGGTTCAAGGATAATGTGAGTCAAACAGTCTATCTTCCCTATGGGAGAAGCTGTCAAGAGAAGAGAAGAAAATGGGGTCAAAGTGCTGCCAAAACAGTTCTTGCTTCAGGGAAAAGCACCCTGCAGCAAGTATTGCATGTCTGAAAATATTTAATACATTTTGTGTTGCAAAAATATATAATTCCTCTCTCTCTCTCTCTATGTATGTATGAGTATATATATGTACAGACACACAAACATTTTTGTTATGATCTACAACTGTTAGATTTCACTACCTCAGTCCAGTATCATAGAGCCTAATGAAATCATCAAAGTGTTTATGAATAACAGCTGGATTTTAAAAACATTGTGACAATGAAAAGACCTTCACTGAGAGAAAAGACATAGTTCAATATCATGGGACTTAAGAAAGCAGGGTTTCCCCTGTGTCTGTACATATTCCTGGTTTAACATTGACCAATCAACTGGAAACTAGGTCCACAATACCACAAAAGCATGGCTGAAATACCGCTGCAATAACTTTTAGGTCATTGGCTGATGTCAGGAAAGTCACAGCCTAATTTCTTAAACAAATCCTGCAGAGAGAGAGCAATTTAAGAAAGCGGTTCACAATAGCCAGCACAGGCAGTTTTGGTAAACAGGAATTAAGTATCTTGAGCTAAACATCATTTTATCTTTACAGATACAAATTTCAAACTGTCTAAGGATTATTTTGATTCAGTAAGTTTTTTATATAAATTTTATTGATTCTATGGAATTTGCTCTGTACTTTACAGTCAACTGAGATGGTTAAACATGATGATTCAAGCGACTGATACGCCTCTGACTTATTCCATGCACATTCCAACACTGGAAACAGCTGAACACAGGAAACTACCTTCTGTTGACAGAAGGTAAGTCAGTGAGTCATATCAGTAGGTTATTCATATCCAGACTAATTTGGCCAGAAAGAACAAGGACCGTGGTTTTGTTGTTAATGGTTAGGGAGGAAATGGAAAAGGATAAAGATTCCCATATCTTTACATGCATGTACTTACGTATGTTATACAGTTACTGAATAAAATAATTAATTATTTGTGATATCAGAAACTGTGACTTTGATTTCTAATTCCCAGCAAGTCATCCTAATCATTAGGTTAGAAGCCCATGGTCACTCGTGCAATGTTTTTTTTGCCCATGAATCTTAAATTATTCCACACAAACAGGAGAAATTGCAGTGGGACAAAGTGAGAGCTACCTTTTCTGGCTCCTGGAATGGTCCGTAGCCCATTGGATTCTGAGAAAAGAGCAGTGGGCTTGACCCCTCAGAGACTAGAGCTGACTAGTGTTGCCTACCCTGGTGGCATGCTTTTAACTCTTAAATTAAAGGGAGAGGGAACTCCCTTTTTAGCAGTGCCAAATCCTCCTCTGGATTATTTTTTAATGCATCCCAATGCATCCCATAACATGTGATCTGATAATACTTAACAAAGTGCATATTGCATGTAAGACAGAGACAGAGACTTCTAAGCTGTGAGCCTTGAGCTGGAATTGGGCTGTTCCACACTCTGCCCTAAAACAGGTTTTTAATAGTCAAGAAGGGAACTCAATTTGGCAAACAGTTTCAAGAGGAAGTGGTGCAAACAGTAGAGAGATGGAGTAGCACAGATAGCAGTGCAAACCTCTCATGGATGGAGGATTGAATACATGGATGGATGGAAACTGAGGGAGAAAACAGAGTAACTCTGAACAATCAGATTGTATCAAAGAAGTGAAACAAAGTTCGTGGAAACTTTTGAAAACTAGGATAGTACATCCTAACAGCATGGAGCTGGATCTAAAGAGTAAAAGTGAAAGGTTGTGACTCTGCTGAGTCCTTAATGTAAGGCATTTAGGTTATCAAAGCACAGTTTTGTTTGTGTTCCTGGCAAGTACCCTTTCCACCCCTCCTCGTCTCTTGCATCTTATCCTATTAGATAAGTAGTTCCATCCAATTGTTGGTTCAGAAGCCATCATATGGTTCAGCAGTAGTATGTGACTCAGAAGCAATTGTTTTGATAGTAAAAATAAGACTGCTAAAGGAGATGACCTTATTGTTCTTGAATTTTGTTAAGTACCACTCAACCCATTTCAAATAACACATACATTGCCCCAATTTAAAATGTCACATTTCTTTACCTTTATTTTTATGATGCTTAAAATGTACTTGATATCATTTGTCTATGAATCTAAATGTTAATAATCTCAAGAAGCACTCCATCTTCATTTTATTGAAACAGTTTGATGTGACTAAATCAGCTGTCTATAGAATCCACTAAGATAAACAAGAAACCCTAAGGCAGACATTCTGTATCTTTTAATAACATGAATTTACCATCAGTGCTTTCAGCAACATTTCAGAATCTGTTTAGAACATGCAAATATTCAGGAATACATGCCTTGTTGTTAGAAAATATTTCTGGACCTGCCTACAACTGACTGAATTGCTTCATAGAGTGACATCCCTGCTGGAGTAGTGACTATTTCTTTGTAGATGGGAGGTCAACAGCCTAGAAAAATGGCCAATCAAGCCACCTAGCTACTAAGAAGAACAATTCACAGTCCCATGAATCATAAGAGACAGCATAAAGCTGGGCAGGGCAACAGCTTTCTAATGGACTAAAGCATATAGAAATATATGATATATATGAGATATAGGATCCTGTGAATGTTTAATTTCTGTCAGACCATCTATTTACTACAGAAAACTATTTCATTAGGCAACTTTTGTTCATATCTACATATCTATTTATTGCTAATAACAAACAGATTATGAATAATAATTTAAGCGCATAAAGATCTTGGTGGATGGGTCGCAGAGAGGAGAAAATTACAGCACCAGCTCTCCAGTATGCTTCCAAAGTTGACTATTAAGTGGGTCAGACCTTGTGGATGAATTAAGAATAGTTTCTTTGGCTGCAGGTTAACCAAATATTCAAACACCTGAAGCTCAATGTTAAGCATAAGTGTTAAATTCTCCTTAAATTATCTTAAGTTTTCCTTTATGCTGTGAAAAACTACTCTAAGTCCTCCAGCACAGCAGACAGGAGGCTTGATTCAGTCCATCCAAGTTGAAAGCAGTTTCCCTGGTGGCAATAGAGACTGAAAGCAAGTGTTATATACACAAGATGAAAAATATCAGAACCCAAAAGTATCCCTGATACATTACAGCTTGCTTTGTCAATATCCTGAGGATATAACTTTATAGCTACTGCATAGAGTGAACTAGAATAAGTTCACTAAAAAATCATATTCAAATGAGATTTCTTTTCAGAACCACTGGAATCCCTTAATCTCAAGCTTGTTCTCAGAACTGCAGAGTGCATATTCTTGGGAAAATATCTACATGTGTGTGTTAGTAAAATGGTCCCTGTCTCAAGCCCATTAATATTTTTCCAAGAAAATAAGTTAACAGTGAATACTTTCTACTTGTATTCAAGGTTCTCACTGTAAATAAATCTGAATAACTTTCAGAGTGACCTATAGCTTGTCAGAAAACTTCATAATATTGATGCAATAATTTTCAGAATGTAAATATGGAATAAGAAAGTCTCGTTTCTGATTCATTCTCTGAAATTCACTGGGACTTCAAAACTGCTTCATAAAGAAATCATGTGTCCCTCAAAAAAAGCATAGCCTTGAATTCTACATTTCTTCCTCAAAAAGCTCCCAGAGGTTCTAGTTATTACTTATTTTTGATACTTTTGAATATGCTCCACAGAGATCTGAATTGTAATTGCTAGTTCTGTTCAGTCTTTTGTTTATTTGTCCCATGTGGCTAACTCCACTTTTTCAGAGGCGTGTTCTCCTCATTCCTGCTCATGAGTGTGCTCTGTATTTCATCCTTGGAAATAGTTTTTTTTTGTTTATTTCAGGCCACCTGGTTTTTCTTTCAGTGCATGAATATTTACCAATCTTACTGGCATAGCCTTGAAATCTTCCCATGAGATATTTTCTCATATTGTTTGAATAGCATGGTAACACTTGTAACTCCACAGACAGCCAAAATTCATGATAGCAATCTTGTCTTATTTTTAGTTCCTAGTAGCAACCGAGGAAAAATCCAATCTTGTTGCCAAAATTCCTACTTGTAGTCCTGAAAGCTCATGGAAGACTTTCACTTCCAAGATCAGATTTTTGCTCTTTACTGAAAATCCTGCTAGCATTGTTCTTTCACAGACTCATGGTATGCTTTTCCTTTTGGCTGAAGGACTCTAAGAAACTAGCCTTTTAGCCTGTTTTTACACCCAAAGGGCATTTCTTCTGACTCCTTCAGGAGTTTAATTGGCTGTCTTATCTTGCTAAATAAAAGAAGGTCAGGACCGACTGATAGCCATAAGCCCAATGGCACTTACTGGATTTGTAACCACAGTGCTAAGGACTAACTCTCTCTAGAGCAGGTTGGCTATGTCCACATCACATTGAACTTGATCCTGGAGTCTCATTTTGCCCTGTTAAGCTCTGTGGTCTTTGGGCATAATTATCATTTTCTATGATTTTTAAAATAAGACTGAAATACTGTGAGAACTAGGTTGTAACCTGCCAGAGATGTGTTTTTATGGCATGAAACTGAGGGTAGGCTCCGGGATGGACCATGAGGGGATATGGAGGCATTTAAAGATGCAATGCTTCCTGAGATAATTCTGGAGGGGTGTGTAGTGTGGACACAGCAATATTTGCTGACATATTATCTTTTGGGAATAGTTCCTGGAGTGAATTTTGTCACAAACTGTGCCTAGCATCGAGTGGTTCAAAATAAAGCCAGAGAGCAGGCTAACTAACCAGTGAAAATGAAAAGGGGAGAGTACTCAAGCTTGCTGCCTAGACATCTCTTACTTAATGGTGTAAATGTACTCCTACTTATTTTTCTGGTAGCTTCTTATTCTTTGATGGCCTCTGCAGACTGATAGTTTATCTGTCATTTCTTTTTCTCTCTCCTGACTTTGGCCCACTACCCACTTGTACATCTGCACCAATATAGGCTTTTCAGGCAAGGGCCATACTGCAGTCATGGCACATGAGAAGGAAAGAAAGTGGAGCTCCTTTTTTTTTTTTTTTTTTTTAAGGCTACTTTTGTTGTTGTTTCTAAGCTTATTCTTCTATTTTGGATGTCCTTTTATCTATCTATTACATACATCTACTGATGTGCTTTCCTCTTTTGGTGCAGTGCTACTAAGAATTTTCTCCTCTCTCTGAGGGTTAGAACTGTTGTAGGATAATATGCTCTTAGTTACACAGTCTTAAGGCCATTTTCAGACTTTGAGGTTTCCTCCATTGCATTTATATTTTCCTTTTTTCCTTTTCCTTTTCCTACCCTTTCCTTCCCTTCCTTTTCCTTTGCCAGTAAAATGCCTGTTGAAACAACAGTATTCAGACCATTTAAAAATAAGTGTGTACAAATGAAGAAATAAGGTGTTTTTCATGAGCATCCTCCTTCTAGTGTAAGACCTGACTCCACTGATTCCGCTGTTTCCAACACCAACATGAGTTACTAGGGACCCGTTCTAACAAGTACTGTGAAGCACTGGAATAGGTTCAGGAGAAGTTGTGGAGTTCCCATCTGTGATTTTTTGCTTGCAGTCTTGTACTGCCATGGGTCTGCAATAGATACTGCTACAAGGCCTGCAAGCAGCAATTTCATCTGAATGCATGGCTACTGAACTCTAGTGGAGGACAACAAGGCAAAATTCTACTGTGCTCCATATTATAAGAATTATAGTAATGTGGTTTAGTATTTTGACCTTTTTGACCACTTCGTAATTAATTTGGAGTGACTGTTAGGATATATTTCTTGCACTATCTTTTCAATCAATGTAGAAGGAACACAATGAATATTTCTCAAAAACAACTAAGGTCAAAGTACTCAGGACACATCCCAGGAATATTCATTATTCAGGTCTTTGATTCTGATACTTTGTTTTCAGAATGGAAGTGAGCAACCAAATGGCACTGAATAATTTCTCAGATCATAGTTCTCACAGAGATCAGTATTAATGCAATCTATATTTTCTGACACAATCAAGACCCAATCTTGTGCTCCTTATTCAAAGGTATATTCAATTTAAGGCCCAGATCTTTCAATAAGTCTGTTCAAAAATGGCTCTCTCCATGCAGACAGTGGAAAATGCAGGCCTCTGCTGCAAATAAGACTCTTTTTTCAATATCATTGCTTTGAACATCTTAGACAAATATTAAAATAAAGATGTGCCAGACATATCCTGATTTTTCATTGATTTGTTGGAGTGTTTTTAAAACATAGCAGCAACATTATAAAATAGAAGATACAGAAGGGATTGTCTAAGCAGTCTCATAGTATAAATAAGTGTCTTGCTTACCAAGATAGGTATATGCATGTCCTGCCCTAGGACCCCAATTTCCCACTTCCTTTGGTCTTAGGTGCATTTCTATCAACCAAAGTTTTTGAAATCAAAACCATTGTTCAGATGGTGAGCAGTATTTTCAGACTGCTCTGGACATCCTGGTTTAGATCTTCCACCTGAACTGTTTCCAATAACTTTACCAGCTTTTAGGAGTGGCAGGCTGAAAGGGTATTATCAGCATCTTTGAACACTCTGGATCACTTTAGTAATATTTTTTCAGAAAGAAAAAAATTTCTTTTTTTCCAAACAAACATTTCCAATGCAACAAAGGAAGTCTGTATGAAGTGAAGAATTGAAGCCAAATTTCTCAGTTCTGAAACTGTCACCTAATCATTGGACCATTATTCCCCTTTTTATGTGTTAAACTATTAAACTATTGAATAAATAAATAAATAAGATTAAAATTGTCATTTGTTAGTGCACCAGTTTAATCAAATTTAAATATTTTCTCTAGAGGAAAAAGTGCTGTTGTGATTTTTAAATTCATATGAGATGATGGAAACATGACCATCAACAGAAACTTTTTTCCTCCAAAAAATGAAATGAATTACATCAAATATTTATCAAAATAAAACTGAACCCTCAAAAAAAGTTAGGTATATGGTCAAGATTTTGTTCTCTGTTATAGTTACACTAAATTTACTTTTTCATTTGGATCGAACTTTATTTTTGTAAATGAAAACAGAATCTATCACCAATAAATGGGTCTCCAAGCTTTCTTTCTTCTGTCTTCAAGGAACTTTGTCATTTCTTTTTCATTTTTAACCTGAAGGTAATGTAATTAATCTCTGAGAAAATAAAAACCATGAATCAAGATTTTAACAATGTTTCTTGGCTGCAATTTCTGGCACAATTTCTAAATACATTTTAACTAGGTCAAGTTATGTATTAAATTGCAGGAATACTTCATATATATAAAATGTCAAATATATATTAATTTTTCTTTGCTGGTTCCCTCCTGACAAGGATGACATCAGCTTAATGAATATAATTTATACTTCATATTTGGCAGGATATTTTTATTTTTTTCAGTTTGGGCCTCCTTCTAGTTAGCTACAAATCATAAACTGTGATCATTAAATAGTAGTGGGAGAAATTTTTTTGCAAAATTGTTAAGGATCACCATAACAGCAAGGTTTGTATGTGAAGAAGATCTGCCATGGGAGCAAATATCTGGAAAGATGGAAACTGATGGCATGGCAAGGTCAGACTAACTGTATTTCTCTCTGAGAAGTGTATTTTAAAAGTTTGTTTATTGAGGGACTGACTTGAGAAACCTGTGATGAGGAAGTGCTTGCTAGCATAAACCTTTCTTCCGAACCAGATGGTGGACTTCTGCTTGCATTTCTCTAATTTGTGGTTATTCATTAGTTTTTAATTGCTTCTGGAATGGTTTCTGCCACCTGTGTTGCCTTATGCTATTACAGCCTGCATGGAGATCTATGGAATATGAAAAGTAATGGAAGAGTATTGACAGCTACACAGACTCTTCAAAGTTTACACTTGCAAGTTTAGCTTGTAAATAGCCTGGTCATTCAGTCATAATCCTGGCTACACACTGGATCGGCATCTAAACAGCTAACTTCTTTCTGAAAAGCCTTTAGATCTTTTCACTTAACTATACCTGAGCTAATTGTTTAGCCTTCTTTTATAATCAAAAAATTGATTATTGAAAATTGATAGAAATTGAAAATTGATTTTGTAATCAAAAGAAGACTAAAGAGGCAGTTTTTTATTTAGAAAGAGATCGACCACGTCCAGAAGTGTTATTTCTCTTCCTTGGCTATACAGACAAACCAGAGTGACTTAGGGTGAGCAGGGGGACATCTAGGATACAGTTCAAATCCTCACACATAAGTGCCCAGTATTATTTAAAAGCTTAAGATAACTTAGCTAGACAGGACACATTTCAGATCTGGCAGAGGAACTAAAGGAGACCTGCACCCTTCTGGCATGACACATGGAGGCAGGGTACCCAGCATGTCCCCAGTGCACTAGGCACCAATGTTTAGGCTCCTCAAGCAACCCCCGCCCCATGTAAGCCATGTAGCTCTCATCAATATAGACAATGAAGTCTAGAGTACTATTCAGCTGGCCAAATGGAGGTGTCTACATTAGGATGAGAGAAACAGCTCTCTAGAGCTTAGATTAGAGACAAACAGCTCTGTAGATGAGACTTCCCCTGACTATAATAGGAGCTTTGATATCCACCTCAGATTTGGACATCAGGGGCTTCATTCACTTGCCTAAAGATAGGCATCTAGTGCTGTTTGAGATGTTGTAGATTTCCCACGTGGCCTCCAAATGCCACTCCAGAGGGGTACAGGTCTCCCCTGGCTCCTGTGCCACATCTGGGCAGACATCTGACTTCTGGAAGGTATAACAAAAGTCACCAAGCACCTTACTTTAATACTCTGCAGGTGCTGTGCCATACACACGTACATGTCTGAACTGAACCTCTACCCTCCATACACTTACACTGAAGTGCCTGAAGGTGAGCTGACATAACATATAGCAGTGAGCCAAAGAAATTAGTTCATTTCAAGTTAATCCAAAATGTTCCTCAGATAATCAGTTTAGTTACCCCTTTGAACTAGGACCAAAGAATTTGCACTGAAAACATGTCATAATATAAAATATCTGTATGAACTAAGCACTGTTTGCTAATATAATGGTCAAAATGCAATTTTAAAATATTTGGGTAGAGTCAGCCCTTAAGACACACAAATTTAGATATGTATAATATCTCCCAGCTACTGCTCCAGGCACATACAAGTATCCTGTAGCTCCAGTGCCATATGTGGGAGCCTGTGCCTATATCTCCAGTATTATGTCGTTGGGGAACTGAATCACTCTCTGCAGATCTAGTGACACTGTCAGTGGAGTCTAAAAAGCAGAAAACTACATTTTATCAGCTGAAGCACTTTGTAAACATCACTAATTGTATTGATTAGGGACTTGATTGAATTGTCTAAGCATAGCTGTCTAGTGCTGTTTGAGATGCCGTCAGGTATTACACCTGGTCAACAGCTGCTGCTCCAGAGCTGTGCAAATCTCCCATCTCTTAGATACTCTGGGATATATCAAATAGCACACTAGAAGCATTGTGTCTTACTGAACTAAAAGTCAGTATTATAAATCCCTGAACTATAGTTGGGAAAGCTAACATATTTAACCATAGTTGTAAACTAATATTAACATTACTGTATTCAGCTGTTTTTAACATCTGTATTGAATGCGTAGTTGATTTTTACTTATTTACTTAAATAAAGGTCACACTCATAACAATATGGGGCAAAGAGGCATAAATCTAACCCTCCGATTTGGGTTTTTAATGCCTGTGTAAACTCCATATGTGAACTTCACTAATTTTTAATATTACATTCTGGGTCTTTCATTCCTCCTTTGCCTGTGCTCCAAGGTGAATGGCTGCCAGACAGCCTTCATCCAAAGGTTGTGAGCTCAAGCTAATATAGTAATCCTAATGAGAGTACAGTACCATGCTAACAAAGATGCACAGCTTTTGGATTGAAGCTTGCTGGCTTTTAGCCAGCTCTGAGTACAAGTAAAATGAGCGTAGGTTGTCTGAGAAAGACCAGGAAGATATGCTGTGACTTGCAATAAAGAAGATTCCCAGCACTTCATAGAATGATCAGCTAATCGGCATAGCCAGGTGTTGAAGGGAAAACTTTCCGAAAACATCTGTGGCTAATGTTTGAATAAATAGGGTGTAAATCAAGAGAGTTTTGTTTTGACATAATAAAACCTTTAACTTTACAGACATGCAAGAAGGGAAAACTAAGTCTCTGTGAGATCTAGGAAACTAGAAAGGGTCTATCTGGTATAGGTATAAGAATTATACATATAGCTTTTTCACTCAGAGAGACGGGGGATGTTTACTGGGGATAAAGTACAAAGATAAAAATGCTTGCTATCAAAATGTGTAGACCTGACTTCTGGACTATTTTGCAAGCTGGCATTTTGATAAGCCATTTAGTAAAGTTGAAATAATGATGCAATGGGATTAGACAAAATTTTATATAGATTTGATAAAAAATATCAATATATCAATTACCTGTGTAACTAAGAAGAATGTAATTACCTAATGTAGTAACAATATGGTTTGCAAATATTTGGAAAATGAAAAAATTGTAGTAGATAAAATATGGCATGGGAGGTTCTTAGAAATTGTATTTATTACCATCATGACAACATATTTTGTCAAACTACATTAAAGGAGAAAACAAGATGTTGAGTATAAGCATAAATAACAGGACTGGAGAGGGTTTTGCCTGTTGCTATGCATTGTGCTTTGATGGAAGATACCAGTTTGACAGTGTAAATAAAATAATGTTAACTCATGACTTTTGATTTCTGAAGCAAGGACCCTGCGATTTTTTGCAATAATTTTAGAGTGACTGATAAAATGATGAATCCAGCAAAAGTTTTCAGTTCTAGCCAAACTAATCTGAATCAGCCAAAAACTTCATCGATATCACTTCTATTGATGCTGACACTTGAGTAACATAGAGAATGGCAGCTTTGCTCTTCACTGTTGGTTTGACAGTATATATATCTGGGTAGCTGGAATAAATGTCACAAGATTTTTTTCCTTATAGCAGAGAAGGAAAAATAAAAGTTCTAAAAAATGTGCCCTCAAATTGTGTTCCTTCTTTTACTTTTTGTTTTTAAACAACAAGAACAAAACTAGCCTGAGATAAAAGAGTTTTGAAAAGGTACAAAATTTATCTGAGTAGAAAATATTATCAGCTACTTCTGCCACAACTCACTGTAAGAATGGCATAGAAGAACATGATAAACAATCGACTGTATTTACTTTTCACTAATTGCAACACTTCTGGCTTTTATATTTTCACCATACAGTTGAGTAGAGCTCCTTATGTTTACAGCAAATTACATAAGCTTATGTCAATCAACTGCCTAATACTTACCAGACAAAAAAAAAAAAAGACTTAAATGTATAATCCCAGAAAATGTACTGAACTAAAATATGCATCTATTCTAATAGGAGAGATACTAAAATACAAATATACAGGGAGATACTAAAATCCCTTTTTTGGACAGTGAAGCTTGTTATATCTTGTGATATCTTATGATATTTTCACTATCTAGCATATACAAAAATTCACCAATACATACATACAGAGTATATGTATACTTAAAACACTTATATGTATACTTAAAACCACATACCTATGTCTGACAAAATGCAGGTATGACAATTGATCAAATCCCTAGGTAAGATTCTTAATTAAGTTTGGAAGGAAGAGGCCAAATGAGACATTCAGGAAATCAAGGTCACTGTATTTCAAGTTAGCAGGGTGCCTAATAGGTTTTCAGGGACCTACAGGTATCCATATTTGTTCAGTACAACACACTCATTTAGGAAAGAGTACAGCATAGTTACATCTTTAGCAGTATTTTTCCGAATGGATATCTTCCTCTACACTGGGTACACTGCCACATTTTGGGACTGTATGATGTCATATGTATGAACATCTTTTATTAAACAGTAAATATAGTCTAAAAAGGCTAAGTGGGAAAAAAAAGTCTCTTTTTCTCCTTTGGGGCTTTCCCCTGTGACATAATAGATATTTTCCCGATACTGCTGTGAGCAAAATGGTGGGCAACACAAATGCCATAGAAGATGCACCTTTATATTAATCACATTAAAGAAAATGCACATTCCACATGTTACAATAAAAAAAGACAGACATTACTATTGGTACAGGAGTTGCACTTCCAGACGCTTCTGGCCATCAGGATAACTTATTCTAATAAGAAGATTAAAGGGAGGAAAGAATATGCAACCATATATTATGCAGAGAAAAAAATTCATCACAGTGTCATGTAATTTACAGATCAATGAACTAACTGCCCAGGGTTCCTGAATTTTTAATTTCCTCTGTTGTCAGTACAACTTCTGTGGTTAATGCCAGCACCGTATGTTAACTTACATATATGCCACTCCAATAATAGCTACTGTACCCTTTCATATAATTAAGATCTAGCAGAACTATTACTTCCTCCACTGAATCAGTTGTACAGATGTGTTTCTAAAGATTGCACTAGGGCTATGAGCAAGCGCTAACTATTAGGTAGGAAAAGAGATATGTAAATGATACATACTTGCTTAAATAATCCCTTGAAAGAAGTTGAAAGAGGAAGAAATAGATATAACATCTTTTCTAGGTAGAACTCTGTTTTCACTTAAAAATATTTTTAGAAGTCATTAGAAACGAGAAACAAACAATTTAGCTAAAATAATAATAGAAATAAATATACAATAATGAATTTTTCTTCTACATTATGATGAGCTCTAAAATTATACAGGATTTATCAGTTTGGTTACCAAACAACTGAAAATAAAAACCAAATATTTTATTTAAAATTTTTATTTTAAAATAAACACTAAAATATAAATTTTAATGGAAGCAAAGCTGGTGTGTATAAGAACTCAAAAGCCAAACAAACAAATGAAAACTAAAACAACTGTAATTTGTACTTGAAACTAGTTTAAAACACTTGAAAATGCATGGCATCAATGATGAAAATTTTAAAATTCTCTTATTCAAAAGCTATAGAAAGAGATATTTATCTGCAGTATTATCACGTCTACATTTCATGTCTATAACTATAAACAAATAAAAAATATTATATTTTTATTATATTCACTTTAGGCTTGTTAATGTTCAAGCCACAGAAACTATTTATCTATTTGTTGATACATATATCTATATATGCTTATTATATATATTGCTTCATACATATTATAGTAAGTAATTTTCAGACCATCATAATTTGTTCCAAAAAAACACTTAGAATACCGTAAATAATTCAATGTAAATTGGGTCTTTGTTCTGTTATATACAACATCTAAAAAAAATAAAGCAAGAATAAACTATGATTAAAGATGCTCTAAGCCATCACAGAAAACCACAGGTAAAATACAATAACTTTTATTCCTGGGCTACAAATGGGATTTTCATTACAGTGCTAAGCTATTCAGCAATTATTTTAGAGAACAGAATTAACAGGGCAAGTGGCAGTTATCGCCATTTTTAAAAATAAAAGTGGCTATTACTATTATGTTAGGTGTGGATCTCATCCAGAAAGTGTTTGATAGATGTGTTGAGAACATGCCTTCAGATAGGGCCCTTAGAGGATTTACTAAGAAGAAAAACCTAATTTAAGGTTCATTGTTGGGATTTGACATGACATAATCACTTAGCTGCTCAGCCTGAAATTGCCTAAGATAATTTTGCCTATGTTTAGAAGCAGAACTTCAGAATCCTAGTAAAATTTTCTGATGACTGTCAGTGCCAACGTAGGTATTTTGATAATCACAGTTTCTTACACGTGCCTATAAATCCTTTTTTGGAGCACAGCCAAATTTATTAACAGACTTGTGATGCAGCAAATCTGTGGCAGAGACAGGGACTGACTGGGTATCTGGGGGCAAAGGTAGTCCATGATTACAGACCTGATCTGGAATTAAGGGAATGCTTGGTTTAATTCCCTGCTCTGTCACAGACTTTCTGTGACCTTGATCAAGTCCTGTTGGATACATCTAGTTATTCATGTTGAAATATCCAGCTTTCTTTTAAATAAGTAAGTGTGAACCTCTGAAGCAGTGCAGTTACATACACACAGACAAACCTGTGAAGTGCAAAGCCCTGTGGAAGCTAATTCGCTCCATTTCTCTTCCAAGATTTTCTTATCAGCCAGATTGCAGGAGTGAAAATACCTAAAATAATTAAGTTCCAGTAGCTATGAGACCTTTCTCAATGCATATGAAAAAAGAAGCAATTCAATTAGCTTCTTTTCTGCTCAACATGAACCAAATAATTATTTGAAAAAACTTCCATTGTTCTGATACAGAAACACAATCCAGATGGTCTTTCCTGTTAAATTTTAGTTTTTACAGAGCAGTTACTTCAGTATTGTAAGTATGTCTAGCAAATGGGATATTGGATGATAGCTTCACTGAATCCCATGCATCAAAAAAGTAAGTTGTTTTTTCCCATAGTAGATAGTCAAGGTTCCTGTGGTCTTTAGCGTAACTGAATAGGATTGATCTGTCAAGCTGCAATTCCCTGTTCTAATATCTTTAAATAAAATTAATGCAGTAGTATGACTACAATTTTGTCACTTCTTCCATTTAAAGTAATGAAAACCATTACACTGCAATCAAAAGAATGACAAATTAAACATTTCAAAAAAGGCTGAACAGGTTTAATGTGATATTACAGATTTTCAGAAGCAAGACACTACTGTATAGGTGTCCTAATCAAAGGTCTTAAAATCAAGAATAAGATTATCATAGCATTTCTTTTCCTACTGTAGAACCTACTTTTGTTTCAGGCTCTAGAAGAGTTGGACAGCAAAGCAACTGCATAAATAAACCTGTCATTCTTTTCAACTGAGTTTTCAGAAAAAAAATCATGATAGTGAAATTGGAAGACTTAAGGAAGGCCACTTATGTTACCCAGGAGAATACAAATCAATAAAAGTTCATGGCTCAGAGGTTCTCATTGATTGGAACATACTGGTAGCACAGCAATTTCAAAAACCAGTGTAGGGCTTGCCAACCACACCACATTTTGTGATTGTACACAATAAAGCGTTATGACCTAGAAATACCTCTCTACAGTTGAGGCTTTTGAACATCTTAATGTGTTTGACTCCAACATGGATCATCTGAATACTGACCATTTGAAATGTATTTCAGAGAATTATAAAAGTCATACAGCATAAAATGTTAAATATAAAAAAATCCATAAAATATTGTGGGCTGAAGAGCACAGACATTACAAAGGTGAAAGAGAAGAGTAATATTTCAAGGAAAATTGTATTTTGTGAAAAGGCACTTAAATGCCATGTAAAACCCTTAAAAAAAGTACCTAACTAAACTCTTCTGTTCATTCATTAGTGATTGAAGACATTATTGGCTGTCACAGCTTATTCATACATGTCACCATGCCAGTAATTAACTTCGAACCAGCAAGGGGCGGGAGGGGAACAACCACTTCTATTCAGAGGCATATTTCAGTTAAATTCACAAGCGACAATGGCCTACTCTATCAGCTGTCTCTGTAAAAAAATCAGTGTACGTCTGAGCTGTATTGTAGCTTATTCTGATTAGTGGGACACTCTGTGAATACAATGGTCACAATTCCAAAGAACAAAGTTCTATATAGTACGTTCATTCCTGCTGAACAAAAACATATTTTTTAGTTCAAGTATGAACAAATAATATATCATTTTTTTCCATTTAAATTTACTACAAGTTTAATTGTTTTTGAGTCATTAAAAAATACACTACTTGGTAGTGATAAAAATTCTTTTATATATTAAAAACATAAAAGTGATTGCAAAAATATAGGCTATGGTATCTTAGGTATTATTCAACCTTACTTCAAATTCAGACTAAATGAGAAGATTATCGATTTTCAAGCAAATGCTTGGTCTTGTATCTTAGATCTAATGAATGGGTCAATGCAAATTCCGAGCACTACAGCATGGATTACTCTCTGAGAAACTTTATGACTGCTCTGGTAAATCCAAGAATGTGATTTTACATCATTTTCTGTTTCATGTACTCTTTCACTATTGAAGGTGAACCAAAGCCTATTGAAGTTAAAGAGTCTCTTTTCATTGGTTAAAACTTGCTTTAATAACACTATGAGCAAAATAAGTGTATAATAAAGAAGAGAACACAATTGTTTATAGAGCATAAACATCATTAGGATGGATACTTTGAAATGAGATGTGTCACTTGGGCCCCAAAACAGCACTCTTAAGTTAGTCAGGCAATGGTTTGCAAATTACCCAGCTGCCTTTTTCTTTTCATGTTCAGTCCAAACAGTCCCCCTTATATCCAGGGAGACTGCACATGACACTGCGAGACAAAGAAGACTTTCATGGAATATTTGTACAGAATAGTTAACCAGGTAAAGGAGCAGTCCTCAGCCTAAGACTGGTTACCTGTTTGATAAAGCACAGAATGGTGGTCAAGCATTCAGGATTACACTCCTCATTTCCTGGGTGAAAAAAAATGAACAACTGAAGATCAGCAACCCCAGAACTGTTGTTTTCCTTCTTCTATACATGTTTTTGTTTGAACTGACAAAAGCAGACTTTGCATAGATGGAATATGTGAGTCCCCATCATGACCTGCTATTCTGTTTGGCCTGATCCTGCCTAATTTCACAATCAAAAAGAGCTCAGTGTCATAAGGCATGGCAATTCTCCCACATATTGCTTCACTCTCCTCCATCACTAGTGCTGTCCATACAACCTATATTCACATGAATATCTCTGTTCTGCAGCCATTTGAAGATTGGTTCCCAGGTCACATCTATGTCCAGACTAGAAAAATGGCTTTGTAAGCTCCTTCTCCAGTAAAGCGCCCATCTATAAGAAGACTTGACAGTGATTATATCTTGTTTCTTCTAGTATTTTTAGAAAAATGCATCTATCAGACTGCACCCAGATACCTCATACTCCACTTCTGTCTCTACAGCCATATAACAGCTGGAAGAAATTGCTAGTACCCTATCTACTGGTGAGTGAATCTGGTTTGCTTCTCTTTTACTACAATCACATCCCTCAGCAGAAGCACTAGCTGCCAAGACAGGCAGATACTCTTATAACTTTCTAGACTGATTTGTTTATTCTTCCTTATTTCCTTCACATGAACATTTCAGCCTATATCATAGCACAGTCTGCCTGTTTGTATATTTTTGCTTTTCACCCTTCTTTCTTTTCTTACTGTTTGCAATAATGATATTATATTTACATGTTATCTAAAGACCCATTGAACCTTATACTTTACTAATGTGCCAGAAGATTATTTGACTTCAGGCCAGGGAAACAAATATTTTGAAGGGCTTTTCCAACTAGTCAAGTTGACTGCTTTTTATGGGTTTTCCTCTCATCTGTCTGAGATGCCTTCTCCAACATATGTGGATTCTTCCCTTGCACTGTATGCATAGTCCAAATGGTCTTCCCATCTTTCATCTTATCATCACTTCCTCCTCCTAGCAGGCCCCTCCTTAGGACCTTACATACTTCAGAAGCGGAAGGCTGTGTGATACAACCTGACCCATAAGTACAGTTGACATTTTCTAAATTATATTGCAGAACACTCAAGGACCAGCAGAGGTACTGCCAGCAGAGTCTGAGAAGCTCAAGCATCTGCATCATTGTGGTGTGCCCACGTGGCTAACCTGAGTGGCACGGGTTTTGGCAGTGATCAGGGTGCACTTTGAAGAGGATGAAAAGCAGGGCAGAAGGGACAGGCAGTGTCTTTCATTAAGAGAGAAGAGAAATAAAGATAAAAATAAGAGGATTTTTTTTCTGTTAGTTCAGAGGATAGTATTTACAAGAATAAATGTTTTTTTTTCTTTAAGGCAGGTATGAGCATTAGAACGAAGAAGATGGAGGTCACAAGGTGCTTACCTCAGACCAAGACATTAGACAGCACAATTTACAGTATAGATCTCCTGTAAGCTGATGAGGTGGAGGTGTTATGGGGCAACTTTTTAATATTTGTGTATACCTTGTCAACTCTCCCCAATAGTCTGTGAATTTTGCCTCTTCTGCAGAATTCTCTCATTGTCCAGTTCAGCCTCACATTATTTTATCATCATCATCATCATCATCATCATCATCATCATCATTAAAATCTCTATGCAGGTACAGAATGGCACTACACTTCTTCCCAGAATCCTTAATGTTGCAGCTGGGCAGACTATAGGGTCTGAGCAGTCAAGTTTTGAAAGAAGCTTCAAAGAGAAGGTCCTTAGAAGTATCATCTAGGCTGAGACCAAGCTTTTGCATAGAAAGCCTGTATCTAGTGGATGACATTGATGCTAAGCCAGTACTGTTTGATGCAGGCTTTTCTGTGAAGAAAACAAACCTGACCAGGCCTGGCAGCCACCTAGACACATCCTCATAGGTCTCTTAGATGACAACGTCCCTAAAAGCAAACACTGGCTAACCGAGAAAGCTTATCTTCAGTATTCTCCAGTATAATACATCAAGGTAGCAAGCTCTTGCTGCTGTCTCTATCTTCTAATGCTTTCTATGTTTAAAAAAACTAAAGTAAAACAAAGGTTAGGTTAGGAAAGGTGGCATCACATGCAAGCACAAACCCAACATCCTGCAAATCATCCTTATTTTTGTTTTTAAGCCGAAAGAACAGCACATTCTATAGGATGCAAGGACATCTCTATTTCCAGAGTTAATAGACTACAAGATACATATGGATTCCAAGTTCCAAAATTAATCATGAATTGTGGAGATTTCCTTGCTCCAGATAATTATGACTAATTACAATAAGGCTTCATTTGCATATACCCCAGCCTTACAGTGCAAACCAAGAACAGTTAAGGTATGCTGCAAAAAGATATGGCTAAGAATAGACACCTAGGAAGATAATTACAAAAAGGTGTTTCTGCATTGCCTGTCATTTCAAAACACCTCCACAGATAGTCATGGTTTCATGCTACCCGTTGCTCTTCTCTTGCTCATGTTCTCCTTTCAGATCCTCTCTGCAATTACTAATGGTTGGAGCCTGTATGCATGGTGTAAATCACCCCCCAAACTGGTGCTTTTATGAAGCCTCCTGCTGTTGTTGCTCTTCTTACATCTGCTTCTTCTTCTTCTGTTATTTTGCCATTTTACAGAACAAAAGTGATAATACTAATTTTGTGGACTCATCTGTAACAAGTATTTTTTGAAAAAGAGTGCCAGCCTTTAAGAATTCCATTTTCCATGATACTTGTTTAGTAATTTCCATAACAATTTCAAATCTGATTGCCAATTTAGTACTGAGCACTCTATGGAGGTTATTTTGGCATTATTTTGCCAGTGTAAAGTCATACAAGTTGCCTTCATTTTTTTGTTTGTAGTTGAATTTCACACAGGAAACATGGCAGCATGTACATTTGTGAAGGGGATAGAAGTTTAAAGAGTGTATCTTAAATTCTTAAACTTTTTGTGAAGAAAAAATTACTGTTGTGTCATCCAATATAATCAAAAGACCCATGTTATCCCCTCTATTATGCAAAAGCCATAGCAACTGGATATCCCTCTAAACCCAAATTTAAGTTTGGGAGATTCATTTGAGAAAAGGGAATTTGGGAAAGAGAATTTTTCCTGATGTCCCACCTTTTCCTCATAAAGCAACAATTTCCACAGAACAGCCATCTAGTATTCTTGGTGTTATTTCAACTAATAGAGCTATTTAAGGCAGTAGATAATTGGGCACATCATGGAGTCATCTGCTCTTTATTTCCAGTACTTGAAAGATTAACAAAATGAATCCAACTGGCAATAAAATCTTTAAGAGCTGAAACAACTGTTTGGAATATTGCCAGAACTAAAGGTAGTACCTCTCTCTTAAAATGCCTCATTTGTAAAGCAACTATATCTTTACCTGAATGACATTTATCAAATGCTTTCTATTTAGATACTCAGAAGAAAGTATGTTTTCTTAAAAGAGGCCATGCTCTTTTTTGGTTATGCAGGTATTTGGCTTTTGCCTCATCTGCATTCATAACTCAAGCAGAAATCTAAATGGGCAGCTGTTTAGAGCCAAATTCATAATGAATTATACCAGCTCTGTTTTAATAAATCTTAGCTGAAAGAATCTTTGGGGATTAACCTGACCTGAAATAAATGATTTTTTAAAAACAAAACACAAAATTATGTTTAAAAGAGAAAAAGAGAATCAAAGTAGAACCAGCAGGATAGGCCTACCATAACATTCAGTTTATTTCCTATTTGATGTAAGAACATTCCCTTTTTATATAGTTTCTTCTTCTGTTTTGACTCTAGTTAATAGTATAGTACTTGATGAAATTTCTCAGTTTTGTTATAAATTATAACAAGATATAGCTCTCCGATAGGGATACATTTCATTTTCTTAATTTCATCACCTTTATATTCCTTGCAATACACTGAAAAAAAAATCTCTTTTATCTTTAGGTGCAAAATATTTGTTATCACATCCAATTAGTCAAAACTACATTGAATTTCTGTACATTGGTCATATCTTTCTGGTGTCTGAGCATTGAAAACTGAACACAATATCACTAGATTTTATAAAGAAGGATGCAACCTGTCTGCCTGATGATCATATTCTCTTCACGTGCATTTTAGAAAATCACAATAGATTTTTCCACCTGCTATGTCAAACTGCAAGCAAATACATAATTAGCTGGTAGGAAATGTAACAGAAAGGAGAATATTTATATCCTGCAGGGTCAAATCACATTTTGAACTGTTCCTTAGCAAGGACATTGAGTTTGCAATATTCTCTTTAGCAGACTTCTAATTTTCCCCAGTCCCATTCATTTCAAATGCCTGCAGAGACCTTTCTTAGTCTTTAGAGAACAATTGAAACTTTCCATCTTTCATCAGGAGTCTTTGATGGTGCATTGACTACAATGAGGTGCAGAATTGTAGAGGCCTCTTCTCTCCTTCTCTGACCTATTCATTAAATGAGATATCACACAAGCAGCCTTTGGAACTCCTTCTGAATTTCTGACCACAGGGGAAAGAAATATGGTCATAGAGGATAACAGTAGCTTCCTGCCTAGATGATCCATTTTCAACCCCCTCCCCTAAGGTTTTCTTTATATCCCTATTGTAGTTGAATGATCTCTCTGAATCTCATTTTTCTCTATTATATTCCTAAACCTTAAGGCCCCACATTCTGCTACTGACCTTTGCCTTGCGAACCTTTTGCATTATTCTGCTTATAAAAATATATATATATTCTTTGAAGAATGTTGAGTGATAGTTTTATCACCATAATTTTATATGCATAAAAATACCTTCTACCTAAAATATCACATCATCAAAACTAGCCAAAACAGAATAAACACAGGATTGTCTCTTTCTGATTATGATCCTTTCTCACCCCAGATTCCTCCTAGAGTTTAAAAAGAGTATTTGTTATATAATATATGACTTTTAAAATTAATCTTTGTGGAACGATGGTTATGTTTTTGTTTTTCTGCACATGCTGAAACACAGCTGTAGGTCTTGCATAATATCTTACATAATGAATAAATGTAAGATTTATATTCTACATACAAACCATGAAATACAGTAGTGTTTATCGCACTGTGGGCTGCAAATAAAATCACCACAATGAATGAACAGCCAGCTGAAAATCAGGATGCTATACATCATGAAATAGGGGTAAGGCCATTATAAGCTTTGTTCTGTTTTGCTCTATTTAATTTTCTAATAAGCAATAAGAAAAACTATAACTAAAGAAAAACTAATAAGCAGGAAGAAAAAATAAGAAAAAAGTTTTAAAATTCAAAACAAAAAGTCACTTTAAAATGAAAATTAAAGCTACTCCTTTCCACAAATAAAAAAATATTTTTTTCTTATTTATGAAAACATTTTAACACTTTTAATTGAATTTGGCAAGAAATGGTGAGTTCCTGAGAAAGGTTTCAATTTTCAGAAAAAGGTTGGTAGTTTAAAATGAAATAAACTCGTAAAGAAAATTTGACTTATTTAGTAATCATCTATTGCATATTACTTTCCATAAGCCATGATAAGCATATTTATAGAGTTTAAATATACGTGAATTAATTATAACTCTTTACAATGCAAACTTGTTATATATGATATGTTCATCATTTTACAGTTACAAATGAAAGGGTTTTTGTGAAGACATGCAGTGATATATTAAATCATTCTGTTTATATAGGATACGTGTGCACATTGGTCTTGACATATTTGCCCACATTCAAAAATAAATTTGCTCTCCGTCACAAATATAGTTCTTGTAATCCAATAGAATATGATTTTTATCTATCTCTCCACTTCCATGTAAAAACTGTGGTCATCAAAACCCAACAAGGTCATTCTGCATTATGGAAAAACATGAATTTAAATTCCAGCTGTATGTTTGCTACACAGGTAAAAATGAATGAATGAATAAAAATAAATTCATTAATACCTTTTAAATATAGCTATAGGCCCTAATCCTTAAATTTATATTAGATTCAATTCAAAGTAAAGGCAAGACTACCTTGTTCTATTAAATCAATAGCAAGATGTCCTTTCAAGGAAAGCAGGATCATGCCCTCAGCAGTCAGGTAAATGAGGCATTGAACAACCTCGTTTGAAATCAATATAGATAAATGATGATGTTTAATTTTAAAGAAAATCAGACTTTTCTGAGACAGTTCTGTTCTCACTAAAAGACAAAATTCTTCACAGTTCAAAATTTGGAGTCTTACTTCACCACCAAAGCTCTGTGTGTGTGTGTGTGTACATGTGTGTATGAAAGACTTCTTAAGTGTATTTTTATAGGTTGAACCTCTGCTGAATAAATGAAAATGAATTACTGTATGATAAGTATTTCTCTGAATGATCTACTGATTAGATTTAATAACACTCTTTGCTGACTTGCTAATAAAAACTAATGCTAATAAATTCCAAGGTTTGGATTTTTCCAGCTCGGTGAGGGATATATTGGTTGCCAGACACTATCAGCATTACAGGGCCTACTGATTCTGCGAGCAGTGCCACGTTTGCATTCCAGAGTGTGCCTATTTAGCCATTTTCAACACTGGCTGCTCCGCTGCATATTTTTAATCCCACCACTTTTAAGGAGCAGATTCACTTAGTTCAGGAACATAACTCATTAGATCTGTCACAAGGGTAGGATTCAGCCTCAGATCTGGGCACCTCAATTTAATTGTCTATATGTAGGATATGTTATAGATAATGAGAGCTCTATTCACTTGCCTAAATAAAAGCACTGAGTATCATCTGATACCTAGAGGCTAGACAGAAAACTCAACAATACCTCAAACAGCACAAAACACCTCTGCTTGGACAACTCAGTAGAGCCGTGAGGGTCTGACCAGCTGAATCCTTCTCTAGTTACCACTGACTGGGCTAACAATCCATTAATGACAACAGAAGTCCAGGTACTGAACTTATACAGACACATGTATATAGATACCTAAATTAAGTGTCATATCAAATGGCATCCTAGCCACAAAATTCCTTATTTAGGGCCACGTGGAAGATAGCAAGCACACCATAGTGTACTAAAATGCAAAAAGTAGGTGATGAGAGTAAACCTCAAAGCAAAGAAACTAATATATGGCTATTCTTTATATATATATGTATAATCAGTTCCTTATAGCATTCTATAGGTTATTATGCTCATTGTAAGTCAATCATTTTCCAATTGATTAGTTAAATTATCCATAAATTTAAGTATGCCACAACCTCGAGTAGTAACAACATACATGCAGCTCATGCTGTTTATCTTGAAGTAGCATATTTAAACATCCCTCACTTGTATACCCTTCTCCATAAAGCACCATACATTTCTGGTGGACACCCCTGTTAGCTTTTGACAAAATACAGGCATCCTGTTCACTAGCCCAGGGTTAAATTGCTTAGCTGTCTTAAGCTCATCGTTACTGCCATTCTGTAAGTACAGTGCCACTTCCACTGCCTAAAGGGGAGTTATAGCGAAGATGGAGCCAGACTGTTTTCAGAGGTGCACAGTGGAAGTGCAAGAGGTAGCAATCACAGCCGACAGCTGCTGTATCTGCGTTTCCTCTGACTTGGTGCTGTGGTATCAGTCATTTGGAAAGGTTGGAGCAGAAAACACAGGCATACGTACACCACTCCTTACAACTCCAATTTTCTTAACCTAACTAAATAATAAAAGATAACATTTTGCATACAATTGCTGAGTAGCAAATTGTGGTGAAAGGTTACTCAAAAAGCAATGCTTTTCTTCGCCAAAGGTGAGGGAGGACCTGCTATGCTGAAGTAGAAGCATTGATCAGGACTGGTATCCTTAGCCAGAGAAAACAATGCAGGAACAATCCCTTTTTTTCTGTTCTTTCTTTGTTCTCATTCTTGAAGGCACTCTATGTTTTATAATTTCTTTTATCTGCTTTGCATTTTTACCATACATGCAAATTTTTTATATACCTCGGATACATGTTCTTTACTGTGCCTTAAAACTGGTTCTACCCAGTTTGCAAGGCTGCTTTTGCTTAGTGACCAGTAATTGACTATTTGTGATTGACATTTACACACTTGGGACTCTTGGTATAATCACGTGACCATACTTTAAAGGTTTCTGTTATTATCCACTGACTGCACTCTTAAGAGTCCCTACTACAAGCAAGGAAACTTCCAATTGGATATAAAGGAAAAAAAAAATTACAATGAGAACAGTTAAGCACTGGAACAGGTTGTCAGAGAGACTGGAAAATCTCCATCCTTGGTGACTTTCAAAACTCATCTGAGCAAGGCCCCGAGCAACCTAGTCTAACTCTGGAGCTGGCCGTGCTGTGAGGAGTAGTTTGGATTAGGTGACCTCCAGAGGTCCCTTCCAACCTGTTATTCTATGGGAATTGGGAGATTTCTTTTCTTAAGTTTGCATGACATTACTTTAGACTACAGCCTGGACTAACAGATTTTTCCTGCCTAAATTCTGCCTAAGTCTCAGTTTAGGCAGACATTAGACATCAACATTTCACACAGTATCTTTTACCATTCTAAAAGTTCCTAAATTAATCATCGTCTCTCTTTGTGCTCAAACTCTTCTGCTTCTGCAATATTTGTACGGGATTCTAAACAACAGTGAGTAACCCCAAATTTAAGYGTAATTATGAGCAATTGTATTCATTCACACTTCAGTGCATTCAGTTAAAAATAAGCAGTGGAGGAAAATACATCATGGTGTCTGCCAAACATTAAATAGCAGATGTGTCAGATCCCTTATTCAGGTTATGGGAGATGAGATTTCTGGCCTTGTTCAACATAAGGAACTTGAGCCCACAGATCTCAGAGCATATCTTGCCTAGAGAATGCAAAAGACTCCAAGAAAGTGTGACACTATTCATCATTTCTGTTTCAGCTGGATCACCATTTAGTCAGGTACAGAAAAGCCATAGACCAAAATGTAACACATAAGAACAACTGATGAAAATATAAGAAAGTTTTTGGACTCCTTTCACAGGACAACCCTTGTCACGCTGGTTACACATCAGGGCTGTTTCTTGCTTGCTTTTTCTCTTGTTCTCTGGGCAACACTCCCTTTTCACCATGGTCCAGCTTCAGTAGGACAAATGGAAACTTGCCCTCCTCCAGTTGACAAAACAATTGCAAGGCTTGTTTTTGCCGTACTTTCCTGGGAAGTGTGAGCACTGGAATCAACTCATACAAGCTGGTGAAGGGCTTCTGTTTCACACGGACTTCATCCACTGGACTGTTATAAAAGTAAACTTCCTCTTCTGTTTGTCTTGTACAGGTGTGTTCAGAGCAATATGCTGCTGCCAGTCAGCTAATAAGGATTTAAGCTAGTTATGGTAAAGCATAATGCCATTGGGAGTACGTTAGATCTGAAGTACTTAACAGGGTTTCTTTTGGCAGGACTTGTAACCTCAGGGGTCCCAGGTACTTCTTTTTACTGGTTTTACCTGGCAGAACGAAGAACCAAGAACTCTATACATGTAATGTAAACATGCCACGTGCTAAGATACTCTTTGGCAGGATTGTTGCTACACTTCTGATCAGCAAAATGGATTTTTACCAAAGAGTTGGAAAATACATATTTTTTTAAATCACAAATTAGGCTGTAGAATTCAATGAATCCTGTCATAAATTGCACGCAGAGCACATCTAGCTATGCCTTGCAGTAGGTGAAAGGAAATAGGGTTCTGCAACAGTAAGCATAGTAGATAAAGGAAAATGTGTTGTATTTAGCAGAAAGAACTTTGGAATTCATGTAGATAATTCAGTGGATATGTTACACTGCCATAAGTGTCATGAAATTTAATTCATTAATACCACGCAAAAGCTTTTAGATCCTGAGCTGGAGGGAAAAAATACAGCAGTCTTAAACACAACCCCACAGAAAAAAAAAAGTTTGTTAAATGCTTCTTCAGCTGTTTTTATAGATGCATGGATAGATAGACAGACAGACAGACAAACAGATATCTGGTAAATATTCACCTATAACTATATCAAGAATTTTCTTGACATTTTGGAGAAAATTTTGTGCACCTTCAGAGTATTTCTGGCTATTTTACAACACAAGTAACTCTTAAAAATAAAAGGCTATTAATTTTTTTTAATATATAATGGAAGATCACTGAAGATTTAATGCTGAGTACTTTATCCATATAATAATAATTAGGAGAATGTTTCTACAGGTTGGGTAGTGTACACACTTGAAAAAAAAAAAAGATCATATCTTCCATATTGCAGTAGTAGCCTGGCAAAGACCAAAACAGTCGGATGAATATCAGCCATATTTGTTCTATGGGGGAGGTCACAATTTCTATTTGACCCACTATTTCAGATCTATACCAAAAAACCTGTCTGTGTTTCCCGGTATATAATTTTATTTAATAAAGCATATTACTTCTGTCCACAAACTTTGCCTTAGAAATATCTTGAATGATATTTTTACCTGTTCATCCGAGATAGTTTTAATTTGTTAGAGGCTGTACGCAGTACAGTGAGCATTAAACCTTAAGTCTTCTGATTGACATTAAAAAGAAGAGTCGGCCAAACAAGAGTCTCCCTAGCACAGTCATTTTAAATTATTAGCCCAGCATGTTCTGGTTCACACACAACTCTGACGAGAATTTCTAAGACATTTGGCTTCTTCTGAGTGAATATATTTATTCTATTACAGTATGTGGACTGCAATTATTAAGATGAATTATCTGAGTCTTTTTACCCCAGAGGCCAACAGAGACACTTTTTCTCCTGGAGTTATACAACCAGTAGATGTATTTCTTAGCAACCTTTTTCCTACATAGAAAGTTCCTCACAATTTACTCTGCCATTTCATAATCTGCATTGTAGAAAAAAGAAATGAAATAAAGATTGTGGTCCTTAGAGCACAAACTTAAACCAAACAGAAAAGCCATACTTTAAATTGCTCTAATCCATAAAAGAGAAAGACTTTCTTAAAATACTCTTTCCATAATAACATTAAATATCATAACTTAACAAGGGAAAAAGAAAAAGGGAAAGGGAAAGGGAAAGGATTTTGTTATCAGTGCAAAACAACATTTAAAGGGTTTTTTTTTTAATATCTTTACTGTGTGTAAGCAGAACTCCCCCTTAACAAGTAATGGTGTTTGTACATTCATGTCCTCATTTGAAATATTTACCTTTAAGGTTCTAAAATCCAAAAAAAAAGAAGCAAAGCTTTGACTTCCTTAGGACAAAATCCTACAGTGAGCCTGTTTCTCATTTACACTGAAGGACATTTACACATTTCTGGCAGGGTTAAGGGGACTTAAAGTGAGTTAAATATAATTTATGTTCAGCTAAAACTGAAGAGTTGATCTCTCCTTGTTCTGCAGTTACATTCTAATGCATAATTTACATATAGCTGAAACATTAAGGTCAGCTGAAATAATTAATTTTCAAAATYCTACATAAACTCAGTATCAAACTTCACCCTTAAACAAGTTGCTAGATGGCCTCTAATTTATATGATGTACAGTAACCTTTTCCACTGGTAAATCTTCAGTTTGATCTGTCAATTAAATTAAAAAGCTGTTCATGCCAGAGAAGATGTTCAAAGGATGAGTGCCTTCCTGACAGGCATACCTGTAAAGCTTCTTTTCTTCTCAAAATGTAACAAGATTACATTTCATCAGTACCTAGCATTAACACCATTTTTTTTTAACTTGATCCAGTTCCTTAGCAAGTATCTCAGAAGAGAAAACAGCCTGATAATAGATCATACTAACCACAATACTATCTAAACCAGACTGGTACACTTGAGAACTTTCTTATGTTATCACTACCTTATCATATTTTATTAAATCAGTTGAGCTCAACATCTGAAGACTGAAAAAAACCACCAACTTATTACTGACAGAGGATGCTGACAGTTAAGAATAATCACATCAGTTATTCAATGGAATAATATATAAAAATACAAACATAAATAAATAAATAAATGTAAATTATGAAGTCTTTTTTTTGTCATTGGTATGGGAAGCCTCAGCTTTGGTCTCCTTTCTAAATCACAGCTCCGAGCAATGTATATGCATGGGCACACATTTGTATGCATTGTTCATTCCTTAGAGACCTGATCATTGAAGTGAGTAAAAGCTAGAACAGAAAGTTTTGTAAAAAAAAAAAATAAAAATTAGGAGACATGCAAATTCAAGAATATTTTTCAGACATGCCTAAGTGACACACAACCATAAGTCCTAGTTTGGAAAATGACCAGGAATGCTTAAAAGAAGCTGCCTGAAGACCTTTGCAAATTCATACCGTAGTAGCCTCAGTCAGTTTTGAATAGAGAATTCACTAGTTTGATCCACTTTGATACTTTTATATTTTACTCCAGCTTTCCCTTGACTAAATTTTCAAAACCGTGGAAAAGCATGAAGGAGCCGAAACATGTACAGTGAGATTGATCCAGACCTTTTTCATGTCTTGTGTCACAAAATTATCTTTACTGGCAACTTGAAGCAGGGCTAAAAAATCCATTATATAGTGCAAATATTGCTGAGTAAAAAATGAACAGGTGCAATTTGTCTCTTTGCTAAATCACTCTGATATCTTCCGTTTAGCATTATCTTTATAGCTTTTGACCTACTTCGATAAATCAAAGCAAAACTGGTCAGAAACCAGAAAAAAATATTTACTTTAGAATAATAGATGAAAAAATAGAGATTTTCTTCCTGTCATTTTTAAGATAAAACATTAACTCATCATAGAGCCTTATTAAAACAGTGCACCTAAACACAGAATTTTTCTACACTGCCAAAACAATTCATTCACTGCTATTGACAAACACTCAAATATTCACAGTATCCACTTTTTAGATCCACTCATACTTTTTTCATAAAACACAGTCATGTCAGTGATATTACAAAATGATAGAGACAGAGTTGAAGAAAAAAGCCAAAATGCATACAAGTCAATGTGAATGTGGATTTTAAAGCATGAGCAATCAAGACACAAACAAAATTAAATGCTGTTTCCCTTAGTCCTACAACTAGAAAGAAAGTGGATGGCAGTAGAACCGCTGTGTTTCTGCTACATGACTTGGGCATAGCAAGACCACACCAATGGGGTCCAGCAGCAGCAGCTTGAAACAATGAATGAGTTGTAAGACTCCTTGATCCTAATTCTAATTTTCATTTGCTTCACTCTGAGACTGTACATAAATCTAATAAAGTCAAGTTATTCAGGTTATCTTAGAGCCCCCCCAGATAACTACATGAGGATGTGTCTATACCTACCCGCTATCTTGTGCCCTGGCCCTGGCTACCCAGATCACCTATGTGATCAAGCATACCACTGTGCCTATTTGGGCACCTTCTCTCAGGATATAGAAAAGAAGGGTGTGATGTGAATAAAGCTGCTAAATGGAAACCTGAGCAAGAGAGTGCTATATGGAAAATGTGGAAGTAGCGCATTGGGAAATCCCCTATGAGCTTCACAGACTGGCAGGTGTGACTGAAGGCCCTCTTACTCTGTACTGGTGACATTCTTAAAATCCTGAGTGGAGTGTATTGAATAAAGCAGGCAGCTTCTAGGATAACAGTATTTTGATAGCTGCTAGGAGGTTAAGGCTGTGACAAAATGTAAAAGAAATTAACACACTTATTAAATTTATTTTTCCTCCTAATGTTCTGAAACTTGTGACTAGAATACTTGTGTTTCCATTACGCTGGAGTGTGCACAGGGATTATACAGAAGCTGTTTGCTTTTTTCTGTAAAGATTGCGGCAATCTCTGTCCCAATTACTTGCTATAAATTTATACAGCACAGCTGGTGTTCTGTATAAGCCACTGGGCATTTGTTGACACTGCACTGAACAGATATATTTACAGTCCTCAAGAGTAAGTGGTATGGTATTTGTTTTCAAAAACTCCTGAAACATCTGCAAGGTACAATGAAAAAATAAATAAAGTCTGCACCACCTCACTTCAATCAGCAAATGCTGACTATTAGGAATTAATTTACCTTCTACTATACCCTTGATAGATTATAGCCATTTATCTTAACTGTTGGGTAAGGGAAAAGCAAAAGCAGATTAAAGTTGTCTCAGCAATCCAGGCATTTCAGGATGGTAAAAACTACATGAAAGTATAAATGGGAAATTCTGGCACTAGACAATATTGTCCATCCTGGGATAGAAAAAGGAACTGACACAATCCAGTTTACTAAGAAATGGTAAGCCTAGGAGAAGTTATGGGTCTACTACTTGAGGGAGCTATTTTAAATATCGCCAGCTGAAATAGCACAAAATGTCAAGTTAACCTACTGAGAATGAGTGATGCCACATAAACTAAAGGCATTTTTATGACTTGTGTCATGTTACAACACTGACTATTCATTATTGAAGAGAAACTGTGAAGTCCATGTTTGCAAAGGAGGTTAATCAAAATGATGGCTGCCTAGAAAAGCTTAGTGCCCAGGAGGCAAGAAAACCTATAAACATGAGTGCTTCTGATCAGTCAAATGAACATCAGTCATGTTGTGTTTTAGTACACTTGGGCTGGCCAAGGGTAAATTCTTTGTAATAACTTCACCAAGAAAATGAAAAAAAAATTACTTTTCAAGAGAGCAGAGGGAAGAAGATGCCTATCTGCCCATAACACAGAGCTTGATAAACACATGATTTTGCTTTCTGTGACAGCACAGAGCTGAGGTTCATTACACAGTGGACCTCTTTCAGTCCTATGTTCTTATGTCTGGCTAGTAGGGGTCTGATTAAGTTGCCTAAACAACTGAGAGTTTAGCGCCAGTGGAGATACCTACTGTTCTACCTTGTAGACCTGATTACAGCAACTTGACTTACTGAATGACTTTAAAGGATTTAAGGGGAAAGTATGTGCTCCTTGATGCATTTGACAGCATACAGAAGCTCCAGTCATCTTGTCTATCCCTCTCCTGCTAAAAGTTAAGCAGTAACAAGGATCATACGCCAATGTACCTGCCCTGCTCAATTGCCTGGTACAGATGCGTCCTGGCTGGGTATGTAGCAAACCCGAATCAAAGGGTAGCTTCTGCTCACCCTCCCCATGCATGCCACTGGTTCAGCATGGGAACTCTGATCATTATTGCACCAAGGAAGGGCCAGAGCCGACGAGAAAGAGGGAAAGGAGTAACAGGCTGGCAGTGCCAGCACAGAGTTCAGAGAATTTCTCCAGCACTTTTTGACCCCTTGCTATTGCTATACTGGGCAGAAATAGCTTGCTATACTAGCCTGAAAATGGCCTTGATCCTACTTATTAAAATTGTTTGTGCTTTAAGTGTATTCGGTCTCATACAGAATAATGATGATATTGTGAATTCTGGTCTGAAAAGTATACAAGTTTGTTTAAGAAGACTCTTCAAATACTCCAATCAATATAAAGGGACTGATTATTTCTTCCAGCATTTTGCCATACCTGTCCTCTCCCACGTCCTTGCTCATCCCAACACATAACAGAGGTTGCTAACAACTCCTTCATTAGCTATGTGGGTTAAAGAGGAACAGCAAGCTTCTGTTCTTAAGAAAATCTATTCCCAGATTCCCAAAAATACCTTATTTCCCTAAGAAAAATGGGACTGTATGTTTCACTGTGTCTACCATACTTGTGAGAAGTGTTTAAGACAAGCTACACATCTGTGTATACTTTTTCCAGATACAATTTTAGGGGTCATGTTCAATACCCTTAAGAGGTTAAGTGGAATGTTTCAGCATATTTTAAAGCTTGCTAATCTTTTTGTTGTTGCACTGCAGGTCAAAAGTGGAGCCTGACTAGTTCCCACCTGGTGGTAAGCTGCAGTATGTGTTCCATAGGATATTTCAGATCTACCACTGAAAAAGACTAATGCCTGGAGCCCACTTGGATGGGTAATATAGGCCCCACTACGACATAACCTCTACTGTTAAAAATGTCGTTTAAAAATATTATTCACTCATATTTTACTCATTTTAAAAGACATTCACTTTTGGGAGGGTGAGAAGAGCAAGGGCAACATTTCTTCTTCCTTTTGAATTTATAAACACACTTGTATAGTTTCTAGTGTAGAGCAACAAGTCCACTTTCAGCTTTTGTAAATCAGAGTCCAGGAAGAATTTACTACTATAACCCAACATGAAAAAATCAATAAATATTAAACTTCTCTCTCTGGGTGCCTGCTAGACAACATTTATGAAAAATGCTGACACCAACAATATGGAGGGAGTCCATGTTTATCTATAATAAGAAAAAAAAAAAACATTATTTTTCCTGTTGCCTTGCATTCTGTTTCAGAAAATTGGTACCCTGGATGCTAGAGTACTTTCTCAACTCTTCAGGTTGATTACTTGATAACAGGAGTCAGGAAAGCAAAATTTATCAGCATAATTAATTATTTTTGCCTTGCATACAGTACACTGATGCCATCTACAGACATGAGTAAGAGCATTCCTAAATGCATCCAATTCACTCTATGAAGCTTCTCTCCTGGATATTAATTAATATGTTTATTTCACCGCCTATGACTAGCTTATTAACAGCTTAGCCACTGGAGATCAGATCTGCCTTGAATGAAATCAAATAAAAGGCTCTCACCACTTCAGCTGAACCTGAATCAGGCCCTGAATCAGTACTTCAGCCGTATGATAACGCCCCCATCCTCTGCAAAAACCAAGTTATTTCCTCTAATTATACTGCAAAAGACAAAATGTTCCCTCATGTGCAGGTGTTTCATTTCGTTTGATTCTGACAGACTGACCAAAGCCTTCTGAAGGGTAAACTATTCTGTTACATCTTATATATCATTTCAGCAAACTGTCACTTACTTGCAGTTACCCCAACAAAACAGTGCTACCTGACAAGTTCCAAGAAAAGACTAGCATTGTAATGTCTACCCTAGGGCATGACCCTGCCCTGCTTTTATATTCACAGATCATCCAGCCCTCTGAAAGGTYCCCCTAACACTCGCTTATCTCTATTTTAAGATTGAACAAATGCAGTTTGATCTGGTTTGGATTTTGTTTTACTGCTTTTTCTTTTCCTTTATATTGGTCAAACCTAGAATAAGTAAGACCCTCTTAACCTTCGTTACATCCCTTGGGGAATTACGTTCTCACCTGTCACTAACATTTTGTTCAAGATATACTTTGTACTGCAAAAACTGCTACTGTTTATTTCTGGAAATATCATTCTGAATACAGACATAGTCAGCAGTTTGTTCTCAGCAGATATTCTTTATTTGCATTTTTAGTGAACTTTGCATTGGAAATGCAGTCTACTGTACAGTGTCTGATGGCAGAGGAAGGCTCTAGCTGAGATACCTGAAATGACAGTATGAATGTAACTGCAGTGTTTCCTTTGAGATTGTGCACCCTTAAATAAAAGATTGTAAGTAAATTTAGCATTCTCTAGTACTAATCATGATATGAGCTGTTTAAACAAAGTCAAACCTTCAGAAGTCCTTGTATTCACAACCTCTCTTTCTGGATGGGTAGAAACATGAGGAAGGAGCAGCAGGACTGAGAACAGCCAGCATGGATGTACCAAGGGCAAACTGTGCCTGACCATCCTGTTAGTCATCCAAGATGAGATGACTGGATCTGTGGAGGAGGGAAGAGCAGTGAATGTTGTATGCCTTGACTTTAGCAAAGCCTTTGAAATGGTCTCCTATGGTCTCTCTCGGCTATCCTTATTGCCAAAATGATGCCAAATTGTGGGAGAGCAGTCAGTCTGCTGGGGGGCAGGACTGTTATTCAGAGGGATCTTGACAGGCTGGAGAAATGGGCTGGCAGGAACCTCCTGAAGTTCAAGAAAGGCAAATGCAAAGTCCTGCACCTGGGACGGAATAACCCCATGCAACAGTACAGACTGGTGGACAACCAGCTCGAAAGTGGCTTTACAGAAAAGGGACCAGTGGGTCCTGGTGGACAAAAACAACAATCTGAACATGAGCCAGCAGTGTGCCTTTGCAGTATAAAAGGCCAGCAGCATCCTGGTCTGTATTGGCAAGACTATAATCACTACAGCAAGGGTGTGAGTGATTGATCCTCTCTATTCAGCGGTTGCAAGATCACATCCAGAGTGCTGAGTCCAGTTTGGGGCTCCCCAGTACAAGAGAGACAAGGACATACTAGAGTGGGTCCAGCAGAGGGCCACCAGGATGTTCAAGGGGTGGGGCACAGGACTTATGAGGAGAGGCTGAGATGGCTGGGTTTGTTCAGCCTGGAGAAGAGATGGAGGGATCTTCTGGACCCAAGAAGAACTTAAAGGGATTTTATGGTTGTCTATAGCTACCTAATGGAAAAGTATAGAGAAGACAAATCCAGTCTCTTCTGCGAAGTGCACAGTGTAAGGCCAACAGGCAACAAACACAAATTCCAATGAAGGAAATTACAATTAGACATTGTGAGAAAAAAAAAAATCATAGTGAATGTAGTCCAAACGATCTCTTCTAGTCCTACACTTCTTATTTCAGCTTGCCACAATGGCTCCAAAACTAAAGCCTTATTTTATTCTGTTTCTTCAAAAAGGAAGAAGGGTTACCTTTGCTACACCTGGGTGAGGGGTTCACCCTGGAACAGGATCACATACACAGATCGGCTTTGCAAGAATGTGTATTTTTAGGAATTATTAAAGGTTCTTACAAACCTCAACCACTATGGAGTGAGATCTAAGGATGGAATCCGTGAGACAGAGCAAGAATTTTCTTAAATAAAAAAAGCCTTCAAAAGAGAAGGAATACAAGGAATTAGAGAGAAATGTCTAAGACTAATAGGTAGGTGAAGGTAATGCTTTTCTTTAAATACACTTTATATAACACAAAGAATTGGTACCTACAACTCCAACCTAAAGTAGGAACTATCTAGGTCTTACCACTGCTAGAGGCACTAGCTGTTCCATCTCTGCTCTGTGCTTGCTCATAGGGTGATGATGACAACAAATTCTTCGTCAGGAATTGTTGGAAAGGAAAAAAATTCTTGCAGCCCTCATCTTTAAGGGTATCTAAGTGGAAGAGTCAATACTTAGACTGTTACGAAGCAAATTAATATTATCCCAATGCTGTACATCATGCTATTATGGAAACGTGTGTGCTTTCTTAATGCACCTCTCTTTTATAGTTGCTAAATGATTGAGATATGAAACAAGGTTTTTCTTTCCTTTGGCAGAGCAAAGAAGAAAACATCTAAATTTTCCCAGTTTGGATAGCTTTAGGGAAGATTTTCTGAGTAGATGTGTGTATGCAATTGGAATACGTGTGTGTGTGTGTGTGTGTGTGTGTGTGTGTGTAAAGGGTACTAGTATATGTAAACTTTATACTGTGAAAGAAGATGTGAACAGAGCTGTCAGGTGCAAAACTGCAGACAAACAAGCAAACAGACAGAAAATGCGCAGAACTCCAGCTCATATGATTCAAAGCAACTAGGATGGTTTTTGCTGAGATAGACAGAGAAGCTCAGCTGGTGCATATGTATAAGAATTTAGTATAGCACAAATGTCAGGTGACTGGTTTCATTAACTGCACATTCAAAAAAGAAAAAGAACTCCAAAATACATTGGCTAATCAGTTTACTAGAAAGCATATAAAAATTATTATTTTTAACTGGACAATTCAGACAAAATCTTGGTACAGAAACATATTAACAGGAGAACATTGAAGTGCCCATTTGCACCATGAAGCCTGTGAAAAGGAAAAGAATCCAAGAAACTATGGCTGAACTTAAAAAGGAGTTAGCCTTTGATTAAAGAACTGGACAAAAGGGCAACATAATCTTGTGATCTCCAGAACTAATAAAGTGAAAGGTTGAAGTTACTATATTGGATAGACCCAGATTTCAGACTGGCACTTCTATTGGTCAAACTGTCCCTGTGATGACAAAAGCAGAAGCAAATGTGATTTATGAAATTCAAATGATCAAAATTGCTATATAGTCTTTAAACCAGTAACTAGGATCCTCTTCTTTTAGACAGAAACTTCCTTGATCAGTTAATACAAAAGGTGACTTRGAAAATTTTCTATTCAAATTTGTCTAACAATTAATTTGCTAATGAAAGAAAAAGATACAGCAGAAGAGCTACAAGTACAGGAAAGCATATATGCTACAAAGAGAGATGATTAATCAAAAGATTCTACAGCAACTGAATAATTCACAAATCTGTAAATACCCACAGATATATATGCTTGCCAAGAATTGACCATAACCAGCATATTCTATATCAAAACCAAAATATTTATACATTTGAATGGAAGATACATCTCTAAAGTTGGACTTCTCACAACCATATTATTATATAGGATCCTTTTACTGTAAACATTCAATTATATTTAAAATTGTTTAAGAGATTACTTGCATAAGTATAGCTTTGGCACCAGCTATTTTCAATCTTTAGCAAACATGATTCAGCAACGTCTTGAAGCTGGATGTTATAGAGTTTGAATAATGTTTAGAAAAAACATGCAAACACTACCAGGGTCTGAAAGTCATTTTAAGCCATTCAGATGAATATGGAATAAAATGCTAAAAGTTCAGCAGTTATTTACCAAATCCTCTCTTCAATTTCTTGGCTGTAAACTCTGTAGAAATTGAAGAGCTTCAATAGGATTTCAGCTTTGTAAAACACTGGAAGAAATATGCTTTAAAAAAGTTTACATTTGTGTACCTCCTAAAACTATTTGAAATAAAATAAAATAAAATAATTCCCTTAACCATTCTTTCTAAAGTCATCTACAGATAAATTGCAATTTGCTAAGATGATTTCTGAGAGAAAAAATTTATATGTATAAACATATACATACATTAGTGCCYACTAATGGCCTTAGTAATTTCTGTCCTTGGAAAAAAATAATCTTAACTCGGATTATCCTCATTTATTATTATGTAACCGCTTGGGAGCATTCTATAAATCTCATGCAATACAATCTTAGCACCAATTTAGTAAGATTGTCAATGGTTTTATCTATCATTTATAGATAAAATGTTTCCTGCATATAATTGCAGCTAAAAATTAAAATAGTAGTCACATGATTTTGAATTCAGTCTCCAAAAAATCATCCAAAATTTAGCTTTCTAAACTCCAGGAGCAAGAAAATCAAACTAATGGCTGATTAGTACACAAATATTGTTCTATAACATAAAATATTAATCCTGATGACTCAATCAGTGTTAACAGGAGTACCTAAAATACTGAGAAAATATTAACATACTCTGAGGAAATATGAGCATGAGTATGAAGAGACACTATCCTAACTCCCATCCAAAAAACATGCAACACAAGTGAATTCATGAAATAAAAGTGCTTAATCTACTTCTACGTTATATATTTCAGGGTAAATTTAAGCATTAAATATTTCCTTCTTAATAAATTCAAGGACATTGTATATCATATAGTTTTGCATTCATATACCTTTTTTAAAGATGATATGTATGACCTCACATCAGCAAAGTATTTAAATATGTGTAGTTTTAAAGCACAATTTAACTTAGCCTAAGATAGACATCTAAAATAGGTACCTTGAATGGTACTGCAGAATTGCATCCATACAAGAGCAATAAACATGCCTGGGAAGCACTGCGACTAACAGGATAGTTCTCTAGAATGGAACCACTTAAATCCATACTGTCAAACTATTTTAAGCTCCAAAACAAGAGTGGCATATGCAAACTGTCTATTCTGAACGGTCTTTCCACCCATGCTAACTCCAAGCTATCAGAACTATACCCAGCCATGGCTTGGGACACTGGTAAGAGGCACAGACCAAAAATGTGCCAAGGACCATTCCAATAATTTAACAGTAAAAACAATTAAAATTTCAGCACTATATTGGCATCTATATTTTCAGTATATATGTAGCCTAGAAATGCCTATATCTTTTCAATGACTATAAAACACCTACATATGAACTAGTCTCCTCATGTAACTTTTACATGGTAGACATCCAATACCAGATGAATCTAACTTCTAAAACCAGAGATAAATACTACTGGGGTTTTTCCGTAGATTTTTAGTCCCCTGATTTGAATTTAATAAGTAGTAACATATAAGATGTTTAAAACTTCTGGGTATCCTTACTAAGTGCTGTTAGCAAGTGCATGGAAAGAAGCCAGGCACCAACACTGTGATACCAGGATGCTGGATCAGTCTGTCTCAGGTCCTCACTTGCTAGCCAAGACAATCACCGCACATCACAGAAGGGCTGAGGTTGGAAGTGACCTCTGGAGATCATCTAGTCCAACCCCCCTGCTCAAGTAGGGTCGCTAAAAGCTCATTGCCCAGGACCCTGTCCAGATGGCTTTTGAATATCTCCTAGGATGGAGACTCCACAGACTCTCTTGACAACCTGTTCCAGTGCTCAGTCACCCTCATCCCTAATTACTTTTCCCCTGTTAGTCCCAGTTTTGCTACATCCGTACCCCCATTTAGTATTTCTCATACCTTTACCTCGGTAATCTAGGTTTTATATGGTATTACTGATACCGTTACCTGGCACTGCTGGCCTTGCAAGATGCTGCTCCCCTAAACAGCCCCAATTATCCACACCAACTCTCTGTGAAGTTTGACCATTTCTCATGTAACTCCCCCGTAACCACCCATGAAAAACAACCAGTCCTCACGATGCAGTTTGTAAATTCATCAGCTTCTCACACTGTTTTCTGTCACATCCAGCAATTTCTCATGTAATGTCCAGCAGTTTTCCATGTCCTGCTCAGTTAGCCAAACTCCAGGCCACTGCCCTGAGAGCAGCCCAGTCAATTGCCTGCAGCCCTAACAGTTACTTTGCTTCACCTTAGACATCTTGAAAATCTGGCCTGTAAATGTTCATGTCACCTTAAACATTTGCTCGTTACATTGAAATGGGGATGGAGAAGTATATTTCCATGAAATCCTTTTGATATACCTCAACACAACCTTGAATATTCATGCTGCCTGTGTGTTAAGAAAATGCAACACTGAAGGACCCAGACTTAAAAATGTCAAACATCAATGACACTGGATTTCATTGTGACTGATGTCCAAATAAAAGAGACCCAAAGACTTGAGGATTACAAAACATGAAAATGTGGGCGGCCTAGGTCATTCAGATTGCAAGCCAGAGTCTGTGGAAGAAGGTTAGCAGGAGTTTAAGGAATTCTGATATATGTTATAGAGTGGTTGTTTGAGACTGTAGGTGTACCTGAGGACCACAGCTAGGTATGGGAATGACCACTCACTAGCTAGAAGAAAAGGTGACATTTTTGTTCCTGAAAGATAGATTAGGAAAATGGGTTATCCAGAGGGAACACTGTCCGTGGAAGCAGGAAACTTACGGATGAAGATACATCAAGAGAAACAGGTAAGGCATTTATAATCTGCCTCAATAGCACTAAACTGAAGCCATCCCAGCTGGATATCCCCCAGGATATTAAGGTTGTTGCAGCATAGAGTTTATGGCAAATTGCAGTTTGATTAATCTGTTAAAGACAATAGGGAAAGAATTTAGAGAAAAAACTAAAAGAGGAAGCTGAGGAGTTGAAAGTCAAGAATATTTGATTAAGGAGCAGAACTAGAAATCTGAGGCTCAGCTGTGTGCCTCCACTGCAAATAGTCCGCACTGAGTACCTGTCCTAAATCCATTAACAATGTACTGCAAGGTGTGACAACACAGGTGCAGCTGAGGCTCAGGCAGATGATTAGACCAGAGCTTAATATTTGGATGGAGGATGGAGGATTTTGTAAATGAAGAAGAGAACTTACCTACCAGAAACTTTCATTTAAATTCTTGTTTAAATTCCAGAAGCATATTTTCATATATAGCACAGCTGTATGGCTTTGGGAAAACCTCTTCAGTTCTTGATGTATCAGTTTTGCATCTGTAGAATGGCAGTAATATTGCTATTTCTCTTACTGAAACGTTGGCAAGACAAATCAGCTGGTGGATATATGACTGTCCAAGTACACCTAGACTGACCACAAAAGCCATGAACACTGGTGAATTCTCGAGTGCAGCTGAGTATTTGTCTGTATCACGAATGTTTACAAGGTAAGACAAAAGTGCACGTTGTCCACCTTTTTGCTCCCCTGCCTGATCAATCCCAAAGCAGGAACACGCCCTGAGACAGCAGCCATGGCATTTTCCAACAAATTCCAGATGTGGACGATTATTCTGCAGGTCAATGTAGCTCAGCAGCTGAAAAAATGGGTGCCATATAAAAACTTTAGAAGTAAAAGTTGCTCATTATTCTAAACATAATACATAAATTTGTTATCAATCAATTGTATTCTCTGTGTCATAAAATAAAAGGAGAGAAATATATAGGTTTTGTCTTTTCTAATGCTGACACCACAGTTGCTATTACAACACAGTGTGGAAATGTCTGAGTTTTCTATCTATTTAGAATACATTGTAATAATTTACTTTAATGCAAAAAACGGATATCTAAATGTTAAATCACCTGGGTATGAGTGAAGGCAAAGTGAGTTCAGGAGATGGAGACAACTAAGGAAAGCAAATTATTCTTAAATGGTCAATATCTAGCCCACACAGAACCTGAATATTTCAAGTTATTGTCCTGCATACCTGATCTATCTGTATAATATTAATTGACATTTGTGTGCTACGAATGTTCCCTAGCATCAAGATCAACAGATGTGGACAGTCCTTACCTATGCTAGTAAAATCTCTTAGCCTTCAAAACAGGGTAGCTGCAACATATCGCTTATTGGGAACAGTGCCTAGAACCTTCTAACTTCCAAATTATGCCTGGGAATTGTTTGGGAAGGTGCCAGCTAGCACAAATCAAAACTCTTCCAGGGACTGTTCTAACAGCTCAACAGGAGAGATGATCACATTTCAATGCCCAGGAACATTCCTGAACACTATTTGCTTTTCTGGTATTGCTTGTGAAACAAAAGAATTCTTCTTGGCTCCTCATTGTCCAGAAAACCCAGAGAAAATCTTTAAAACATTATTTTGCTCCAGATTCTAATGCTTAGACTTTTACCTGCCTTCTCCTCTCAGATTGCACCAGAAATTCCCAATGTGCAAGCAAGACAACAAGAAATGGATGCAGGCTCAGCCTGCCTTTTAACTGAAAGCACTTATTATAGAAGCATAGTTCATCTGGTTGTAGAACTGAGTAACTGGTACAGAATGTAACAACAATTTAAACCCTTTTGTTTCTGGATTTTAAATACCAAATGAGCAATCACCAGGAATAAAGGAAAGAAATACCTACAGAGGAGGCGCATATCATCTTCTATGAGAATATTTAGATGTATGTTAGTTGAATTTTGAGGTAGAACATAGAATTTCATTTTTGATCTATAGATCCCCTAATGGCCTGCAATTTACATGACAGACTGCTCTTCTCCCTTCTTAAGGCAGTACTGTTATACTAAGCAATGGATGTAACAGACTCCCTATATATGTAAAAGATTAGGCAGCATCATACACAAGATCCCTTTCCCTTTAAAATTATCCCTTTAATCCACCCCATAAGCTTTCAAACACGCCACACAGCCCATCTTCTCAAGCCAGTACAGGGATGAAATTCCTTTTGGGTAAAAAGAAGGGATGCAGGAGGAGTTTTTTAAAGACTGCTAATGAGTGCCATCTGTGGCTGGAAGGCAAGCAAAAAGCTGCTGGCTTGATCAATTTTGTTTTGTACCTGCTTTTTCTTGTGTTTTGAAAATGGATATACACAAAGCCCTGGACTGGCAATCTTTAGAGATGAACTTTGAAAACTAAAAAATAGAAAATTAAAAAAAAATGCAGAAAGATGTCTTTCTTGATAGTGTTCTTAATCACAGTCATTTCCCCAGGTTTGCACTGTATATACCATATGCAAGGCAATTATTATCAATATTGTTAATCCTTCTAATCTACAGATGAAGACACTGGGCTTGCACACTTCATTTCCTTAGCTGCTCCTCTTGTAAATGCTGTCCTGTTCAAGCAGAAACGCAGCCCTGCTCTAAAGGGTGGTTTTGTTTGCTCTGAATGACAGAGTACCCCCAAACAACTAATTAATGAAGTACATACATATATATATAAATATATATATATATGCATATATATATATTCTGAATTGCAGTCATATCTTTCATTGCAGTATAGATATACTCCTGAATAACCCTATTGGCATTATTCATTCATCCATTTCAGGAAGATGTTTAAATATAAAACTAATTCAGTGCTACATAGCACGTCCTTCCCTATTGTCAGGCATAATCCCTTCCACTTTTGCCTTCCTTTGACCTCCGATAGAATAAAAATGGTTTCAGTCACTGTTAGATCCAATGGGGCTTGCGGGCAGGGTTTTTTTGGTGGCTAGCTCTGCTCCCACAGTAACCCATTAGTCCCCGCTCTGCCACTAGCTCCTATGACCAATCAGCCAAGGGAAATACACTTAAAGATAGAGAGCGCTGATATCGTTGCTCCATTCTGGAGCTTCTCTCCCTCTGATCCGGAGTCTCGGAGCTGGCAGAACAAGCTACTGCTTTAGCATCACCAGACTACAGCGGCAGAAATCCTGGCAGCCAGACAAAAGCTAATGAAAATTTCAAAGGTACAAGGCTCTTCCTGGAGCTGCAGAAAGTGACAGGGTTGTCAGTGGAATCATAACGGGAGCATCTAAGTAAGAAGGAAAACAACACCAATAAAAACAGCCTTTTTTTCCAGAGATAACTAGAAGCCAAGTTTACAAATACTGTATATGTATTTTAAAATGAAAAAGGCCTTCCCAATGCTCAGGAGGCGGCTGCTGTTAAAGAAACTGGTATAGAATGCAAAGTGATTTTTTTCTAAGGGCAGAAAAAATACCTCTCACATTAAACATTTAAGATCCTGAAGAGTAAACATACAAACGTGGATGGCATGATGTGTCATGCAGTGTAAATGCCTCCCAAACTGCGGATATTTAGATGTTCCACAGTCCGGTCTTAAGAAAGGCGGGTGTATCTTCAGCCTGCAGACACAAAAGGAGTTGGACACAACACTTGCTTATGTAATGTATTGTATTTTTGAAATTCCCTATGCACTGCTCAGAAAAATTACCTTAAAATATTACAAATTTCCATCTAGCTGTGAATTGATTTTTCATGACGATTTTCTACTTTTTAATTTATTAACCTAAGAGATCCAGACTTGAATGTGCTTAAGAAACTGAGTTTGTATTACATATACCGTATTTTGTACAAAAAATGCTATACCGAAAACAGCAACACGTCTCAAGCTCTATGATGCAAGCACAGTGTATCATTTTGAAAAGGAAATGACAAATTACAAACAAAAATCAAAATCAATGCTTTCAGTTCTACGTACATAGGTATGTTTTATACAATATTTATAAAACTAGTGAGATGAAGGAAGGAACTCAATACAGAGAGAAAATTCTGTAGGCATGCTTCACTCGGGTCTAAAATGTCTTTTTGAGCATGAATCTCCTTGTAACTTCACCAAGAGTCGCACGGGCAAAGCAAGGGTTAGAATAGAAGTGGCCAGAAAGATCACTCGAACACCCTTCCTAAATCACCCCCCCGCCACGCCGTATGACTTAACTAAGCAGCACAAGGTATCCCACAGCTGCCTCTGTGGCACAGCTAGTGCAGCAAGAGCTCCCCCCTTTGTCTTCACAGGTTTTAACCACTTTGCTCACTTCTGAGAAGAATCTGGAGTCTTGAAAGACAGAAAAAGCATAAAGAAGTTACTATGCCCTATCACAGAAAAACAAAAATATGCCCTGTTATTTATTTCAACTGAAAATATATAACCTGTATACTTTGGGAGTGTTGCATCAGTAGTAGCTTTTAAAGAACAGGTGACTTCAAGCCAAGCAGGGCTTGCTTAAGCAACAGGCTGTTTTGAAGTGGTCAGCCAGGGGAGAAACCAGTTTGTATGGCAAAGACTAGAGAAAGCCTGTCTGATAAGTCAAAATTGTTTTTTCTCCTGCGATCAAAACCCAGAACCTTCTGAAAACAAACACCTGGCATTTATTAAAAGACCTGATTTTCTCCAAGCTGCTACCGCTTCAGCCAACAATCTGCCCACTGAGCCAGGGCCTCTCAGGTGAAAGTGGCTTTTATTGAAAACTGAAGTAGATGTTTAAAGACTCGATGTGCATACTACAAAAATCAATAATGCACATATATTGAAATGAAGTAGAAGTAACAAAAAAAGCAAATGATTCTGGAACATCATCTAAGACATTATCTCAGAAAAATTTCCAAATTCTTCTCTAAAAACATGAATATATGTTTGACTAAGAGCAGCAACTGCAATTCCAATACCTATAGAAGTTATGACAAAGGCTGTTAATTCTCCTTCTCTGGACATAAACTGATGACAAAAAGGAAGATTTCCTCTGGTATATAATTATAATACTGCCTGCTCAAGGTAACATACATTATGCTTGACCTCTATTTGTTACTACTGCGTGTCAGGAGAGAAGTTGAAGTGAACCTTATTTTTCAGGAGAAAACATTCTCACAGTCTTGTATATTCAAAATAAATAGACGATGCTTATATTATCATACGGTTTTAAAGAAACAAAATCTCTCCTAATCAGTTTAAAATGCATTTGCACAGGCAATACACTATTTCATTCATGCACTGGCCCAGATGCTGCTCTTTCAGTGAACCTGGCAAGGTGTCTCTAAAAGTTTCTGACTCATTTAGCTGTAGCTCCACAATGTGGCCAATCTGAGAATATGTTGAAGGAAGGAGAGAGATTTCCAATGAATTTCCAGTTGTTATCTGCATGAATTCCCCACTTTGGCATCAATAGCCACCTCTCCCACCAGGAAAGATTACAGGCTGATGTAATGTACTAATGGGCTTTTTTTCCAATATTAACTTCAGGAACTTAACCTTATAACTTCAGGAAGCTTAATGTCTCTTTATATCCTGTAAGATGATGATTTCTTTATAATACATGATACAGCTCTAAATAAATAAATATAATTAATACAGTACCGACCAAGGCAAAAGATATATATGCCTAGCAGAAGAGCTTTTCATTTTTTAGGTAAATTCATGGAGTGATAAGAAGAGAAATTGTAGATATTTTAAAGACAGTAAACATGACTGCTTTTTCCTCTGGAACAATCTGCTAGGCAAGATAAATATATTACTATGAATTACATGTCATTGATCATTAAATTCTCTTACAAACAAGTATCTTGCTAAGGTAAGTATCTTGTTAAGGTAAGGTATCTCTTTGAGAAGCTTAAAGGTAAATCCATTGAGGTTGTTTGTTGTAGTATCTATTGTGTGCATAAGCTTGCTTAATTTAAAGTTGGACCACAGATCTAGATGCAAATATTCCCTGAGGGTGTTTGAAGACAATACAGATCCATTGTTCATTCAATATAGGTAATTGCTGAAATGAACTACTAGAATAAACACATTAAAACTTCCTTCACTGTTAACTGCAAAAGTGATGACTGTTCTGTGGGTTTAGGAATATGGTTAATTCTGTGCCACTATTGCTGAATTGATTCATTCAAGGAAGGAATTTTTTAAATTGGCAAATTACAATACAGTTAAGGTCACCAGGTTGCAKTACTTTATTCCTAGTTAAATTTTTCAGGCACTCATAAATTGACCATAAAGATTTGCTCTGGCCTGGGGCCACTGTGATATATATTAGGCCGACAATCTGTTCTTTATTCAGCTTGCTATGTCTAGATAAGAAATATCTCACATTATTCTAAGTCTACTTGCAAAATCTGACAAGGGTATGAAGTTAACGATTCAATGACAGATTTTATCCTGTCTTTTCTTATATCAGTTGTCAGTGTTCTACAAAATTTTGGTCACACAGCTTTGATTATCTTCATGATAATTATAACAGTAATAATAGTTTGTCAGAATACTCTGCAAACATGATTTAATTAATATTCATTATAACCCTATGAGGCAGATGATAGGTAAGTGTTATTATCCTTCTTTCAGGAAGTGGAGAAAGGCAAAATGACTTGCAAAAGGCTGTATAATGAATTAATGTTAAGTCAAGATTAAGGTTAGGGTTTTCTTGACATAGTCCTACGCCCATTTTTCTAGATTTTACTTCCTCCCACATTCCTTAGTCAATCACATTTTTAATTCATAACTTTTAATACCATTTTATTAACATGAAAATAATTTTACAAAGCAAATTTGTCATTCATGCTATTAACTTTTTGCACACTAATAAAATTATGCACAACAGTAAATTTCACCTTTTGGCTCTCTTATAATGTAACACAATTCTTTTATATTAAAGCTTTTCAAAATTAGGAATAATAGTTAAACAACACATAAGCATATAAGCATTATTGTTGATATCATGGTACCTTTCTGTTCATATTTAGTTCTAAGATCCTTATCAGTGAATAAAAAATTGGGTGTGAACTACAGTTTTTGATACACCTTTTAAAGGCTCACTGGCAACTTAAAAAAAGACACTCCATCCTATCATTGAGCATCTCAGATAACTCCCTCTAAAAAAGACAGTTAAATGAATAGCGTTGGTTCATTGGTATCATTTATTGATATCACTGATTATTAGTTTAATAAATAACATTGGTCTTCTAAATCAGTTTATTCATTCTGAGAGCATTTTGGGTGCCAAAAGTTCAGTTATTGTTACTGAACCTGCTCATGTCCTTTCAATGACTGAAAATGCCATTAGTAAGAGTATTGTAACAAGATGCCTCTTTTTCTGCTGTTTTTGTTATTATGTTGTATTTTATGCTGGAAATGACATCCGAGATCCTAAAGCATTACCTCTTCTTTAAACGTGTCCAAGCCTGTCAGATCCATTTAAAAATATGAATAAGAAACATCCAGTTGTCAGTACAAACACAGACAACACAGACACAGTAACAGACTACAATTCAATTTAGTTTAAATTATTCCACACAGACAAAATACGCACTGCCTTAGAGTTGAGCTTTATAGAGAACTGTTGTCCTCTGTGTTGCAGCATGTTCCTTGCTATGAGCTTGCTCACTCTGCAAACCAGCATGATCTAAGAGACATAGGCTCATCTCCCTCCTGCTTCTTTTAGAAGAATTTGCTTGGTCTCTTCTTTTAGAAAGATCTTTAGGAAAACTTAGTATAGCTAAAAGGACAAACAAATTAATTTTTTGAAGGAAGAGGAGAATGTGAGAGAGAATCAGCTTTAAAAAAACGTATTGGACATTGCTTTAGAGGAAGAAACCCCTCAGATTTATGTACTAATATTCTTTTGGGATTTAATGGTTGCCAATATGATCTTTAGCCAAGGGTACATGTAGCCTTCATGAGTTTTTAAACTATTATTACCTATCTATCTGTGGATTTCCTTATCCAAGATCAGCTACTGAAATCACTGAAAAAAGAACATCTAACCTTTTTAAAGCTTCACAGATAATTGCAGCTATACACTTCTTTATTAAGCACTCTGTATTCACAACATTTTTGAGACTATCTTTCAATGGCAAAGGGTGGATCATTTCCTTTTATTTTCCATTGTCACTTCATGCCTTCAAAGGTTGTAAATGTACCTTGTATTTTAGTTTGTATAACTTAGCATTCCTTTTGTCTGAAAAAAAGAAAAAATATCAATTCAGGCTTTGTTTGTGTCTTTCAAGTTCAGACATTATGGAAAAAAATTCTAAATAACACAGCCAAAAAAAAGAGAGAACCTTGATTATATCATACGAGTAACAGTACAAAAACAGCACCAGAGGAGGAAATCTCTCCAACGCATTTAAAGGCTGTGCCCCCACCCCCCCCCAATAAAAAATGATGAATAAGAGAGGAGAAGGGAGGAAAAGAAATACCTCAAATGGCTGGGTATTCTCATTAAACTGAAAATCTGTCAATGAATATTTATCTTTGTTCTCCTGCCCAGAAGGGAAGCTGGAGAAAGACTGAGCAAAAACACTTATTTCTGTCAATGAAGCTTAGTAATCAACTTCATCACCAAAAGTCCTCTTACTGCCAGCTGTCATTCAGATGTCAGGTTATTTCAATATATCAGCAGAGGGCCAGCTGGCAGGGGGATAGAAATGACATCCTTGCTTGAACTGTGAAAAATATTTTCAGCAGAATTAGCAAGGCTGAGCTGTCTGTATATGTTTGTGGATACTAGTGGGGCCAGAGGAGGGACATCAGAGCAAGCAAGCATATTTATTCTCTGTCTTCTGGTTAATGTAGAGAAGTATTATCTTCCAAGTAGCAAAAAACCCATCACTTATGGGACATCTAATGTTTGCTCTTTTTAACAGATTAGCCTTTTCTTCTCTATGTTTATTTTGTAGTGTTATTCTCCGTTCTCATATGCTCAGCTCTTACAAGTTTCAGCTTATCCGTTTCATTACATATCATACAGTGGTGACTTTGGACTTTTTTTTCTCCTTTGTGATTTTCCTTTTCCTCCCCCCTTTTTTTTAAGTCTCTAGCTCTCATTTCCCTAGTTAGTTCAGATTCTTCTCAGTCTCTGTGATCTTTCCCCATTGTGGATTCACCTGACTTCAAATGCTCTTAGAGGTTTAATTCCAATTAACTTAAAAATTATCTGCTCATGGATAAAACTCATGTTTTGAGAACTTCACCACCTGACTTTCAACATCTGCTCTGAGGTGGTACCAATCATATGAAACTTCCACTGACTTACCTGAAGCTGAAGGTATCAAAAAACTGTAGAAAATTAGACTCTGTTTGTGAGTATAAGCAAATTACAGCTTGACTTTCTTCTGTTACTCATTCTGCACATTTGTTTTACTTCTCTCTCGTATTGCATCATGTATGGGGTAATGAAAAATCTAAGTTTATAGCTTTGTGTGACTTTTTGAGATGTATCAATTTTTGGCATCTTCAGGTTTGGAGGTGTCTTTGGAATATTTCCATTCAGTCCTGACTTTTTTCCACCAAAGTCTTCACAAACTCTTTCTTTACTGGAAGTTACCATTTTGCTTCGTGATTTCAGTTATGCTGTGTCAAGTAACTGTTTTCACCCATTAAAATAATTTGGTAGAATTCAATATGAACAGCATAGGATAAATATAGCTTCTATTTCCCCTGTTTCCCTCAAAGTAAAAATATATCTTCTCCAAAATAAGTATTTTCTATACCTCTAGCCACCTGAGTTTGCTGAACTGTATATCACATATTATAGAAGGAATATGAAGTTTTTGGAAATTGGTAAAAAGTAACATAACAGTTGTTTGCTGGGGAACTCATATAAGGGCAAGACATATCAGGTATTTTTTGTGCAGCAAATTACATTACACAGTGAATAAAGTTCACATAGATGAATGTTTCCTATCATTCCTACAGAGTAAATATGACCCCATGAGCACTGATCAGCCCAGGTTGGACTGTGAGGAAACAACACAAATTTCCGAGCAGCATCTGGACTGAGACTCAATATTGCTTTTCATTTTGTTCTCCCAACAACAGTTTAATATGCCATTTATATATTCTTTACGATGCCTCAGGGCATGTTATGTTAGTCCATTAATATATGCCTTGGGTAGGTTCGGAGACATAAGGCAACAAACCAGGTGCCTTCAACCATCCAAGGAGCATTAACAACCCATTAAAAATGCCCTGAAGTGTCTTAATGATACTATGGTATAGGTTTTTAATTCTAAGATGACATTTCAATAACTACAGGCTATTTAAAACATAACAACAACTTTCCATTTTTAGAATATTTAACAGAAAAAGTATAAGATTAAATACCAGTACTGATATTTTTCCTTCTGCCATCTAGGAGTCTTGGGCTTCTCAGTATTAACTTTTGGAAATGTAAAGCTGATGTCACCAAAAGTCTGAATATACTTCAAAGATGATTTCAGAATATACCTTATGGTAGCACTAACCAGTTTTTGAATATTAACTTCCTTCAGTTCCCTAGACATAAGTATCTATGAAGCCATTCCAGATGCCATACAGTATCTGAAATATTTTCATGGGGCCGACAAACATCACACAGAAGTAATGAAACACCTGAGCAGCACCTAGAAGCCAAGCAAGATACCTTGGGCATCTAAAACAGCACACTAGATGTCTATATTTATGGAAGTGAATCCCATCTCTAAAGCAGATATGGTGAATCAAGTACAATAATATCCATTTTTCTCCACTGATTCTTAAGGGACCCTAGTCAGTACTGGCTTGAGACACACATTGAATGGGTCTAAAATTACATGAGATTAATCCTACCCTTAGTGTCAGCTCTAATAGAATTTAATTATTTTGAAATCAAAGATATGTAGTTTACAGCATAATAAAACTTACTACACAGAAACTTTGATCTTGCCTCTGAACAGAAAGGTGCTTGTTGAACTGAGAAAAACAGTTTCCCCAATTGGCTTCAATAGCTAAGTAGATATATAAATAAATAAATTTACAGACCTATAAATATATATAGAGAGAAATAAATTTCTACTACTAACTGCAGATGAATGTCAACAGTTTGTAGTTAAATTTCAACAGGTTACAAAAGATTGAGAAACTCTGTGCTTCTCTGCAAGGCATAACTGTATTACGACATTTGTTTTCCATTATTTGTACAGACTTGCATTCACTTCTCACAGAAGTGGCCCTGGATCCTCCTTACAGACATTTTTAAAACTACATTTGCCACATTCCATTTATCTGGCACAAAGACAGATTTAAGCAACAGGTAATATCCCACCATAAGCAATTCAGCAGTTTCATATTGGAGTTTTGTTAGAAGGTCTGGGTAGATACTCTCTGCCTCTGGCTGCTCCATGAGGAACACCAAGACAAAGGAAGAATTCAGATTTTCTGCTCTGTCTCTAATTTTCTTGGGAGCTTCTTCAGATGGTGGTCATTTTTGTGCCCCCCCCCTCCCCGTTTCTCTCAAGACTTCATATCTCCTGAAGTTTTTGAAAGAAGTTTTATTAATATTTCTCTTGTTCTTTGCAAATTGCTCCTCAATGTCTGGCTTTAGCCTGCCTTATTAAGGTTTCACATTTAGCTTGCCTGAATTTATGCTTTTTTCTGCTTTCCTTTTTTGGAAACAGAAGCACTTTTTGGAAGGATGTGATTTTATTTTCAAGAGATTATTTTATTCTGCTGCATAACAACACTAGCTCCTTTTTTGTGTTTTTTTTTTTGGGGGGGGGTGTTTTGTTTTGTTTTGTTTTTGTTATGTGGGAAGTCCTCTCTGAGGCTCTAATAAAGTACCTCTAATATGGTATTTGACCTCAAAGGCTTCTGAGGGTGACCAGAACTGCCTCAGCAGTGCTTTGTCCCCACCAAGAGCCAGAAAGTCAATAGAGGAACCTCAAAGCCCCTAAACTACCCATTTGCGCAGAGCATCCCCGATGCACAGTGAAATTAATGCACCTGAAGTCAGAAGAAGAACAAGCAAAACAGAAAAAACTGCTGAATGCCTGCTAAGTCTCTCCTTAGGCATTTTACAATAACAGATATTTGTTAAAACAAGCAACCAAACAAAAAATAAGCCAAAATGGCAGGGTCCTGCTCTCCCCATTCCTAAATGAACATACTCATAATACAGTTACGGTTATTTTCTCCATCTCTCCTTCTGGCCCTAGAAACCTGTAGGTTTTTTTGTTTGTTTTTTTTCTTGTACAGTTCCAACACAAGGATGGACAGTATCTGTAATCTAGTAAATCTCCAGGCTGCTGATTTAGGGTACTCTCCTTGTAAGGTAGAAAAAATAGGGCTGACATTTCTGAAGCTAAAAAGAGCACTGAATCTGAGTAAGTGCTGCAAGTGTTAAACTTCTGTATAGAAAGCCTGCACCCCATTCCCACTATTTTAGGACAGGAAAGTGAGGCAGAACAAAAATCCTACAAACTATAAATTCTGAGACTAGAGCCCAGCAGTACAAATTTAGAAAACTCAAGAAAAGTTCCATGGTTCATGTCAGGTTATGTGATTAAAGGCTCATCTCCACCAACACAAAGGAGCACAGAGGCACAACAGGAGGTGGGGGGACCCCAAAACCCAGTTAGAGGCACTAGCCGCTGCACTGCCCCCCACCCACCCCCAAGGCGGTCCCAGGAGAGCATCAGCCTCATGGGCCAGGGGACACCCATCACCACGAGTCAGGGGAGAAGCTTTCCCTGGAGCACAACACAGACTGAGGGGGCTCACTTGAGTGTTTTCTTGAGTGTTTTGGTAAGGAACTATATAATCAACACAAAATTCTAGTACATGTTTTAGATGGACAGCTGAAAAAGTAGAAAAACAATTCCAGATGCCAGTGTGATCACAGAAGATGAATTGTAGAAAGGTTATCATAAAACTGACTGGTATTTGACAACCAAAAAGGTAAATAACTTAACTACAAAGGAATTTTCGCAAAGATCTCCACTATAACAGAATCTTAACTGAGAAATATCTAAAGTAATAATTGCAGTGTATCTCAAACATTTTTCTTTGTGCAATGAATTTTTTTAATGTAGATTTTAATTTGACAGCCTTTGAGATAAAAATGATTTAGTACATTTATTTTGCAAGCAACTCTGAAGAAATGAACACAGGTATCACTAAATATTCAAACCAAATGTTTTATTTTAAGAGAGAGGATGGATAGCTCAAAAGAAAAAATAAAAAGCAATATAATAAATAAAGACCTTAGTAGGTTATCTTGATTAGTTTTCTGCTACTGCAAGCCTATTCTCTTTCATTAATTTATCTTTTTATGTATCTGTGAAACCATAAGAAGTCACAAATAACTTTTTTATCATTTTGCTTAGAACACTATTCTTAACACAAGACATATTAAGATTTCTCAGAATTCACATATTTTTTTCCTTTTGCCATTCTCCTACCACAGGTGTAGCTCTTCTCTAATCCTGATTCCCTCTTCTGCTATGAACTTCACAGTGGGAATGGGATTCAGTTCTACTGCAGATCCCTAAGAACAGGTGTCTGCACATGGGGCAGTATCTACACTCCCGCTACAGTAAATTGAAATCTAGGGCTCAATTCAGTAGTTTGAATAGTGCCATTTGATGGTATCACCCATGGTCTCCAGCTACTGGTCCGAAAAGGCGCAAGTCTTTCATAGGTCTGTGTCACAAAGACCAGGTGACTTAGACTAGATGACGTCCAGAGGTCTTTTCCAATCAGCATTTTCATAACTCTGTATCTCTCAGTTCTGTGCAGATATTTCAGATATCTCGGCATCTAAACTAGTGCTTGATGCCTATGTTCAGTCAACTGAATCAGGCTCTACTTTATACTAGAGTTTGCAGAGCTGTTCAGCTCACTCTAAAAAAGACACTAACATTTAATCAGTCTACAGTTTACGRTAGAGTCCTACCAAACAGTACACTCTTTTTCTCAGTGCATTAGTTACAGCATAGCCAAACTAATCATGATTAACATTTCCCACACACCTTTTAAATCAAGCCCTTTTACCTCATTGTAAGTGTTGATACATTTATTTTTTAACTCTGTCTAAAATATTTACCAATACAATTGCATTTCTATATAGATGTGTGTGTGCTCATTAATAATAATAGTGTGGGACTATACTTTTATTACAAGAAATATTATTTTAGATGTTAGTAAAAAATCACATTCAGTTTTGAAAAGTAGGTCCCAAATATTATTTTATGAAGTGCACAACATTCTGACAAATCTCATGATGTTATTATGTTTTTATATGGACGATAACTTTAAACATTTTCATTTCTCCAAGAATCACACATTACATATGAGTAGTGCCCTTCCACCCTAAAGTAACCCACAGTCAAAGCTGACTGACAGCAATCTTAGGGATGATCCTGAGAGGCGGTGATTACTCCAGCATGATTAAACAGAACATGTGGATTACAGGTAGTTATGTTCCTACTGGAGTCTGTGGGGTTATTCACCTGTAAATGGAACTCCAAGCACCATGCAAGATCCACCTCCCTTCACACTATCAAAAATTTTGTAACCCATAGCACAATAAAGAAGGCCTATATTGTCTCCGAAGGATGTACAACAGTGAGAGAAACAAAGCAAATCAAGTTTCGCCAAGTAGCAAGCAGAAGGCGAATACATGAGGACAAGTTAGACCAAGCTTTTATCAAGCTTCGATATTGGTTCAAGAGGCAGTGTATACCCACAAAGCAGTAATATTGTCCAAATATTCAGTTTGACAAAACTCAGATAATGAGGTGTTTTGTTTTTGTATTTTTGCATAGTGTTTACTTGTTATTACCTTATACATACTGAATTCACTGGAAAAAAATAGGACGTTACTCAGTTTCAAGGCATCACTATATCAAAATTCCCAAGAATCGCAGTCACAGCACCTATTCATTCATCCTCTCTGGGAATGCTGACACTGAACTCTCACTATTCAGATTTACTCGCCATACTTCTGTAAGTGATCTACACTGTAGAGAAGATGTCAGCAAACTACTTTTCTCAGTAAACTAATGAGTTCTCTTTCTGGGTAAAGGGAGGGCCGAGAGATCTCTAGGTTCATAGAAAGGCCTATGGCACCACACTTTTCCCCGCTGAATCCTCTTTGAGAATGGCCTAACTATACATCCTTAACAAACTTTTTCAAGGCAGCTTTCTTCCCTGAGAGCAATGCTACTATTTTAAAAAGTGAAACTAAGCAAACTAGAGGCACAACCATTCCCTGTTTATCAAGAAGGAAGAAGAGATGAAAATTCTGCTTTTACTGTGACCTGGCAGTATTCAATATTGTTCAGTACTTGGATAGCAGAATGACAGGTATGATATACCCAGACTTGTTTGAAAACAAACCATAAAAACACAGATCCATGTAACCACACTACATTACTAATAAAGGCACCTTAGAGATAAAGTTACTGAAAGTTGAGACAAGTTCTGAGAGCCTTGTTCCAAATCTCTTGGGAATTCGTTACATTACAGAGAGAGGAAAAAGGTGGACTCTTCTGAGATTAGATACTTGAGATATCCACACTGCAATTTAAGGCATCATCATTAGCATGTTATTTCAGATATGAAAGAAATATTAGAGAAGGTCTTATAGGAAAACATAGTTCTTCTACAGATGAGGTACAAATCAGGAAATTAATTTTCCATTTCCAGGAATGCATCTTTTTCTTTTCCTCCAACCATCTCTTTAGTGGGATTATCAAAGACTGCTTCAAATCAAAATGAAACGAGATAAGACTAAATTTGATATTCAGTGCTGAAGTCAGCTTCTGTCTCACTGGGACAGCAGCATATCATTTGTTCAGCATGCCTATTTCCCAAAAAGTGTACTTCCACCACATGAGTAGTATATTACAAGAATTAATATTTACATGGTGGCACCTTTCAGGTAACAAGTGAAAAATAATACAAGAGAAAAAAAATGATTTTTTATAAAAGTAAAAAAATTATGCTTAGCAAAAACCCAAACAACACAAAAAAATAATATGCTGTGGAAAGAACTAGCTGTTCTAAGTCTTTTGAAGGAACTGACAAATGAATCAGTGAAGATAAACTTCAAGACTATCTACCTACCCAAGTTATATGTGCAGGAAAAACTGGGCTTCCAATACTTTGGTGTTTTTTTTTCACAAGCACAGCCTTCTTTAAGCATTCTAGTGATCAACAGCCATCTATGAAAAAATGTACCAAGAACATGTCCTAAGTCCATCTCTGCAAATCCACAGAAAAAGTATTTTAACCCATTGTCATTTAAGCTGCTCTACAGAATGTGTCTTGCTATATTTAGGTGCAATAGTCAGAACCACTTAATATTTATATCCTTAGAAACTTCTGACAACATATGTTTTTAAAAGCTGATTGAATGATTATCCTCAATGATTCATGAAAGTTGAGGGTAAAAGAGGATGCTACCAAGTGAAGCAGACAGGCGCCTACAATGCTGGTATGACTGTCAGGAAAGCAACTTCTTAAATATATATACTAGTAAAGAAATTAATAAAACTGAAGTCAGTAAGCAAACAAACACCTTCATATTTCAAAGTAATGCACAAATCTGCATTCACTGACCTAACATAAAACAATTAAGGTACTAAATGCATATTTAAATATATTCTGGTACATATGTTCCTGCTTTTTATGACTGTCTGATAACAGCAAGAAATAAAAACAATAGTTATGAAATATTAGCTCATGGCAATATTTAAGGAAAAGTGTATGTATTTGGTTGTCTGCACATTATAGGCATCACTGAATGGTCATTCAGGGAATTTGCTCAAGAACCTCTGCATTTTCTGCATTTCTTTTTTCTGTGATACCCACTGGAAAGTAATAACATATAAATTATGTATTTGTAAGTCTACCAGATGTTAAAAAATTGACTTAATTTCTTAGAGCCTGCTGTAGTTTTAAAAACATGGATGTGGTCTCTTGTTTCACGTTTCAGGCCAGTTACAATCATGAAAGAATACCATCTTTATAAAACTGAACTGATTTAAAGAATTGTTGCCACTATGGCTTTACAGTGGCCGTCAACACACAGGCTGACTTTCTGGGCCTTTTTCAAATTCACTTGCTTTCCTTCTCCTTCCACATTCCATATAGTTGGACCATCTGTCCTTTTAACAGTTCACCTCACTGTACCTTTTATGTTTTGTACCCTTTTTAGAGCTGCAGTGAAAATATAGATATGTGGTATTTTTCCTGCCTGCTACAACATGACCATAATCTTCAGTTTTGTCCTTGCTATAACTCCTAATCTGTAATTATCCCATACAACCTGAGTTCTGCTTCAGCTCAGATGATGCCTTTTTCCATTTCCATCCAATGCCTGGACCTAGGCTGGGTCATGGCTGATCCTCCTGATCAGATCCTTGGGTGCTGGATTCCTTTACAGGGCTGGGATTTTACCAGGCAACTGCACTGTGTTGTGCACCTGACCTTATTCCATGGATTTTGGCAGCGAATCAGTGGTGTTTGAGCTCAGATGTATCTTCTGGTTACTCACACATAGATAGCTATGAATTTCATATCTCTTTTACGATGTGAGTTTGTAAATCTCATGGGATTACTGCTTAACTGTCCACTAATCAACTTTGTTTCATGATGTCCCACAAACTCCCAAAATTGTAATAGTAAAAGCAAATGAGAAGGTTTGTGCCTAAAAAGCAAATCTGAACATAAAACAGCCTCTTACAGTGACTCCAGACAAATGATTCCTTAATAGCATGCTAAGACATTCTTCCATCTGGTGATGTTTCTGCGCAGACAGGATACAAGACCATATGGTTGGGGTCTTTATATACCATTATATACCGTTTGCTGTGTTCCTCTAACTGCAATCCTTTCCTAGACCCAGGAAAGAAAACAGCTTCTGAAGAGAGCTAAAAAAGGTCTTCAGGGATCTACGACATATTATAGGTTAATCGAGATATTTCCATTTTCTTTTCGGTTGTGCATTTACATGGTATGACTGATGACCAGTCACCACCTGACTCTTTCCTTCTGACATAATCTGATATTCTCTAGCCATTGCCCATATGAAGAAAAGGCTAGATTTGCTCAGTCCATTTTTAACAACTTGTTTTGTGTCAGACTTTTCCAAAAAGATGTAGTGTCTGGTAAGATATTCAGCAAGAAAGATATTCAGCAATTATGGAGATTTCTGTAAGAGTACTTAAAGGTTGTACATATAAACGCAATTTGAATAAATTCATGTGATGCAATGTCTAGCTGTACTCTGTCCAAAAAACTTCAATGATTCAAGGCCTGAATTACTGTAGATGGATATAAGGATAGTTTTGCTGCTGTGCTGTGCTACAGCTACACAGCACAAGTAATTATTGGCATTTTACGGTATTGTCAAGCAGGTAGAAAACAGCTGATATTTGCAAGTGAACCTAGGAGACATTTTAATTCATTTATTATTTCAATTGATTGATTTAAACTGGAGTTCATCCAATAACTTAGGCAATTCAGTATAGTTCCCCATTTTGCATGTTTGACAATTATGAGCTTAACTAAAAATACTATGTAGATAATTTACATACAGGTATAAATGCATAAATAATTATCTTTTTGCATAAACAATTAAATTTACATGCTCAGCTATTTCAGTTGTAAACACTACTGTTTCATAATGCTCTTATACACATTCATAATGTTCTTATACACTTGAATACAAGTATCAACATTGCAGAGATTTATAATTTGCAGGTGTTTGATTCTATTTTGATTTTTTTTAATTTTCTGCACTTTATTATTTGAAACAATAATTAGCATTTTTGGGTAAACAAACAGGAAATACTAGTACAGACTCTTCCCTAGGTATAGGGATAGATTCAGTAGGCAAGAAGAATGGGAGGAAGATAAGGGAAATGGGTTTAAGAACTGAATTTATGACTTAATGTTTGCCTTAGCTGGCTTTGTTAAATTAGTGTTTGATATTTCTTCCTAGAATGAAGGCAAACCTATAGCTGAAAACTTAATGGCAAAATATAAAAAGTAATGTACTGCAACTCAGCACAAAAAGATTTTAAACTCATAAAAATATATATACTGAACAACAGAGTTTAAAATTTTCAAAGCCACTAAAGATTTTGAACACAATAGTAATCCTCTGAGCACATTTTAATAACTCATGCAGAAAATTTTAAATAAAAACTGTTGTCCATTGGTTGACAAATCACCCTCTTGAATATTAATATTCTGAAGCATGTGGGTTTGGGTATAATTTCCCACTGCTAGCAATTTGTCAGGCATTACTTTTCTACTCTGCAAATCTCAATCCCTGTAACTGCATAACAAGTACTCAGAACCACTTCAAGAGTGTAATTGCATCTTCACATGAGTTGGTACTTTAGTGTTTCATTCCAAAGGAGAATGACATTTAAATTCCATAATTCTTTGTGTTGACTTCATTTGTCTTCAAAGATGCTTGGTCTCTTAATAATTTTAGCAAACAGTAATTCCAAAAATCAAATGAATCATTCTTTATGATATGGATCTTATCCGACTACCAGTAAAGGTGGTGAGAAAAACTCATGTTGCTTTCTGTGACACCAGGAATAAATAGCAAGGAATTTTAAGAGAAAGATATTCATTCTCCTAAGGAAAAAATATTAAGTTGTTGGTCCTTTATCACTTTTGTCACTTCCAAATATCTGCTCTCTCCTTTATGCCTTACAAAATATAGAGGACATGCTTTCAGAACAAAATTCTGATCTTGATTTTACATATGACAAGTGTATCAATATAATAAAAAGTAATTGCTCTTCTTGTGAAGTGAATTTGCATTGTAGTTAAAGAGCTTGTGAGGAATAAATGGATGCCGTAGTCCTGCAAGGGATATTTAATCTATAATATAAACAAAGATCTTTGAAGTGGTCTAAAATTGTTTTGACAGAAAGCCAAATAGTTATTTTTTTAAGATAATCTCAATCAGATCATGTCACATAAATATAATTTCATACTGGAAACATAAACATTAATTTTATTCTACCTATTTTGCCCGTATTGTGCCAGATATTTCTACCAGAGATAATCACAGGTGATTAATATGGGTAGAGTAGAAGGTGTCAGCAATTGAGTAATGGAGCTCTGTATCATTATATTTCATGTTATTCCTATTTTTCCCAAGATTAGGCTCATGAACTTAACAGATATTCTTTTTAGGTCCCTATCAAGTGTACTTGATCACACCATCACTATAAACTACCAAATGTTGTGTCCAGGAAAATATAATCTTCAGATATAACAGTAGATAGAACATTGCTAGGCATGACCTAATTTAAGAGGAATGCTGTATAAAGGGAGCTTCCAGAGACTGATGTCTCCAAACAGTGCAGGGCAGAAATGCCAGCTTGGACTTTGGACCAACAGGAACTTCATGAAGTTCAACAAAGGGAAGTGAAAAGTCTTGCTTTCTCTCCTTCCGGGGAGGAATAACCCCATGTACCAGGACAGGCTGGGGACTGACTTTCTGGAGAGCAGCTGTGCAGAGAAGGCCATGGTGGTCCTGGTGGACAAAAAGTTGGACATGAGCCAATAATATGTCCTTGCAGCAAAGACGGCCAACAGTCTCCTGGGCTGTGTTAGGAGAGCATTTCCAGCAGAGGAGAGGATCCTTCCCCTCTACTCAGCACTGGTGAGGCCACATCTGCAGCGCTGCGTCCAGCACTGGGCTTCCCAGTAAAAGGGAGACATTGAAACACTGGAATGAGTGCAGCAAAGGGCCACAAAGAAGGGACTGAAGCATCTCTCATAGCAGGAGAGGCTGAGAGAGCTGGGACTGTTCAGCCTGGAGAAGAGAAAGCTCAGGAGGGATCTTATCAGAGTGTATAAATACCTGATGGGAGGCAGTAAAGAAGACAGAGCCAGACTCTTCTCAGTGGTGCCCAGTGACAGGACAAGAGGCAACGGATGCAAACTAAAATACATTTAAACATAAGAAAAAACAATTTCACTGCGAGGGTGGGCAAACACTGGAACAGGTTCACCAGGGAGATCGTGGAGACTTGGTCCTTGGAGCTATTCAGAACTTGGACTTGACACAGTCCTGAGCCATCTACTCTACCTGACCCTGCTTTGAGCAAGGGAGTTGGACTAGATGATCTCCAGAGGTCCCTTCCCACCTCCACTGTTCTGTGATTCTGTGACCATCCCAAGGTGCAAACCATGCTGCGGGCTCCATGAGTCATTCCAGACACCAAACGACTTCTTGGTCAGCTCCCCAGGAACTGCTGACAGTGCAGGGTTCCTGCTGGCTCCATACTGTTTCTGAACAATAACACTAATACCCCTAAAAGATATACACTTTCTGTTGCAAGGAAAATGTGAAGAAACAGAACAATGATTTTCATCCTAAATTAGCTAAAGACCTTTCTGACCTGCCCAAATGCCTGTGGAATAATAACTGACTTCCAGAAGAGAGCAAATTGCACCTCTAACGTTTGAACACCAGAGAACTCAGAAAAGATTTCTGCCTTATTTGGAGTGGCATTATGCCTATTGGTTCTATTACAGAGGGACTTAATTTACTATGAAATGCTGCAAAAAACAAACAAACATGAAACTAAGATATCTGAAGCCTCCATAAATTACTATTTTTTTCTCAGACATAACTGGTATTATCTATCTAAGAAATAATGAGTGTTATTTCTTGCTGTCTCTTTCCCACTCTTTCCCTTCCCTGTTTAGCTTGCAAAAACTTCACTTGTTAGTATCTACAGTGGCAATATCATAACGAAATGACATAAGAGACCTAACTGAATATTAAACAGACTCAAATCTCTATCAGCATGCCACATCTTGCCATTGTTGTATAAACACTGCTTCTGGATTTCAACAGGAACTCGCTTTTCCTTTTAGAGTTGAAGCTTCCTGCCCTATTTATAATTGACACAAAGAGCAATTTCCTTCCCCATTCTAAATAGCTGTTTTTATGTTGCCCAGTCTTCTCTCCTTTAGGCTTAAAATCCAGTACCTAAGGCTGGCTACACCACTAACTGCTGAATAGGGTGGAGCTTACAGTACTATTTATCATACTGCTATGCTTGCCATTTTCCAGAGCAGCATGCCATTGTCGACACTTATTTTGACCAGCACAGTGAAACTTCTCTACCTTTTCTGGGGGAACTCCTACCTAACCAGTTGCTATTCATCCAGTAAATGCACAGCTGTTGATTTCTGCCTACCTATAGTTCCTTTCATCTTTTTTTTTTCCAGACTATTTCTCCAGTAAGTCAAAACCATTTTTTAGTTCTAGCCCTGTTCTCTACTGCATGGGCTAGTAGGGATCCTACAAAATTATCCAAAGTATGAACAATGCAAGTTAATACCATAAAAAATTTAGCTGCATCGAATAAAGCCTGAAGATTTGGAGAAACCACCTTACCTGTGAAGAAAGTAGCATTTGAAAACTAAAGTAAGAAGATACCAGCTATTAAATTCCCATCTGAAGAGAGAGATGAGATAGGGTGAAAGAAATAATGGCTCAGAGTGTAATAATTAGGACTGCAAAAGGTTCTCATTCTATATTATCTGTTTGATTTGTATTGTGACCAACAGTCATTAATTGATCTAATATATGTCTGATACTTTTGAGAAATAAAAGTTCATGCATTCCAGGTCTCCATAGACTTCCTGTTTCACTGTGATGACTTAGATTTTCCTTCCTATCTTTTGTCTGAACAAGCAACCCAAATATTGACTAGGCCTGGAAAATCTCAATCCTAATTTCAGTTTCCTGGATGAAGCACGCACCAATAGCACAGGATAGAGAATGCATTTCTGCATGCATTTTGTGAGTAAATACCAGAATTTCAGTTCCCAGGGCTATGAATATGGTTCCTTTTGTGACTACTCCTTTCACTTCAGGAAAGTAAAAGTATTTAGGAAAAAAATGCATTAACAATGAACCATTTTCTTTCTTTTTCTTTAGTTCTCAAGGGAAAATACTTTCATAGTGTATCACATTAAGACTTAATTCTTAGCTGTTTTACAGCCTGCTTGCAGTACCCACTGGTTCCAATGAGCACATCTAATAAATTGAAGAGTAAGTAAATCAGTCTGGAATAAGAAAGTAAAACAGTTAAATATATATATATATATATATAATTTATTTATTTATTTATTTATTTATTTGCATGGATCCACTTCTACAGTCTACACTAGCAAAAGCTCCATGGAAAGCAAGTTTCAACACAGGGCTCTTGCCCAGAAATGTGCCAATGTTGAGTCTTCCTTCCTGTTCCAGGGTGCTATTGACCATTAGTTATTATATAGCTTAACCTGTGGTTTCTATCAGCAGGTTAATAGCCGAGTTACCCATTCAAAGAGAGAGAGAGAGGGAAAAAAAAAAAAAACAGCACAGAACCTATGCTAATTTTATTTGGATAATAGGAAAACTATAAGAAAAACAAGTAATATTTTATAGAAAAGATTTTCCAATTTGACAGTAATCCCAGCTCTTACAGTCTGATTGAGTGCCTGACCTTCTCTCTCTCTCTCTCTTGAACAGGCCTTTTTATAGCTTTCTTCTAGACATCCATAAACAAGAAGGAGGGCAAAACCTGCAGTTATTCACCTTCTGCTCTAGAGGTCAGAAATAGGTCAAGCGTAACTGTCCAATATCTGAAAGAGTACAGTTAAAAAACAGAAATAATGTCTCTAGCTATATGTATGCGGATGTGGCAATATAGTTGAAAATTCTTTACAGATACAGCTGTATCTATGAAATGCAGTAGCATATTTCTCTATTTATCATAAGACCCTTTACACAAAAGTAAAACTATAATCCTCTGGTGGAAAGCACATGTAAAATATTTGAGTCACTGCATGGCTTTTAAAATTTCAGTCCATCTTTGGAAGAGCTTCAGCATAAATACATTTTTATCTAAACATAAACATGAAAAGAAATACTACAGTTATTGATTGCAAAAGTAGAGCCTTCTAGTTACTATTTATTTAACAGATAACTCTGCCAAACAAACTGAGAGCTTCCTCCTCAAAGACTTCATTATCTACCACCCCAGCTTTGCAAGTACTTTTTGTATGTGCTTACACTGCTTTGATTTCAGCAGTATTCCCCTGACTGCATTTACCTTCCAAAATGCCTTTTCATGGTCCGAGTTTAAGCAGACGACAAAGTCAAGGGGAAGGAAGCCTGCAAGGAGAGAAAGGCAAAGCAGGGGGATTTGGTCAAGGCTTCCTATTATTATCATGGCAGAGAAGTAGGTGCTTCATCAAAAGAGCAGTTTAGAGAAAAAGCTCAACTCAGGGTTTCCAAATCTCCTTCCAGAAGAGTCTGTCCAGCTCCGTTTGCTATTTAGGGAGCCAATGAGGAGTAGCCAAGGAAGAACGCCAAAGTCGAAGGCCTAAAGCACAGGTTAAAACCTTTCTCCCCTGCGTTTGCAGACCAGGAACTGAAGCACATAAACAACCACATTGTGGCAGCACTAAAAGTGTTGCTTTTCAGACTCTTAGTTCACTTCTCTGACTAGACTAGAGATGTACTGTCTTAGTGAAGCAAATCGGAAAGAAAAATTCACCCCAAGATATCTGAAAGGAAAAAAAGAAAAAGAAAAAGAGGTCTGCTTTCGTTTTGTCTTAAGGCTGGGCATGGAGAAATGCTAGATCGTGAAATGCGTTCTTTCAGAATGAGAGTTCATTCTTTTGTCCTTTCAGAAGTTATAGTGTATATTTACAGTGATACTATTATTGGTGCAATCTAGCTCTCAAAACCCTTTCTATATCTAAGAAACATTGCAAATCAAACTATTAATTTTTAAAAGTTACAGTGTTAGGCAATTGTAGTTCCTGCATATTATGGGCCAGGCAAATTTACTACTTAGTCTTTAGTACTATCCTAGGTAGACATACACACACATATGGGGATGTCATACTCATCTAGTAAGGTTTTTGTTGGTAAGCATCATGTTAGATCTCATTTATATACTATGCCAGCTACCAGTGATATAATCTTCCTTTTAGTCTACTTGGCGAGCATATTAATGCTTTCTGTTTCCAGCCTTTTCTTATTTCCTACCTCTGATGTGTCAACAGGCACACAAAGAGTATATATACATACCTCAGTGTCATTCCAGCTCTAAAATAAAGCACATTTTTTGTTATTAAAAAATAAAGACTTTATAGTCTTTACCACATACTTCTTATGGCTTAAATAATTGTTTTACACATTTTTGTCTTAACAATTTTATAATTATTGCATAAATTTAATAATTGATCACTTTCTGTGTCTTTCTTACATAATTTTTATCTCCACAAAAAACTCCCCAAACATACACAAATGCACTTGTCTTTAAAATTAGAATCTTTTTTCCTCTTTGAAAACTACCTATCAGTTAATTTCTTTTTTCATGTTTTCAAATTATTTTCAAATCTTGACATCCTCCCCTTGCAAGCACAGCCTGAAAGAAAAGATCTTATTGCTCAGGCTTTACAATCATTAAATTTGCATTTATTTTAGCAAGATACTTGCACTGAACAAGTAAAATAAAAAAGATCTAAAGGAGAAACTGCTCAGTTCATATTAATCCCATTGAGAATGTAGCCTTATGAATGATGGCTTTTAGTGATCTGTTTTTAATACAAAGGAAAAAAAATGGTAACAATGGTGACTGATGCTTTATATTGCTTCACAAAGAAGTTTATGTACTTCAGAACTGAATGAACAGGTGATATGTCACTTCTTCTAGTAGTCAGTCGCTTGGTGATTTTACCAAAGTGCCCCTCACTGCATACAACTTCTTTACTGTTCTAAGACTGGGGGCAACTGGACAAAGCCGTCCCACAGGCTGAGGTTTTTTTCCAGCGCTGAAGCACACACTGGAGAGTTTAATCCACACTCAGAGAGATTTTCCCTTTCAAAGAGCAATGTAATCAGTAAGATTGCAGAAATGCAGAACAGCTGTTTCAAAACAAGGCTAAGTTTATTTGTCAACTGAACGACTGCAGTAAGCATCTTTTTGGTAGTGGCAGAAAGTCAGATCTAACCTACCCACACAGCCCATAGCATTCAACCACCCTTCTGTAAACCTCCTGCATTTCATCTTTTTATCAATCTGTAACGGAGTATAGCATCATAATGTTTATTTGTTCAGCTGATTAGTCTCCTTTTATTTATTTATTTATTATTATATTTATTATTTGTTTATTTATTTTTGTTAAACCAGGCAACCTTTTGATACCATTTAGTGAAATGGAAGGACTAGAAATTACTATCCTCAGTGTCCCACTTTCAAGTTTATGTTTCCTCCAATTCCAGTCAAGAATTTGTCTGTCCCTCTGCTAGGATGATCTGTTTGCTCTAGATGATCATAGTGGTAGGATTTCAAAAAATCTCAACTCTTTTACTACAGTAGAAAAAACAAGCGAAAATCTCTAGAGAATGGTAAGCACAAATAAGATTGTAAAAACCACAGGTTTTCATACTAGTAACAACTTTGGTAATAACAGTAATTTTTTTAACCAGTACAACTATACCAATAGAGCACCCATTATGGCTGCAGGTATTTCAGAGAAGATGCCCAATAAAGGAAGACTTTTCCCCTATACTTTAGAGGAATAAACCCTTTTGCTGCAGGAATCTTTACACCCGTAATACCGAATCCACACTGAGTGAATAAGTGTACCCAGGGAGTATAACAAGTAAACCTTAATAACAGACTCAGCAAGAAATCTCAGTCATCCCGATATCTTTCTGTGCAGGACAGGCTGAGAATAAGCAAGGAGCAAAAGCCACAAGTAATTTGTAGCATTTCACAGTTACATTAACACCTCTAATTGTAACTGACAGGGCAATTACGGCTGAAAAACATCCCAATACAGTGGTTTGTACATGATGATTGTCCCACTGAAACAAGAGATTATGCATTCTGTTTGGAGAAAAACTGTTTCACTTTATTTTCCTCCATTGAAGTAGATGTCTCAGTTTATCATGTCTCATTAAAAGGCTTCTGTTGCTATATACATGATTATTTCAAACAATCCAAAGCCTTTATATTAAGTATATAATTTAACAATTCCTTTTTCAACTGGAATATCAAGATGCTAAAAAAATATGTTAATTGTTATATATAATCCATTCAAATAATGATTCTTAAAATAATGAACAGTCAATATTCCAAATACAACTATATTTAGGACACACATTTCCCATTTTTCTTTAACTAAATCCAGCCATGTGCCTGGGTTCTCCAGGCTTTGCACAGTGGTTTCCTCCTGTGGAACCGGTACGATTCTACATCCCATCTAATTTATTCTACTGGCAATTCCCCCTGCATCCCTTCCTCCCACACACATGGACTACTCCACATGGTAAGTTATAACAAGATAGGTTATGTCCAACATCAGCAAGTAAAGTCTACAGAGACAGATTCACAGAAGGAAAAGCTTGGTGCTCAGGACCTGATATCTACACAACATGTACTCGAAGGGAAGGGTTTGCTAGGGACTAGAAAGTCCATTAGTAGTTAGGATGTGTTAGGCGCAATCCTCAGCCACATCTTCCAGTTGAATTTAATCTGAAAGAAATGCAGTTTATTTGCTCTAAGGCTGCTCCACAGCATGAGCTGAAGCAGCTGGGGATGATTGAGAGATTTGCTTCAAAAGCACAGTCCTGTTCCAAATTAAAATGTTAATGGAGCTACATCTGTATCTGCTTCTTCAAGTAGAAAACAGGTTGGTAATTTCTCCATAATTTAGGAGGAAAGAATTCCTCTCCAGTTTCTGCACATCTGCTCAGGATATAAGATGGGAGGGATTTTTTTTAGAACTCTTCCACCTCTTAGCTGTTGATTGTTTAATTTCTCAGTTGCATCCTATTAATGATTTACTATACACATTTTATATACCAAACATAATAATATGTAATATCTGCCCACAGTTTACACAGATGTGATTATAAGCATACAGGGGGAAAAACAGAACAAAATACTAAGTCCAGATCCTGCAATCTTATGTTGTATTACAACTTTCAAGAACATATATGAAAAAAAATTATCTGAAGGCTGAATAATGAGATAAATACTTCTGACAATTTATAAATTATATTAATAAAAAGTCTTACAAAAATATCTGGATCTATGGCCAAACTGTAACAGAAGTCATGTTAAAGGTTTCAGAATGTACTTTTGTCAGCTTTCTCAAATTACTCTCAAAATAGTTAGCACATCTAAGGGAAAAGGACTAATTGCAAAAGCCATGGCACCATGCAGATGTTTACAGGCCTGAAAAGCAAGGTGATCACATTAAGATGCCACCAAGATGATTAGGGAGTTGGAGAACTTGACATATAAAGCAAGGCCAAAGGAACCGGGTTTGTTCAGTCTAGCTGAAGAAAAAAGGCTTGGGGGAGGCAGAAGGGTCTCATCACAGTCTTCTGTACCTAAAAGTAGTTACAGAGAAGGTGGGGATACCCTCTTCACTAGGATGCACAGAGACAGGACAAGAGGCAATGGACACAAATTGCTTAGAGGAAATACTGTCTGGCGATAAGAAGAAAATCTTCATCATGAGAACAATAAAGCACTGGAATAAGTTGCCCAGAGAAGTGGTGGAGACTCCCCCACTGAAAATATTCAAGACTCAGCTTGACCAAGTCCCTGTCTTCAACTGAAGACTGGCTCCAGAGGACCCTTCCTAACCCAGACTTTCCTATGATTCTAAGTCCTGAATAATGACAAAAGTTCTACACACAAGGTGAAAAAGATTTTTTTTTTTCCTTTGGAATCCAGAACTGCTTCAGTTCATGTGTGTTTTTATTTTAAAAAGGCTAAACAGCAGTAGGCATTTTTTGGGGACACACTGTGAACAATGAGAACGATACTGAAGCACAGAGCTTATTTCCCCCAAATTTTCTACTTTATCTACTGTACCTGAGTTCTATCAGTAAGATTCAAAGGCATACCAAATGCTTTAAAGAAACAAAACCTCTCAAGACAATTTGGAAACCCAACATGAACCATTGCAGTCTGAATCAGCCTTGCCCTCCTCTCTTTCCCCCTCCCCACACAGAGGAAGAATTTGGAGAAAGAATTGGAAAAATGGAAATACCAGTCATCTGGTGACATATTAGAAAAGGAGGCTGCCTCTCACCTGCAAATCTGTGAGGAAAAACTTGAAGAGAGTTTGATTCCCTGTTGCTTTTAATCTTTCTAGAGAAAGAAAAAGTTCCTTGAGATCATGCCTTGGAACTTGGTTTTGGTAAAGACAATGATCTACTAGAGACTTCCAGAAGAAAGAGGATTTGGCTATTATCTTATTCCATTTGTGTTTGGTCTTCTCTGGACTAACACCCTTGGACTCATGGAGCAAGGCAGAGTGCTGGCTACTCAGGAATTACTTCTGATATGAAAGTTATTGTTCACTGTCTTCCATTTCCATGTTCCTCACAATGCTTAGTGCCCTTGCTTTTCTCAGTACTCTAATTTGTCCTTCTGTGAAGGGTCTGTGCATGTTATTGTCCTCCTTCCTTTAAATATTCAAAGTATTTCCTCATGATACACCACTTAAATACTAGTGGTTGCCAACACTTTGTCTGCATTAGCTTTCTATAGCTATTGCAAATACATAGATAAAATAAGTACAGGATGATTCGGATAATTCAGTAATATAAACTGGAAACTAGAGTTTTTTCTCAAAGCTGTGAACTGCTTCTTTAAACATAGCTAATGCCACTCAGCATTTATGCTAAAGTGATTTTAACAGCACATGGTATAACTAATCAGAAGTTGATATTAACGCAATTTTTTTGTAGAATTCAAGACACTGTTACAAATCACAGTTCTGATTCACTGCCACATTAATCAGTTTTTATATTAAAATAAAATGGAGTCACATTGTTGTATTAGACTTTTCTATGTCATATAAGACTGGTCAAAAACAATAACCTTCTAGAGAAAACAGGCAAACCCCAGAGACTTATCCTTTAAGATTCTGTTCTACCACTTGTTGATCATTTTAAACTGAATTAAAGCTAATGAAAACAATAAAAGCAAGCACTGTATTTACAAAAAGGCCACCCACAGGTTTTGCCTTGTAAAATAAAGTGCTGCCTGCTGGTGAGTAACAAGGCTTCTCTTTTCGAGTATGCAACAGCTAGAATTTATAGTCTTCTCCACTGGGTGGCAACCTAGGATGCAGCAACAGACAGAACAGCTTCTCCAGAGAACCACCAAAAAAAAAAAGGAATCCTCCACTGTTAATGTTTACCTAAAGTTTTTGCTTCTGTTGGTGTTGTAATTGGCAACACTATGAACATGAGGAAAAAAAAGAAACTTGGAACAAAGGTGAATAATTATGGTCTAATCAGATTGGATGTTCTTCAAACAAGTATTAACATGGCCCTAAAGAAATCCCATTTTTTGTTTAACTGTTTTTCTCTTTCTTAATAGGATCATGAAATGTGAACTATAGCTGCCGTTAGAAATGTTTGAAACTAATGCTGATTTCAGATAAGTGTTTTCTTGCATGCATCATGACAAAAGTTCTGCTATTTTTTAGAAGGAATAATTTTAATAGTCACTTGAATTAATATTAACAGAATATAAGATCTGAAAAGGAAAAAAAACCCTTATGTGTCTGATTTGTTTAAAATGTAGAATGCACTTTCCTTGTCAACATTCACTAGAACAAGAAGGCTCTTTTGCAGAGTACTTGTAAATAGACACATTTTGTTTTCATAAGTTATTTTGAGGTTACCAGAAGAAAAAATCAGGCATAATAAAATGACAAATTCCACTTTGTCATTGTTGTATTATGATTAACGTGACTCCAATGAAGTGAAAATAAAGAAGTGAAGTGCAAAGAGGAAAGGCTTGAAGTGGGAGAGAAAAGAGACAAGAGAAAAGAGAATATGGAAAGCAACAGGAAAAAAAAAGGTGTGAAAAATATTGGATGAGAAAGGTGTACAAAAATGAGGTAAACTGAAAAAAAAATCACACTGGTACTTTTTTCCAGAGAAATAATAGGAAATTATACACAACTTTGAGCTCTTCATACTGAATGAAATTAAGAAGAAAATCTAATCTATTCATTGTATTACACTAGAGAAGCCCATAAGATTTCAAAGCATTCCTGCTATAATCTCTGGCTCTCACTTCCTAGTTGTAAGTGATGGCTGAAAAGCAGGACATTGTGGGATCCATAGTACACAGGCCTAGAAGTGAACGTGTCAGTGTGAGTGATCATTAGATTATACCTGTTTTCTGTTCATTTGGGTGTCCATCAAGATTTTTTTTTTCTTTCTGTGAGAAGAAAATGGTTCAGAAACACCACGTGCAGTATCAGGGACAAGAAGGGACATTAATTCACAGAGAAATGTCTTCACTCAGTAAGCGCCAATCCACTATCAGCAACCAGTCTCTAGCATTAGCCAGCAGGGACTTGGAAAAACATGCAATACTACACATTCTCCTTTCTCTTCCTCGGGCACAGTCCATCACTTTCTGTCAATTTATAGACGGCAGAATTATATCCTGACTATTGAGCGTCTTTGATGAATTCTTCCATGAATTTGTTCAGCCATTCTTTGAACCCAGGTACACTTTTGGCTCCCACAACATCTTGGGACCATGATTCTGTGATTTAATTATACACCATGTGAACAAGTATTTTTGTTTTTCTTAGTTGGCTGGCCAGAGATCTTTTACTGTTGGTAACTATGAATGATTATTGCCAATTCACTTTCTCCTGTTTATGAGCTGGAAATCTTTTTTGGTGTTAGATCTCCAGATGTTTCGTTTAAACAGAAAACCATAGTCACAGCAGCACATATCATTGTCTCTGTTGTCTTGCTGTACCATTTTTGGGGAATGAAAAATGTGTCACAGGACAATAGAAATGCCAGTTTTAATGTGATACAACATAATACTTTGTAATGTGGATTTGTCATGAGTTACTTTCATTTTGATTATTCTGGTGCTGAATTTTTTCTTTTTGAGACAAAATTTTGCAGCAGAAATTTTAGCTATTCCCTAAAATTTCTGATGTTATCATAATATTATAATTAATTTTAACTCAAGACAAATATTAATATAGCAAAAATGCATTTTAATTTTATTAAATGTGAAGTTTTATAGAACAGCAATTATATTTAGATAACAATGTGGGTAATAAAAATATTATGCCTTACAGGAATTCTGGATTATTTTCCAAGTACTTCTCTGTTCCCTTCAATTACCACCTGACCTCCAGATTTTTAACACAAATTTCCATAGCTGGGATCTATTGATTTGACAGTGTCTATCCTCAGGCTTGTCTTCCCCACTATCTCAGTGGATTTCAGTTGATGGATTTCACTTATCCCCAAGGTTTCCTGAAATCTCCCAATAATTAATTCAATTAGGGCACTAAATTGTCTCTCTGCTCCTATATTCTACACTTTGGGAATTCATTCTGATCTAGCTTCACAGGTGGCCTAAATCATCTTTGAAAAAGCTCCTCTGCAGAGGGTGTATTTAACTGTGTTCAAGACCTACCTGACAGACAACAACCCAACTGCAGTATGTATATGTACCTCTGTTGCAAGCAGACAGGTGAAGGTGAAGTCGCATTACTCCCAGATGCCCACAAGTTTAAATGCATAAACTCAAGACTATTTTATATGCACATATAAATAAGAAAAATGAATGTGGTACATTATCACACTGCCTATTTATCAGAGGAAGAGATTTCCTAGGAAATCATTTTCCTGTCCCTAGAGAGAGAATTTGTTCTCTCCCTACAAAATGATAATCTTGCTTATGCGCAACAATGTTAAATGCTAACTCTTTTACTTTCAAGGTACCTTTCCTGTTCACACAAAAAGGAAAACGAGCAATGTGAAGCCTAAAGAGTTTAAAATTTGTTACATGCTTTCTGGAGGTGATGGAGGTACTAGAGAAAACTGCTCATCTGAACAGCAACTGTAGGATCTTTTTAAATATGGCTTCTCTTCAAGTACCCCACTACAATTTGTGTACACAGCTGAGATGAGAAATTTTCTTGTCATGAGCATCTGTTTGACTCATAGATATGTGCTGTATCTATCACCGAACTGTTCCAAGGGCAGTGTTGAAGCATCTGCCATATAGGCTCTTTCTCTACAGCAGAGTTCAAAGTCTAGAGGAATCTGAAAGAAGGAAGTAGGGAAATGCAATTCAGTGAGCTTCAGCTAATGTTCAGAAAACTCATTTTTCTTCAGTCTTCAATGGTTGTCTTATAGTGACAGTTACCTAGGGATGGTGCAGAGTGGTGCACTGTGACTACAGCTCCCTGAGGCACAGGAGAGAAGTGGCACATTTCTTTCCTCTCTTTAAAATAGTCATGGCATATTTTTGGAATTGTCTTGTATTTATCCTTGTAGAGTGCAAATCTTCTTCCAGCATACCTGTACATTCTTGAGGGTAAAATTCAGATCATCTAAGCTAGGCATTTACATGGCACTTCTCATCTTGGCTTACTCCATAATCAGTGGATAGAAACAGCAAGTCTGCCAGCACTAACTAGGATGTGTCACTCTCCATCAACCCTACAGACTCAAGTAGTCCAGACTAGATGTCTAAGTTCTGTATAGCTAAAGATAGGTCAATTGAATCTCCAACTCAGATGAAGTCTTCCTTGCAGACTCACATATGGCATTATAAATTGAGTCCAAAAAAATTAACAGTGTTGATTGAAACATGAGCTGAAATTAATTTTTATTTAAAATCTTTCACAGGTGTCTAAGCAAACAAACAACTTTTGGCTGTTCTACCAGACTTTTTTTTTTTTTTTTAAAGCATCTAAAAGTGCAGAATCGGTGGCAGAGTATAGCTATAAATTCTTGAACTGGCTGGTAAAAATTCTCCTTTGAATAACTAATTCTCTAGATACAAAAATATGGGCTTGAAATGAAATGATTACTGCCAAGATCTCTGTAAATACAATCTGTGCTGTCAAAAGGCTGAAGGGCAGTGCTCCAGAATGAGCTTTCATCGGTTTGGACCACAGTCAAATCTTTCCTGGGCTAGACCTATATATGCAGTCAAAAGCCAGTTGCCCTGATCTTGGAATTCCTATTCAAGGAACTAAGGAAAATGATAATCTGTGAATGCAGGAGACTTTTGTTCACAAAATAACTATAATGGTTTATGCAGTCTTCTTCTTTTAGTTGCCCCTTACAACCCATCTACCATTCAATACTGCAGCATGCTAACTGACCACATTTCCAATACTTTTCGATCGAAAACAAAACATCCTTATATCAAAAGGTTTCTCTGTCAGGATGTTTTAATTATTGTTTATTTATTTTAAACAGCCTCTGTACAAGGACTTCAGTAGGCATTAATAATATAGATATTCTTCTCCCCTAAGTAGAATATAGTATATTGATGTTTTTGCTGAAATGAAAGCAATAATCTTAAGTATCTGCCATGCTATCTTTGCAGCTTCCAGAAGTATTTCATTTAAAAAAAAGTTTTATTATGCAGTAACAGAGGATGAGCTTATTACTTCCTCTATTACTGCTTTCCTTATGTGTGATTCAAAGAAGGTTTTAAAGACATCAGGATATGAAATTGAGGCATAGTCAAAGGAGGATGAGAAGGAACATACCTGTGTACAGGAATATAAGTTCTCCTTAAATTTTGTCATCACATTTGCAAAAAAAATGCAAACACACCAATTTTTACAACACTTTATAAGACGTCAAGATTTAAAACCTAGAATTTGAGATGTAATAACCTCTCTTACAGTGAAAATAAACTCAGGAAAAAGATGGGAAATTAAAGGAAAACTTCATATTCTTCCCATAACAAACCTAAGTCTCTCCAAATCCATTCCCAATTTTATCTAGCTTTTATAACCAACTTTAAGAAACTATGAAAAACAAAGTTTAATACCTTATTCAAGAATACATTCTTTCTTTGACCAAAGACACTCAGGAAGTGCTAGAGTGGTAGCTGGTCCTGCACAGTCCTTTATACCATTTATCCCACGTTTATCTTCATACGTCACTTCAACCAGAAGACCACCACTAGCAAAAAATTGATCAGCACTGCTATATGATATTACTTCTAGCATCAGAATCAACATGCTCAAGTAGTTTTCTGGTGAAATGACTCAGACACTTAGGCACAATGCTTTTGGATCAGTCTCCCAGATTTAATACTTAGTGTTTTGGGTATTTTGTTTTTTAATATCAGTGTAAATACTCTGGATTAGTTTTTTGAATACATCAGAGTTTCTAGAGAGAAGATAAATTCTTCCACTACCTTTAGACATCTGCATTGATGCCCTGTACAGCCAAAGGAGAGAAACAAATTGTCCTAGGAACATCTATCCAAGTACTTTAGGATTGGATGAATTGCACCCTACAAGGGCCCATTTATCTCCTTCACTGAAAAAGAGGCCAAACTCGACATGCATTTCTTCACACAGAAACATGGAGGTAGGTGAGATGAAGACTACCTCAAGTTTCAGTACTGTAAGCTCTTACTACGTTAATATTGACAAAACGTGTTTAAAAACTAACATGAAAGAGATTCAAGTCTCAGACTCCTTTGACAGATCTTATTACGTAGCAGGATGCTACATATAATGTAATCCTTTCTCCTGAAAGGTTAGGCATGGGCTTTCCTCAAATACACATAATGATTCCTAAAAATTTGGAGGAAGGGCTTGCTGGTACTCCTGCTTATTGCAAACCATGCAACAGAGACAACTCTGAAACTCACCTCTGTTACTATGGAAATACAATGTGTTCTCAGTATGGACTGTTTTATGCTTCCTGTTTTCTTTCTCTGCCTTATGGCTACCAAATCCATATTTGGGGAGAATCTACACATTCTCCTGTTGCACGAGTGTTACAGTGTAATTCTGCTACTTGCTTTGCTCTTCACAATGATATTTTATATGGCATCTTAGGTGCTAGATGAATGTGTAAGGAACACCTTTCAGATCTGGACATGACTATTTACACTAGTGCTTGACTGGGTCAATCACTAAGCCTGCAGTTTGGCATGTCTAAGCATGTTCATTTATGTTTCCTTTACTGAATCTTTTCCAGAAATAGTTCTCACTGAAGCACTCTTAGCAGATACATACTTGTCTACATGGGTAAACTCAGAATGTCAGTTAGAAGACACTAAAGACGTAAATGTATTAAGTGGGCTAGCAAAACATCATTAAATTTGTGTGGGATACCATATTCTTATAATTAAAATTTTCTGAACTAAAGTGGCTTCAATTTAGTTCATTCATTCATTCAGCTAAGTCAAATTGAATTAACATCACTGATTTCTACATTCACAGTCTTCGTTAATTCAGTTTAATTTTCCTGAGTGCCCTCATGTGGACAAGTGCTAAAAAACTTAGACCTTGTGAATGTAATGTTAGAATAGGAGTAGTTAGAACAAAGTGATCATTTTAATGAATATAAGCCAACTTGTGTCTCCCATTATATAACTCTAAAGGAATGTAAGAAGAAGCTGAGCTGCCAAGAAAGATAAGAAACCCCTACTTTTATTAAAAAGAACAGACGATACTGTATTTTGAAGCAGGTTCCAGTAGATTCACAACCTGTGAACGACAGATTAGTTTTACTTCATTAAAGATGAAATAATCATTGTTTTAACTACAAAAGCAGCAAGAACTTGATATAATTGGAAAGAATAACACCCATTTCTAGAAAAATAAGTGAACTGTTATTCTTTGAATACATTAATAATATATATATCAATTTATCAGCTGTATTACAGAAACCACATTAACAAAATCAGACTACTATACTATACACATAATAATTAACAGAATATCCACCAGAATAGGACTATATAAAAGCAAACTATTCCTATATAAAGGACAATTTACCGCAAACTTTCACAATCAGAATGGCAGGAAAATCAGTGGTTTGCACATCAGACTCCCAACCCATTTTCAGATCTCTAAAAATATTCTTGAGTGTAATGGAAGTATCTGAGCCTGTTGGGAAGATGCAGAAACAAGACCACTCCCCAGCAGAACCTGAATTTCACTAGTAGAGATCCAGTCATTACAAGAAGCTCAGTGAAAATCTGACCGATACTTGTGCCAAGAGTCAAACCTCCAGCAGATGTAATGTGACAATATGAAGGGATGTAAATGCTTGTAAATGCTGCAGTGCTGAACATCTGTGCAATTACCAGGACGTGGAAGTTTCCTGTCAGGGCTGATAAGCTTGCAGTGCTTATACGGGACTGCTGTGAACACTACAGAGAAAGAGGACCTCTGAGAAGAACTTTTACAACCCCAAATATTGTTTAAATAATTCACTGAGAGCCTGTGTATTAAATTTCTGTGGTTAGAGGTGATAAATATTTTTCTTCTAGAAATGTGAAATGTTTCAGAACCTCACTGTGTGCAAGGAGTCTCACTGTAAAATATTGCAAAACACATTATTTGACAGGTATCCTGTATATCAAAGTTGAATCCAATTAGGTTGTATTTCTTTTATAAGAACTTCAAATGCAAATACACAAATACACAAATCTTCTGTCTAGTATAATCTGCTATGATTCATAGTTATTTATTTTATGATATGCTTGTTTTTGAACTATGCAGCAAATTCTCTTGCCTGAGTTTTCTTTGGTCTTAATGTGAAACCTTACTATTTAAAAAGCAGATGACAGATTTTTTTTGCCTCCACTGTTTCATGTYGTAAACTGTGGCAAAATGGACCTGAATTCCTTCGGAAAACCTTTAAGAGTCATCAGATCATTAGTACTAAATTCCAGAGCAAAATTATTTTTCTATGGTTGTATAAAATGAAAGGATTAACATTACAAAAAGGATAAACACTACAGAAAATTATACATATGCTCAAGCAACCAAAAGAACAACAGAGCATTTATTTTGAGGGAATCAAATGTAATATATGTTTTGCTGCTTTTAGATAATTACATAAATATTCTCCTGAAATGTCATGTGATTTATCTAAGCATATAGTGAGAACTGATGTTACAATTATAAAACCAGGAATGCTTTCATTTTTATACTTCATAATAAAATAGAGAGCAAAATTTATAAAAACTATAATTAATGTAAACAAAGGAATTGTATTTATTTTTTTCCTTGGCACTAGATTTGGATCAACTAAAATCAACTGACAAAGGAATCAGAACTTCAGCTTTTATATACTGCACATGGTTTTTATGCAATCTATCTTCAGCCTGGCATTTTTCTTCCTTCTAATTTTTGTCTTTCTCTGGAATAAAGACTTCAGATGACGTCCTCCAATATAGTTCCCAAATTCATTCACCTAACAAAAAATAATGTCTAGTATTTCTCAAAATAAAAATAAAAGATGACAGAAAGTTACTTCCAAAAAAGCAGGAACTAGACTGATATCATTGGTTTTTTATTATTGAAGTGTATTATGAAGACAGAAGTAAAAATGACTCTTGTTTTATACATAAACACAGAAAAATGTGTCATAAGCTCCTCCCATTTTTCTGACAACCAGACTAGGTTCTATACCAATTTGTGGTTAATTTTTTTTTTTCCGATAAAACTAATAGTGGTGCCAACTGGACATTGAATGTATTCTGACATCAGCATTTTTCTAAATGAAAGTGTATAAATTTTAATGAAAAATCCTCCTGCATTTAGGGATGACTTTTGGAGCCAAATGTTCCTGTAGTTCAGGTGCCCTGATTCTTCATTATTGTCCAGGTGCCATATGCAGGTGACCTCTTTTCCAAGCATCCCTAAAGAGGCAGCAGCAGTTCAAAACAGAAATATTTCAGATTTCAGGCATTCTCGTTAGCTCGCTGCAGAATGTTATGGGTGCTAAAATTTTATGAGTTCCAGGGAAGACTGAGCATTCACAGAAGACAAACCTCTGAGGACTACTCACTATAAAGATTGCAGTTTGGGCTCAGGAATTTCCTAATTTGCGAATTACCAGACACAGATTATTATGAGGAAATGTGTTTATGATTGCTCTTCTCCAAGCATCTGTTGCTGGTCCTTGCTGGCAACAGCATATTGGGCAAAGCACTAACAGCCAGAATGGGCTATTCTTACATTTTAAGCTGCTCAGGCAAATCTTTGCATAGGTGGAAAGTGGTGCCTTTGAAAACAGTTTTAGCTCTCCCTCATTATAAAGTGAGGATTAGCTCAAACAGAAGAAAACTGAGAGGAATTCATTGTATCTCCTTATATTACCATTTATCTTCTTTTGTTGGCTAAGAATTGATTCAGGATTGTACTCTTGGTCCAAAATATGTAAGAATCAAAAGAAAAATTCCTTTCCTACCCTAAGAGCTGTACTAAAGCTAAGCATTTTTTTGATGATAGATGCTTATTATAATCAGTTTCTAACAGCTTGCTCAGCAATTAAAATCAATCATGCTATTTAATTCCTCTTAATTTGGATACTTTTGATCAGTGTTTCAAAAGAAATTCTTCCTTCCAAACTTGATTAGCTGTCTTTAATAATCCCCATTAGTTTTGAATCCTTCAACATTCGATTTTACTATTTCCTTCTCTCGCATCTATTTTTATTTCAGTGGAATCGCTGGTCTCAAGATGTGAAGTACATGTTCTGCTCTCCTCTGTGGATTTTTAATCCATCTCTGTTCACATTTTAGTCATGTGCTTTGGACTACCAAATCTGTATAAATGTCAATTAAACCACTTTATGTTAATGCATGAGAACATTTCATTCTATTTGCACCATTCTTGTTATTTTAGCTTTAATATTAAGACACTACTGAAATTCTGAACTGCTGCATGCAATTCTTTTCCTAATGCTCTGATAGTGCCTAGCCTATTAATTGCAGTTCCTCTTTTCCTATGAGCTTAATAAATCCTATAACACTAAAGTCTGAGTCCTTCATTGTGGAATTCAATTATGCCTTTAAAACTAAAGTGTGAATTTAATGCTCAGCCACTGTAGTCTGACAACTGGGCAAAATAGTTGGAAGGGCTGAAGGTAGAAGGTGTCTCCCCCTCTAAGACATCCTCTCCCTCATTCTGCAGTGACGTGGACCTTGGGAGAGTGACCTGGCTCCTGCAAGTTCTGCCTCCTACAAATCTTTTCTCACACAAATACAATAATTTGGGGATTTGTGTCTTAGTGTTGATAAAAATGAAGTGTGAACCTACACCATGTAACAGGCTAACAATACTAGTTTCAGAAGCAAGGACTGTATTGCCATGTCAGTATGCTTTAAAAAAAAAAAAAAAAGGAAAACCAAAACTTTTAAGCCAAAAGAAACAGCTGAAGATGAAGCATGTGAAATGTAAATTATAAAGTAAGATTTCATTTCAAAAATATCCTCTTTTCTCTTTTTCTTATCCTTTCCCATCCAGATCTGATAATCTTTCAGGTGATATTAAAGATGGCAAAGACTAAAAGATGTATATGATATTACTGCTGTTAAAACTTTAAACTACCTCCTTTAAGAAAAATACACAGAAAAGGAGAAAGAAGAACAGAGAAGATTTTATTAAAATGTATCTATCTTCTGTTTCTAGAGTGTATTGCTGCTTGCAGCTGAAACAAAGACACAGCAAACAGCAGTCTCTTCAGGTCCTGGTTTACCCCAGCATTATGTAGCTTATGGTATTGCTTTCAGCAGTCTCTCCCACGTCAGGCCCRAACTAACAGTCACAGCCAGCTAGGGCATACTGTTCTTAAAAAGAAGGCAAAAAAAGAGAGAGATGGTGAAGAATCTTAAACTGGATAAAATCCATTTATCTTCAATGAATTTGAACAATATAGATTTTCCCCTCTGAGTGGCCTGGAATACTACACAGATGAATTCACCAATATTTTTATTTATTACTATACCACTATAGATGGGGGGGGGGGGAAAGAAAAAGAGAGAGAGAAAACACACAGGTTCAGCTGTTCTTCAGGATTTACACAGAAAAGTGCTGATGTCTGCTCTGGTCATTATTTGTTTCTAAAATGCTACAGTATCCTGGGATCATGACAATACAGGCTGCACAACACAGCATTTAGAAAATCCTAGATTTGGAATCAGAGGGATGGAGGAGATCTTAAGAGATCACCCAGGTCACCTCTGTGTCTTCAGGTAAGATGAGCTTTTGCTACATCCTTTCTCACAGTGATTTACCTTGCCTGTTCTCAAACATCTTCCAGGAGGAACATGTCAGGCCCCAAAACTATCTATTGCAGTGTTTTACTGTCTTAATCACTAGAAAACTCTCCCTAATATTTAATCAGAATCTTACTTAAATGTTTACTACATATCTTAGCCATTATGGACACAGATAGGTGATGCTTTCCTTCCCCTTAGCCTGTTTGCACTTTGGAAGACCATTACCCTTTTCTTTCATCAGTCACTCTTCTTCAGGTTAAGCAATTCCGGTTCCTTCAGTCCTTTCTTGTATCACAGAATCACAGAATCCCTGAGGTTGGAAGGCACCTCTGGAGATCATCTAGTCCAACCCCCCTGCTCAAGCAGGGTCACCTAGAGCACGTTGCACAGGATTGCATCCAGGCGGGTTTTGAATATCTCCAGAGAAGGAGACTCCACCACCTCTCGGGGCAACCTGTTCCAGTGCTCTGTCACCCAAACTGGCTTGTAAACTGGCTTTCCTAGATTCTAGCTTGATATCATTATTCTTCTGGGAATACTCAAGTTTGCCACATTTTTCTTGAAAATGCGCAAAAGTGGGTTCAGTCTGAATTCTGTCAAGATGATTTTGAACTGTTTATCATATTTTTTGCATGTTTCTAGTCCCTTTTAATTTGGTTTGTCTGCAGCGTGGTTAGCATCACTCCCTCCAGTCCACATTCCCACAGTTTGATATCTGGATTGCCCTTTCAAAATATCTCCAAACACAATCAACTCTGAGGCTACTCGTCTCCCAATAGATCTCTTTTCTATTTGAAAAACTAGATCTAATCTAGTTCTAAACTTAGATTACATCTAAACTAGATCTAATCTAGTTTTTCAACTAGAAAGATCTCTTTTTTTAGTTGACTGATTCTTTGACCCATTTCCCATGTGATTTTCTAGCACAATCTGTGGGGCTGATCAGTATCTTTTCTTGCTCAAACCCAATCTTCTTGTTTTAAAATTTTCAGACTCTGTATACATGTTTCTGTGACTGAGTCTGACTTTTCATAACTTGAGACAAATCTCCAGGCACCACACAACCAGTGTGTGCGTTCCCGGCCCGCATTCTTGTGCCGCATATGCCTTACTTTCAGAGCAGGCACACAGAGGTGCATAAGCACAAAAAGAAAAATGTGCCCATTTTTCCTTTGCTGAACAATTCTTAAGTAGTAAAAAAGTAACTGATTTTAGTCCAAGTGCAGGAAGCAACTTTTCCTCTTCAGCGATTTAAAGTTACAAAAGAACAAAAGTAAAAGAATAAAATTGAGCAAAGGACATTTTGACTGAGAAAAAAGGCAAAATGAAGGGGAAGAAGAGAATAGATGTAAGCACATTCACATAGCTACTGAAGTAAGAGAACATGCACCAAGACATATTTCGAGTACAAATAGAAGTATTAAGATGTCGGAATTAACCACAGGTCTCAGCTGCAGGTGATAAACTAGAGTGACTCAAAGTATCCTGCTCTTTTTGTTTTTAAACAGCACTCTTTGTACTTCTAGATATTATATTATCTATCCAGACATAGTACTGTCTATTTTTTTCCAGAAAGTTAAACTAAAACTTACAGACAAACTTAATTAAAAAATAAAATAGTTTAATAAGGAAGTTTAAACATTAAATTAAGATCAAAGGGATCCTACATTTAAGATATGGAGCTTTTGTCACCATTAATATCTTTAGGGTGCATCCAAAATAAATAAATTGCACTAATTAAATATTGTTAGTCAAATTAAGTTATTTTTCAAAAACACCATGGGTGAGAATTTAGTAGAATGTTCCATTGTTGTATCAGGACTGAAGCTTCTAATCATATTTCTTCTTAAAATATACTATTATTATAGTGTAGGACTATGCTATAATAACAGTAATAGTACCATAATATAATAGCATAGTAATATAATAGTATAGCATAGTACTAGAATATAATAATAACTAAAATACAATGGTATAATATAGTAAAAGAATATAGTTTTGAGAAGATATAACCTATTAATAGTAAGAAAGCAGCAGTCAAAAGTAATGATACAAGAAATTCATTCTTAAGAAGTCTGTAATTATAAGACATCTTATTTCCAGTTCTTACTGAAATATTGGCAGGATTAACTTTTAACTCATCTGGGGAATGGCAGGAAAACAAAAGCTAGGAGGCAAGGTTGAAATGAAATGTGAAATATGGATACCTAAAGACATATTATCTTGAGAAGACTGTTGAAAACTTGGGACAAAATTTTCCTTTGACTCTATCAAGTGAGTCAACCACTTGTTTGGTCTCAATGCTGTCAAAGCATTGGACTATCCAGGCAGTTAGAGAAAAGCAGGCCTGCAGTTGTTTGCTGAATGGGCATTTATTAAAATTTCTTTAAATATCATTAAGCAATGAATTAATTTCTATATAGCATATGTAAGGACACCTGAGAATGCAGGTTGTCACCCCAGCTTCTACATAGTACCAGCTATCTCCTGCTCACCTTACAGCCTTTAGCCACCTTCTCTAATACTACCTAAGCTTGGTATTAACAGCATTATCTTCATAAAAAAATTAATTAAAATGAACCTCTTAATATTTCAGTCTCTCATCACAAGGACTTCTTGTTCAAATACTTGCTTTGATGATGAAAACCATACAGCAAGAAATACAGGTATTTGCTCTCTGAAAGTCTTTCTGACATCAAGAAATGCTAGTGTTTTGTAAACTGTGAAGTATATTGATTCTAGAGATACACATCCAGGAGCACGGCAGTTTATATCTTTGCCGTTTCTACTGAATGATGGCTCCCAAGCCACTGCATACATAAAAAACATTTGTTTCACCTTTAAAGCAGTTTATCTTCATGTTTTAACTTTTAGCCCTCCCCCGAGAAACCATATATATTACGAGATTAGTTCACTCTTCAGAGCCAGAGAAAGTTTTAAGCAAAAATCCTGAGTTTGTTATCACACAGTTTGTATTAAAAGGAGCATTTTACAAATACCAAATTTGAACAAAAACCCATGTTCTCTTTTTCCAGCCATATTTTGTAAATGTCAAACCTGCTTTTTTTCCTAACCAATGCATGGTTAAGCTTCATAAGTTTGAAGTGGGAATCTCTGAGGAATAGAGATACAGGGAGATTTTTTTTTTAACTGCTTATAGGTAAAGTCATCTTTAGAGAAACAAAGAACACAAGAAAAAAGATAAAAAGGAGTGAAAAAGGTACCTTCTTACAACATCTTCTCCGTTCCAGCACGGGAGTCCATCGGCAGCCGCTAACTCGTTGGCACACAACTGATCAGCCAGGCCGCCATAAAAAGCCCTGTAGAGCCGGAGGTGGCCGATAAATTCTCTGCACAGAGGAACATGGGAAATAATTGACAGTGTCAATCAATAACATTAAGCAGTACCGCTGCCATGCGTTGCTACAAGAAGAAAAAGAATGAGCCGTTTCTAATATTCACTATCGGTTCCAATGACTTTATTCATCAGTTTGTCAATTTTCCTTTTAGATAAGCTTGATTCTCTCAGATATATTTCAGGAGTTTACAAACCTGATACTATCCTTGGTCAAAGTCAAACAAAATAATTTACTCATGCTCTGGAAGAGGAATTATTTTCCTCCACCCTGAAATTTTCTTGCTTAGTTCTGATATAGTTTGCAATGCTACTTTTGTACAAATATACCAGTATTTCCGAATAAAGCATAACAATTAAGAAAAGAGGTTTCATATACCAGTTAATTAGGTAGAGGAATAAGCTGGCTGTTTTTCATAAGTGCTATCAACTAGATCCCTACAGAGTGTTACAAATACTACAAAGAGTATTTGTTAGAGTTATGGAACAATTCAAGATTTAGGTAGGATGGTTTAAGGTGTAGATGTTAAATATTTAATGGATATTTAAATTACCATCTGAAAAATGACATCAATTTTATCATGTGCTGTGCTGCTGGGTATACTTTTATTTATATGTTGCTATTTTAAATAATTCTCAAGGTGCCCAGAGCTAATGATAAGTTTTTATACTTAAATCAAAAGAAATGAATGCCTTTTCAGTTAGTATGTTTGTAACTGGACTGTGATATTTATGTTTTAGAAACTGTTTGCTAATGTATTGAAAATCCTGAGAGACCCATTCCTGCTGTGCAAAATATAAATGTTTATTTATTCTGGGCTAAAACATCATGCTATACTGAGTTATCTATGACCCACAGGCACAAAGAAGAAAGACATCAGCAAATGGTGTACTCATTGCTCTGTAAGCCAGAAAGCTTCATGTTATGTTAACTTCTTGTCTAGTGTCTGCAACTGGAAAAAATATGCTACAAATATTCTATCCATTTCCAGATGTTTAGTTAACATGAGTCTAACATGGCATAAAAGATTAAATTAAGTATTGTTGACTTGAAATTAGAACAGAAAAAATACGAGTAACTATATACAGTCTGTTATTTAAAATCCACATGTTCTTTCTTGGTATTCTAGAGTAAATATTTTTACACAAAGCACAGTGATTTAGATTTACTATGCCTATTAAATGCTATTAAATGTGATATGAATGCACTACTAAGTCAAAAACTGTAGTTCTGAAAATCTCAAGTAGGGTCATATATTGCATATGCACAATATATTTTAAATACATGAATATGATACATCTTCCAGCCATGAATCCTGTATTCCAGCCCCAAATTGCATCCAATGTGTATGTTTGCAATTTTTCTCCATTTCCCATCAAGTGGGACTGATTTTATTTTGACTGTGAGTGGTATCCTTTGGGTTTACACAGTGGATAAAAACTAGTGATTAGAGGCTATTCTCATAGCAAATAGTAGGAATTTCTTCTTTCGCACAATCAATCAGCGTATAATACAGAAATGGAAGTAAATACAGCTGCTGTAATATCTTGTGACAAACTGCATTATAACCGAAAGGTCAGTCGTTCACTTTATTAGTAAATATATCCTGAGGCAAAGGAGAAGTTAATATAGAAGTAATAACTAATTTCAACCCCTGCAGATATCTGACCAAAGTAGTTAGAAGGGCAGATGGTTTGAATGTCAATTTTCACATCATCATCTTCTAGACCAGATAGCATATAATTATAGGCAGCTGAGCACAAATGTGCAATTACAGTCAGCAGAAGCTACAGATATTTCTTATCTGCTTATTTGGAAATGTTCACTTTTTACAATTTTATTCTACTTGCTAAAAGCTTTCTGCAATGTTCAGTTCTGGAGGAAAAAAAACATAATTTTTTAAGATTGTATACTATTATGGAAGGTTCTAGTTAGCATTTTTTTAAATTCATCTCACAAATTTTAATTTCAAAAGCACAGCGACATTTCCTTTTCTTCTTGTGACACATTGCACTAGAAAACACCAGCCTAGGGCAGTGCTGTTTAAGCTGTCTGATTGTGAAAATAATTTAGGAAAAGCTTAGGCAGAGGTAGTCCAACATGTACTTTAAAATGCAAGATTTCAACTGGAGATACACTTGAAAGATATCAGGAAATTATGGAACTCTTAAGAGTCAGATATGTAATGTTTTTTAAGGATAACTGCCATTGATGAAGTCCTACACAATTTGGGAGAAACCTCCTCTTTTCTGCTAAAGCTCATGAAAGTTGCCAAGAACCAGCTGCTGCCAGAAGTCAATGGGTGGTAAATAAAGTGGAGTTTCACTCAGAGACTAGCGCTTCCTTAAAAGCAGGCTATAACCATTTCTTGAAGTTACTCTTCCATCTGAGGAATTGTTACGGTTGCCATGGGAATGGCAAGCGGAATAGAAAGCGACTGTGACTAAAAGGGAAGGAGGTGATCCAGGAGGTAATGAACACGAAGATGGTGTGAACAATAAAGTTGTGAAAGTGAAATCTGTGCCAGGGGATCTCAAACTCTTCCTCCCCCCATCCCTTTGGTGTAGGGCTTTCCACGTGCCATAAGGTGGTCCCAGCACCTGAGGCAAAGGGACAACTGCTTTGTGCTGCCACCAGCTGCCATGTCTCCTGAGGTCTCTCTGAGCACTGGCAAGGTCAATCTGCGCACCACTTATCTGGAATCGTGCTACAGTCCTGGATTAAGTGAGATTTTAGAATACAGTTCTATATTTGTAGAGTCTTTGCAAGAGGAAGACATCAAGAAATTATTTACCCGCACAAAGTGGATAGAGGAAAATGTGTCTGTTTAATGGGCGTTGCCTGATGAGCTTCTGTGTTGGCTAAAACAGACTCTTGTTTTGCATCTCTTTGCCTCCCCACAATGTTCCTCTAAATCCTGCTTTATTTCAACACTACTTGGAACATGAAGGACCTTGCACTAGCTAGATTGGTCTGGCCTTTAAGCATATAGGCACTCTTTACTTCTCCAAAAATCAGTGCTGAGCAATTATTCCCTGCAATTGTCTCAGTTCTGCTTCCTTCTGCCTTACAAACTGAAGTGAAAGGAAAAAGAGGACGAAGAGACCCTCTCTGTATTTTAGCAAATAATAATAATAAGTGCCTTTAGTTTCCACTGTAATACTATCCTTACTCCTTACAGGCCAATTACTCCCTACAGTCATTTAAGACTTGATTCATTTGCCTAAATGTAGATATCTGGTGCCTTTGAGATGCTCTCACGTATCCAGGATGTCTGCACAATGCAGAAGCACACAACACAACTTATAGGACAAATGCATCCTTCCTGGCAGCAGCAGATCAGCTGGGGTCACTAGGGTGTCCCCAAATGGCCCTGACCGCTTGCTTCTATGTTGGCAACTGAACCGAGTCCTCCTCTCCACTGACTACAATGCAGCCTAAATACCCAGCTCATATGCAGGCATCTGCATTTTTAGGCAAATTTTACCTTGTGATGATGAACCAGGTACAAATCAAATCCCAAAGTCTTTGCTGTCACCTGAATTAAACATATACTGGCAAAAGAACCAGTGAAAAAATCAAAAGGACCTGCTTGAAGAAGGATTTCAAAATTTAGCCCTAAATGCTTAGTTGTCTCATTTTCAACAACAGAACAGAAAGGTGAATATATAAGAACAAAATCATTCATTCTTTTACATCTGATCAATTTGTACAAATAAGTCTTCTGATAAGAGTGGCAATCACTTCTTGACAGATTTAATAACACCTACTGACATGCTGATTAAGTATAATCTGAAGACTAACACACAAAGATACAGCTAACATTCATATCTTAGCAACATTATCCACTCTTTTTAAACCAGATGAAATGACCCTACTCACGTGTCCATTATTTCAGAAAACTTAATCTGTTCATAAAACAACTCTTTCAGAAATGTAATAGAATAGATTTTGTTGTTGAAATGCTTTATTCCTTTCAGTCTCTGTTTATTCTCCATTAATGTATGCCATTGCATTGAATATAATCTATTCTGTTGTAAAATTAATGGCTTACTTTATTCTTTCTTTCTGGCTGTAAAACTAATGTCTTACTTTCTTCTGTTGGCAAGGGTTTCTTCGCTGTCTCTTGAGAACATCTTCAACCCTTGATTATCTTTGTTCTGATCAAAGGAGCAACCTGGCGACTGCGTCGGCTTTCTTACAGGAGGACCACATATCTTGTTTACCTAAAAGGAAAACAAGACATAAGATGGAAAGAACATACATAAACAAAAATAATTCGCTAGCTCTCAATTCAGTTTAAGTGCACTTTAATAAGAAAGGAAGCCTGTGGACACATCCTGAGGATTAGAAAAAATTTTCATTAAGTATGATACTTCTCAACACTGATGTTCACGATGAATGCATTAAACGCACAATTAGTCTTTATATAGAAGAAACAAACAAAAACACCTCCTGCTTTTGAAGAAATACAAAGTGTATAAGTAAGTCACCACATGTATTTTATTGATGGTGCGTATTTTTCTTCCTATCAGGAAACTGTATTATTATGCAGATAGTAACAGCAACCTCAGAGATCATGAAGTGTTGTGAACAACAGCTTATTTCCATTTTTCTGTAATGTACCCCAATTACATTTTTAATATGCATTGAACTTTGCGATTTCTTTCAGGGTTGATGAATTATTATGGCATGTTCAGCATAGTTACTCAGAGCATACAGTGAACACTTAGCATGGTAGAAACTTGCATTACAACTTTGCAAGATGTAAATTTAATGATCCAAGCTGTAAGTTTAATGATTCAGACCATAGGTGTTGAAAATACCAAGGGATTTTTTATGTCTGGCTTTCTGATCTCAGTATCAATAAATATGAATCTACACGAACTCCCATTTTCTTCTTTACAAAATGCTCAGTATCACATTTTATACTATAGAGGATATCAATTCATGACCATAGCTCATTATTCTTCCTAGTCACTGAAGAAAAATAATTAAAGCCATACATATTTATTAAATAAGATATACTTCATGCTAAGGATTGTGTCTGACCAGATATTAAGCAGAGTGAACAGTATAGCTCTTGTATAAGCTAGTACACATGCACTACTGAAAAACTAATACTGTATGTGAATTAGTAAAACTTGGTTCCAATATATAGTCAACCTTCTTAAAAGGAAAAGGGAGAGAGGAGAGCACTTTTGGCTCTAAGACAGGGATCCAATTTTTGAAGCAGAAACATATTCAAAATGCTCCCACAAAAAAGAGGAAAGGGTGTGTGTGTTATGCAACAAGGATTATTGTTTCCTGTTGCTTTTTATGGCCTCATATGTAAGAACAGAGAAAGCAAACAAATCAGTTTCAGCCTGTCATCACTCACATTAAAGTCTTAGACAATATACCTAAAAATGCGATAATGTTGGCTCAGAAATACATTTCAAATTTAAGATAAAACAGAATATATCCAATTTTTTTATTGTTGTTGTTGGTATGCATGTTGGTGTAAGCAGTGATAACCAAAGACTTGTTGAATGGGCTCCCTTAGGCCAGACACAGGAAGTAAGAATCAGCATTTTTAGTTCATACGGAACAAGCATTCATTGTACGAACTGAAGTCACATGAATTTGAGATTCCAAATCTCAAAGGTGTCCAAATAATACTTAGAATCCCCTTCAAAATGAGGTGCATGAATTTCCATGAAAGGTAATTGTCCCTGGACATATGGCTAGTGTTCTTTAAGGACTTAATAGGATTCGAATGGTGAGGTGAATATTTAAGCTGATGTCTATCAGAGGCGGTTTCTTCTTGGACAGCATCTTGCTACATTTGATCTTTCCCTCAAGTACTTTCTAACCTTCCTCACACTTTTTCCACTGCTTCCACCATTAGATCTTCAGAGTACATTAGTCCACACTCTTCATTAACTTAATTGGACTCCCATTCTTCCCCCTGTAACTCTCCTCACTCTCTCTAGGCTTCACCTATCCTCGTGCAAATGTGCCAGTTAGTGCTACATTTCACCATTTCACCTAAGTAACAATGTATCCTTTCAGCCATTCTATACCACTCTGATCCTGATCTTCCACAGGGAAAAAATTGCTTTTTCTTTTACTTGTCTCACTTTGCTCATGTTGTTCCTTGACGTGGCACTGGGAGTATTACACATATGATCAGCCTTAATGATGAGGAAGCAACTGATGTTTTAGGTTGCCTCAGTTTGGGCTTGCCATAGGCGGTCAGTCTTTGTCTTGTCAAGATTAAAAGCAAGGGTTTAATAGACAGTGAGTCAGATCCAGATGTTTGGGAAGGAGGATCTTTGTCTTGTGGCAGACATGGGCTAGTTGTGTAGATTGTAAAGACTTATGTGCCTTGTCCAAGCACTCTCAGAGACTGACTGCAGGATGGGAGACCGTGAGAGACGGAGCAACATGATGCAGATGCTTCATTAGCTAATACAGCCTTACTCTGCCCTAAGCAGATGAGTACCAGTCCTTTGGGTCAGGAAAAGAAAAAAAGAAAAAAAAAGAAAAGAAAAAGTTTTGGCTCCAGTTATAGCAAACTGAAAAATCATATACATTTAGATCTACTAAGAAGGCAATAGTACTGACAGCTATCTATACATCTTGATTTTATAATAAAATCTCAGTATATTTTACTATGGCCAGAAGGAAAAAAAACAAAGAAAATCAGTAAATTTTACAGGGATACTGGTTTGGAGTATGGACAATGTTGTTTTATATGTTATTTATTTGTTTCAAAAATCACTCTCTAATGCCCTTTGTCTCTGTTTATTTTCTTTGAGTGAAGGTCTCAGGAAAGGCAGTATGAAATATTGGGAAATTTGCATTCACTGACACTTTTAGAAGAAAACCTTTGCTTCAAATATATTTTTTTCTTTAAACATGATCTTAGATAAAATTTACATACATAAATACTATGAGAATCTGGTCATTATCTGAAATATCTTTTTAGGAACTACTTTTTTTCCCCAAAAGCCATCTCTAGAAAATTCTTAAAGCAGAGCTGCTGAAACCAGCATGAGTTAAACCGTAAAAAGTGTTTGTACAGCACCATGTACACTTCTGTCATGCCCATAATGAAGTACCTGATAGCAATCATAGGGCTGAAAACTCAGTTATATTAATGATATATGTGAGATGTGATATATTAATGATGTGTGAGAGTTTTCAGCTCTCACAGCTGAAAGTAAGCTCACCAACCTTTAGCAAAGTCACTTCTTCAGACCTGGTTTCTGAAGGATGAGCTACTTCAGCACATAGAAGCATGCACTCTTGACAACATCCTCCTCTCTGTCCTTTCTCAAACCTCAGTTAAAATCCTGGGACTACTATCTGACTGACTGGCTTTGTGTGATGCTCCTTCTCCTTTTTATGTTTTGACACATCACACTTGTATCATTCACTCAGCCAAACCCAACCTGTCCATTTTTTCAACTGTTCACTGGTGGCTGTCACTTTTATGTCATGTTTAAATCATTAAACGTATATGCATGTCAAAGGTCTCCCTCACTGGCTCAGTCTTCATTGTCACCCAGTTTCGCCATTAAACTGTTGGGCACATAAAAAGGTCATATAGCCTTATCTTGCCTCAGGTGCCTGTCCTGCCTGTGAGCAAAATCATTTTAAAGGCAAAATGTCTGAACTTCACTTTCCAGTACAGAGCTGGCTATATTCTAAAAAATAGAAAAATACACTTTTCCCTAAAAGCTTCTGCTTTTCTGATGCGCTATTTAGGTCTCTGGGAATGAGTATATGGCATAAATGTAATGCCACTTAGCTGAACTTCCAATGTTTTCATAAGGACTATAACATTCATTAGCCACATTGTTTCTTTAATTTAGCCTTTGGGACGCAAATTTAGCCTTCCTAGTAAAAATTCAGTCAGTGCTATCAGTGTCAGTCTTCAGAGACGTAGACTGGTATGATAACTTTGAGGGAAGGGGAATGCTCTCACTATGCTTATGAGCTGACAAATGATCATTTTGCTGTAATATCTGATCATAATGCATTCTTACTCTACTCCAATTACACTGAAAGTGTAATTCCCACTGAATGTTTTCACAAACAGAGCATTTTTCTTGGCCTCAAACATAAAAACCTGAAAGAGAGTGTAAAATGATTCTTTAAGGGGACTGAAAATTCCCTGAAAAAAGAGAGACTGAAAAATCACCAAAAAATTGTATAGGAGAGAATTAGATTTCAGGAAGAGTTAGAAACGACTATAAAATTTTAAAACAGATAAGCCTAAGAAACTTACTAGTGTTTTCAAAAATATATATTTTCCTGGCTGGCTGTTCTTAAAAAAATACTACCCAATATTTAGGGGCATAAAGGGAAACCTCAGAAAATGGTAAAACTCCTCATTTCCACAGTTCAGACAAACCTATTGTCATTATACTCAGCATGCTGTTATTATGCACAATTTGTATGCCACAGTGTGATGACTGGGTTAATTAAAATCTCTTGTAATAACCATGCACTTAAATTGCAATTAGTGCCACACATGAACTTTATGGTAGTTTGATTTTGCTTGGTGCAATTCTGTTGAATGTCTATGGTTACTTACAGTTTGGAAAGCTGGAGCATTATAAACCTTTACATTTACAGAGGGCTGGATAATGATGTGAGCATCACATCAGTAATGGTGGGATCCTATCCTCTAAGTTCATATGTTCAATAGGAAAAATCTGTTACATTTTATGGTATTTTTTCCTGCTACAGAAATGGTTCTTTCTGACCTCAGATTTAGCACTGAAATGAAAGATCATTTCCATTCTGAACATTTTTTCCGTTCTGAACTACGATGATCAGGCCTACATTTAATTTAAAGAATGAAAATAAAAGTGGCATTTCTTCTTTAATAAGACAAGAACAGAAGAAAAAATATATGTACACAAGCATGCATACATTGATATACATGTGTGTGTATTTATGTATGTGTATGTATGTATGAACAGACATACATTCACAGAAATATATCTTTTCCACTGCTTACGTTTATATCTACAGCTGAGAGACACACAAAGGTGCTACAAGCAGGCTAGGTCATGTACCAGAAGCGGTCTCACTCCAAAACCTCAAGAGTTTAGACTAACTTTAGTGAAGCTGAGAAGTCCGGTTGGAAAATGACTGAAGCAAACTGGATGCACTGTGCTACGGCACACTTCAAATAGATATGCCAAGTCTCTGTAATGAACTATGCTGTAATCTTTAAACTCTGCCACTGCGCCAGAAATAAATCTCAGGAATCCTGAGCCTCACTGCTCTGGTTTGGGTTGCGAGCTGTTGTGAACTATACTGAAAAGATGAACATCTAGTCTTGCCATGTGTTTGTAGTCACCTTTCACTACTTCTTGTTTCTATACTTACAGTAATGTGGAAAGAAACAGTGGTCTGAAAACAAAAACTCTTGGGCTTAGACTCAGCCCAGGGAATCAGGGACCAGGATTCTACAAACTGCCATTTCTTAATTAAATATTTCTGGTGTTTAATTGTTCATGCTTTTTTTCATGAGCTTAGTAAGCTTTGTAAGTTTTTGACACATGCATCTCTCAGCTGTCCCATAAATAGGATATATGCCAAGTATTTGCTAGATTAGGACGCCATGTCTCAAACCTGCAAGACATCAGTGTGACAGACATCAGTGTATAAAAGCATTTAAAACTGCTTGTATTTAATACTTGTCTTCATTTAGTGTTTAGTTTGGTGGCTCTCAGTTCTAGCAATCACATCAGAATTTTTCCAACATCTCTTATAGTTAATGAGACAAAACCCCTCAAATGTTCAAATATTCATGAACAACTGGACAGCTGAAGTCCAGCAGTTCTAAAACAAGTCTAGAGAGGGCAGGGAAGCACTGGATGAAAAAATATATATATGTGTGTGTGTGTATATGTATATATATATACACACATATATTTAATTTGTAAATAAATTAATTTTATTTGTTTTTCGAGGAATACAAAAAATGAATATTTTCTTCAAGAAATGTATTCTTCACTAGCCACAAGTATTTCCAGTAATGAATTATTAATCAAGCAACCCAAAATATTTATCCAGAAAAACAGTTTATTAAATGTTTATGTATGTTTCCTTAATGCATATTTAATCCTTGTAAGTGGATGTATAATATTTTCAGGTAGATGGGAGTGTGTCAAACAGAGGAGAAAAAGAGAAACACGCCACACTCTTTCAGCACTTTATTCCAACAGTCAATCTTTGAGAGTAGCACAGGAAAGGATCGTTTCTCCATTACTAGGCACCATAGGGTCTTGGCACTTTTTGATTGCCTAAGCAGGTGAAAATGAAGATTTCTCAAAGTAAGATTTGCTTCTCTTTTTAACTTCTAATAATAATCTCCAGCTGCGCTACTGCTACAGAAGGCAATATATCCCCACACTTAGCTCTGATTTTTTTCTTCTAGTCAAACCACAAGAGGGAGCACCAACATTTCAATATTGCTTCCAAGTACTTGAGCAGGGTTCTATAGTTTGTTGCTTATAACAGAATATTTAATGTGAAACTTTCATTGAAAAGCAAAAAGTATTCTGCTATGTGAGAGCGTGCGCATGTGTTTGAAGGACAGACGGACTTAGAATGAGACAAAATTCAAGTATTTGAATACAGGGACAACAAGAAATTGTTACAATGCACTGTTTCTCTTCAGAAAAGGAAAGAAGATAGGGGAATGGGATTGTCTTACAAAAGAGCAATGGAGTATCACCAGTGCTGACAGCACAGGGGAGTCATGCAAAAATAGCGTACTGTCTTTGTCTCCTTTGTAAATGTTTTGTGCTTTATTGTTGCTAAACTAGTTGTTTCTTTTTCTCCACTGTTGTCTCACGATTCCTGGCAATAGGTTTTAGATTTCCAGAACTCGAAGTTCTATAGCAATAGTAGCATACAGTTTTACAAGTTTCATACATAGGTTTCATCATTTTACAGAATTTATGAGAGAAGTCCAAGACAACTTAAAAAGAGAAAAAAATTGTGAAACAGCAGCCTAGAGATTTACAGCCTAAAGTTGAATACTTAGGATGATATTTGCATAAATTATTAAACACTAAGTTTATAATCACCTGCAAGACAAATCTTAAATGGACTCGCCAAACAATGATCATTCCAACCCAATTTTTTTCAAAATTATAATTAAAAGCTTGACTGATACATTGAAAAGTGCATTTATAAATTTTTCAAGTGGGACAGAGCAGGAAGCAGTTTCAAGCATACAGGAAATCTGATCTAATTCAAAACAATCTTGTTACCTTTAATAAATTTTCCCACACCCAAACAGATGAAATTCAACGAAGATAAATGCACAATGCAAAAATACAAAAGGAAGACCTGCCAGCAAGGCAGTAGTAGCCTCATCAAAAAAAAAAAAAGTTGCAAAGAAAAGCAAATCCTTTTCTGTGATGTATAAAGAGAAGCACCAGAGATACTTGAATTAATTATTCCACTCTGCTTGGCACTAGTGAGGCATCAGACTGCCAGGTACCTTTCTGGGGACCAACCTACAGAGGAGACTTAGGAACCAAGATGAAAAATACTAAGAGGCTGCAAAACAGTTTTTTTAACCAAAGATTTTTTGAGGAGGGTTTGCAAAACACAGCATCCAAGCTCTTGTATTCTGGGAGCCACAGTCCACAACTTTGATGTGACTGAGACCCATATCCTACTCTTTCCCTTATATCTACCAAAGCCAGGGCTCCAGCCTGAGTTCTTGAGACTATTCTCTTATCTTGTCAATCTTTAATTATCTCTGTTTTCCTTCACTGTTCTGCACATTCTGCTTGTAAAATAAAATTTAATAGCCCATTAAATATGTTACTTAATATAATTTTAATTTGTGTCTTCTGCTCTTTAATTACCAAAATCTTCAATGTTTTTAATTCTGCTGCTCCTTTCAGGAGGCACTAACACTCAGCAAGTCTGGCAGTAAAACTAGTTTCTTCTTCTGAATGGGGGTGGGGGGGAAGGAAACAATTTTTTTTTAATGACTTAATGTTAGGGGAAATCCTAGTGTTCTCAGCCAAGTCACCCTGCAGCCAGAATACAGCACTGCCAGTTCAAACTCTTCAAAGGCAGTTCAACAAAACTGCTTCTTGTGAGAGGCTGCCAGCTCTCCCGATCCAAGTCTGTGTCAGTGGATGCCAAGGTGTTTCATCTATGTTCGGTGAAAACACTCGGTGGTTCTACTCTGAAAAGCAATTATATAAAACCAGCAGTATTCCTATTCCAAAGATCAGCTCCCTCTGTATACTCAGATTGACGTAGCTATGTTCTCTAGTGGTTAAAATATACTTTATTGCTTCTTATTTCTGTGCGCCCTGCAAGTGCAGCTCTGAGTTAGAGGGCTAACATGCCTTCTTGTCTGCTAATGGCAGAACTGTTCATTAAATCTAACTATAAGTCTATCCAGCGTCACCTGTGTAAACCAAACGAAATTCAGTAGGTTTGTGTGACTGCCAATGAAAGCAGAAATGGGGTTATGTAACCTTTATCAGGCATGTTACCCACTTAAAACATGGAACTTACTGTAACTTACAATCGATAGAGTTTGTAGAAGCAAAATAAGTTGACTGTGTCAGCATATTTGCATGATGCACTTACACTTTCTGGCAGCCTGCGATTTATGTTCCAAAACTGTGAAGGAGAGAGCAGTTTTGTAAGCAAGGACTGTTATGAAAGCACATAAATCAATAAAATCATGCCCACTTACAATGAAGGTCATAATGCGTTATTTCATTTACTGTAGGACACTGTCAACAACTCTTTAGATAATTGGAGGGTCAACTTTTCATGATAATAAAGAATCAAAAACCATCTGAAAAAAAAAGATGAGAAAAAAAGCCATATCTAGATAGCCAACATTTCAGAGAATCTGGAAGTTTCTCCTCCGTTCCAGACTACATCTTAAGAGACTGGTATTTTTGCTTCCTGCTTTTGTATACAAACTCCTTCAGTGTCTGCTTGCTCTCTTATTTGAACCTAGACAAACCAGTTTTCTATGAAGATCTGCGATGTACAAGGCAGTCACTTATTCAAATGTATCTATTATTTCAGGGACCAAAATAATCTGAAAAACTCATTTGCTTCAAGACCTCTGTATTTGCCCTCATCTAGTTCTTCTCTTCCAGTACAAAGAGTTGTAAGTGATTTAAGGGCTGGCTGAGACACCAGAAGTCTACTCAGCTCTGTTGCTCTCTCTCTCTTGCTGTTTCACAAGGAAAAATGAGGAGCAGAGAAAAAAGAATATGAAGACACAGACTACAGAAAGGAATTTCAGCTGTCTTTTTCCATTACATTTGTTCGTTCCTCCTTACTTGGCTGCTGGGAATGTGTGCAAAACCTCCTTTCTTCTCCTGTAAATAYGCAGGACCAGACTGCACCATTTTCAGTCTCTTGGAGCATCTTCCTTACCTTCAGCTCAGTTCCCCAGCAGACCATTCAGACAGCCTGCCACGGTGCCAAAGCAGAATTAGACATCTAGTATGCCATCTAAACCCAGAATGTGATGGCAGCCCAGATTACTTATTCCAAATTTATCAGACCTTGGAGTCCTTATGCAATCAATGGAAAGAAGAAGGCCATTTGGATCTGTGTATTTTGCCTACAACATTCTGTTAACTGCAAAAAAATTTAGGAAGTTGTATTAAAGACTCTGCCCTCTTTCCTGACAAAACAGACCTCAGTTTGGGGAAGAAAGTGTGGCAAACTGCAAGATTTAAGAGAAATTCTACTTATTTCAAATTGTGAAGTGGATTTGCTTTAAACATTGAATAGGATCACATAATGCATGCCGTGATACGTTCCTACCTTTACTTGGCAGTCTGAATAGAACTTAAATTACGCAGACCACACTACTCAGCATTGCTTGCCAAAGCAATGTCTGTGTTGACAAGTAGCTCCATTGTCAGAGTTTTAAGAGACGAACCTGGGCAATGAGATAATTGAATTGAAAAAAAGCAGTGTGCTTAGAATTCAGAAATGTGTGGGACATTGACTGGAATTTGAACTGCTTCTCACCACAGGTGAGAAATATGTCCTTTCTCATTTCCACAAATGAAAGGGAAATTGGCTGAAAGAAGAAGAGGAATTGGAAATGATGTATCTTGAAACAGGTGCTGAATGCTTCTGCCACCATACTTTGAAATACTGAGATGCTGAGAAATGAATGCAGCGATAGACTTTATTTAAGATAGGCATGGAGCTTCATGTCCTACTATTATACTTAAGAAGTTCTTGGCAGAAATTAGTGCCTCCACTGTCTGCGGCACAAAACCTGTCACTGTGTCATAAACCTTGCAATAAAGAAACTAAAAGAGCATTAATAAGGAAATGGCCAGCAATAATCATCAGTTTTATTTTCTTCTTTCCAATGTGCACCTGAGAGGTAATGCCCTGCTAAATGAAAGGAGCAAATCATACACTCACATATTTTTCCAGGATGTCTGCATACTTAAGGACATATTGTTGCCTCTGTTAATACTCCATCCATGCTTTGAATACTTTTTTCTACATATTAAAAGCAAATAAACCAATTACACAGAAAAAGAACATGTATTTTAAGCAGAATTCTACAGCACAGAACATACAACAGGGATTCTGACATATATGAGATGTTGAAGGATATATTTATTACTATTTTATTATTAAACATTATAGCACCATAAATAACTATGCTGTTTTACAGATTTTGTAACTAGAATTGTTACAATTGCTAACAGTGTTAACACTGTTAACAATTTCTAACAGAAGAATAACAAAATCTGTAAAACAGCATGGACATTTATAGTGGTAGTCGGTAGTGTATTGTACAGAGAGTAAGACTACAGAAATAAGGGTGACACAGCAAGAAAGAACAAATGGGAAAATGGATAGAGTCTCTGGGAATTACTTTCTCTGTAAAATGAAATTGCATGAATCTACTGGGTTGCTCAAACTTTATAAAAAAAATCTTTCAACTAATGTCTGACATATGACTTTTTGTTAATCATTTCATATGATCAAACAATAAACTTTAGAGTATGCCTTCAAATTGTCTTATGTTAGACAACAGAGCATTAGAGGTATTAGACCGTAACTCTGGTTTCCTCTGTATTTCACTTTAGAAGTGGAAAAGCCCTATAAATCAGTTTTTATACCAATTAGACTGTCAATATTACTGATTTACACAACACCTTTATATGTCTTCACACTGACTTCCAGCTTTTTCAAGAGCCGATTTCTTGACACGTAATCAACTGATTTGTTAGGTGACCATAAGCTATCCAGAGCATCAAAAACATAATACAAGCTAAAAGCTGGAAGTCACTGTGGAGGCATGTAAAGGTGTTGTGTAAATCGGTAATACTGACAGTCTAATTGGTATAAAAAATGATTGCTATATTGGAACATAACATGCTTGAAAAGGACTTTCAGGAGTCGATTTTTTGACACATAATCAACTGATTTGTTAGGTGACTATAAGCTATCCAGAGCATCAAAAATATAATACAAGTTAGGTCCTTTTCAAGAATGTTATATTCCAATATAACAATCCCTAATGCTGCTGCAATCAATTTATTTGTGTATAGTAACCAGAATCCTTATATTTTGCCACACACACACTTATTAAATATATATATGTATATATTATTAACATACATAATTTTCCATAATCCTCACAGTTTCTGCAAGAATGTTTGTCAAAGAATGCCACAGGATGTTTGTACCCCGAAGAGGCTTGTGTTTCTTTGCTTGCAATTTATTTTCCTCTTAAACACTGATTTTCTGTAACATTCCTGTCAGATGTATCCATGTTGTATCTGTATTTATTTTCCATAATACCTGCAGAAGCTGACTGTGAATTGGTTTGCATGCTGCTTTGTAAATACTTAGTGCGCACAGGTTTCCCATTAAAAGTCTCAGTTTTCCCAGGTAATATTGTGACCTGGCACTGTTCATCACCAAACACCACAAAGTTTCAAAATCAAATAGGAGACTTTTCTTCTTAAGATCAGTTGACACACTCCTCTGCTGCTTCATAGGTTTTTCTCTTTTCTTTTTTCTCTTTTCTTTTCTTTTCTTTTCTTTTCTTTTAATATTCAACTGGAATCCTGATCACAAGTTTTATTCCCTTTCTTTCCCAGGAAAATTCAATATGCTTCAAAACTTGCTTCAAAATTCTCTTCATCTGGGGCTAGTTGAAAAGAGTTTATGTACTTCAAGTGCCGCTGTGAACGCAATGGTGAGAAATAAAGCCTGTGATCACTTGGCCGGCCGATGACTTCCCCTGCTTTTATGTGAAACATGAAACATTGCTTAAACTCCCACCCCGTGCTGCTCACCGGCTGCCTGTGAGCTGCAGCAGTGGCGGCAGCAGCTGGGGCTCTCTGCAGCGCTGGTGCCGTGAGCCCCCCCCCTTCGTGTCCTCTGCTAATCGCTTTAAGCCTCCATGATGCTCATGATCATGAGCTTCTTAACAGCACCCTGTCGTGCCTTCTTCTGTTTGGGTGTGTGGTAATGGGACTTAATCTCTCTAAAAACCACAGGAAGGCATCGAACTGCTGCAGCGACTCCACCGTGTTTCTCAGTACACAGCCCGTATTCCCAATAACTGTGAAATATCATCCTGCCTTAGAGACTCTGGGGCCAAGGCATAGCAGCCTACATCAGTCCTCCAAAAGCAGTGCAGGGAACAGATCAGACCTGAGAGTCAGCTTGGACTACTCATAGGTTTCCTGATATGATGTAAGGGGTGTGCTTAGCACAAGTTACTGCTTTTGCTCTCCCCTGTAAATTAAACCTTCATTTCCTCCAGGTTGAAATGGAGCATAAGGTTGAGGGACCTTGTTTGGGGCACCAGCTGGAGCATCTAATTTCATAAAAGCCAAACACTGTCCTTGCCCCTTTTCCATATGCTTAGACTTCAGACCTCAGCAAGTGCAAGCTAGTGAAATATACGGCAATGACGGATCAAAACAGGAAAGATGGGAAGAGCGGTCAAACCACTAGGTAGGGTCAGGTGAGAAGATAAACCTACTCTTTAATGGAAACAACTTTTCACTAGTTACAAACAAACCATAAACCTTTGCTTTGCTGATTTTCTCTTTGTTTTCAAAATTTTCCATTCTCTTTTCCGATGACTGAAACACAGTTTAGCCTCAGAAGGAAACTTTTTCACAGAAGCAAGGAGCTTTTCCAATTTGAAAAAAATAGAGAAGTGAAATAACATCACTGAAATCTGAATTAGATAGAGGGCATGACCGTAGCGCACTTACTCCATGCTACATTGAAAAAATGACTGGTATATAAAAAGATGCCATACTTCATTATATAAGCGCCACAGGTTTTTTGCAGCTACTGTTGGATGTGCATCTGTGAATGGGAAGGAGAAGGGAATCAGGAGGTGAGGGTATTCAACTGCATATTATGTTAGATATCAAACCTTCTTTTACAACACAATGAGTTTAGAATACAACAGTGTATAAGAAGAGGACTTTAAATTCAATTACTGTTTAGCAGCTTCCACAAATCAGTTTATATTGATCTTCTGAAGTAATTTAAATTCATCAATTTATCAAGTAATTTAAATTCAACAAAGTAATGACAGCAAAGACATATGCCATAAGCTTCAAGCAGAATGCTAAAATTTTCTTCTGGTCTGCTCTGCTGACAACCATGTATTTCATTTTTTACTTTTTTTTTCAAGAAGTATGAAAGAACTATATGGTATGTAGCTTACTCAGGGACTGTTTTACAAATTGGTATTGGGAATATACACTTGCTTAAAGTTAATGGTGTACATGGCTGAGTCCAGTTAGACAGTTTGGTGATAGGAATAATGTAATTCATTTTGCCATGGAATAATATAATTAATTTTGCCATAACATCAAGTTTAGGTTGTATCTGTGCAGTGTCTGAAACAAGGCTCATTTCCCCTCCAGAGCTTATCACCAATACCTCCACTTCTCTTGGGAAAAAGAATACACTGTCTTCTGCAGAGTCAGTTTTCCCAGAACACTGTGGTAGAGGACACCTGGCATGGCAATGCTCATCAGCCACCAGATGAAGCCAGTGCCCACATCCCACACTAGAAGAATAATGCCATGAACACATGCCTTGTCCATGATGCCAATATGTGGTTCCCATCCCACTTCAGCTACTGATTCAGAGAGAGATAGTTCCTTGTCCCTATTCCCCTGATGCACCCCACTTGTAAATGCCCCTTCCAAATCAACATTTGCAGCAAAAGCAGACTGCCAGGCAGCACACACCTACCTTCACCACTGCTGTCAGCAGGATGCAGTGCCCTCTATCTACAAGTTCGCTCATTTTTTCTCGTTTCTTCTCCCCAAAGGAGACTGCATCTATTCCCTCTAGCAGAGATTTTTCACCCTCTTCATCCAATGCAAAACAAGATGACAACCTTGCCCACTCATCCCCATAATAATGAAGACCTTTGGCACCCTGAAAATACAGTGACACTGGGTCCATCAGTCTGGTAGTGCTCTGAAAAATGCTCTGGAAAGGGCCAATGACATCTTCAGTAGTTAAGCATACTGCACACCTGGTCCCAGCAAGAAGAGGAAGAAGCATTATCCCTAGAGGAAGAGCCCCTACGTGAAAAAGGCCAGAGAGAATGGAGTAAGACCCAGGACAGGTTGAAGAGGGACATTTGTTCCTGGCAGCCCTAATAGATCATGCAGCAGAGCACTGGTAGTAGCAACACCACAACGCTACTCAAAAGCTGGTACGCTGGACAAGAAGAGAACAGTGTCACACACTTTGTCATGGAAACTGGGCATGAAAGCGACCAGTAGATGACTGCTTTTGAAGGAAACAGCACAGGCAGAGAGAGAAGTCAAAAGCCAAGAGAAAAAGTAGTTTGTATCACATGTCATCTCAAAAAAGGTGAGGACTAGCTAATGAAGAAGATGCAAAAGCTCTGAGCTACTGTACCTGTCAGATCACCCTTTGTCCCTCTGCCCATGGAGGCTGCGGTCTGTCCTTGCCAGGGCTCTACTCTGAAGAGCAGCAGTACCTACATCCATCCCTCCATGGAAGCAGCATGCTCTGGCCTGAAGGTGGGAACCTGGTGCTGGGTACTCTGCTGACTTCCTGTTACAAACTGCCCACCCCTTCTGCCCTCCTCTACCGTGACGGAGGCTTCATCTTGCCAGTGGCAGATTCTACTTGGCTGATGTTAATGAGGTGCTTAAGAACATCTATAACTTCCCCCAGCTGCATTGTGCAGTGTCCCCTCAATACGTTGTGGGTTGTTGTTGAGAGTGAAACCTGGCACTGCCCTGGCTCCTGTGCCTTTGCTGTAACCAAAGCCTGCTGACAGGATGTGGGGGACCTGCATATCCTCCTGAAGACCCTCTATCCTTTTCCCTTATCCCTACTCATATGCCCCTTCTCCCCAATTCTTGTATCAAATTTCAGAGAAAACCCTTCTTTGGGGTGAAATGTCCTTGTTTTCCTTTTCAGCAAAAAGTTGCAAGGCAGTAACCCACCATATATATAGGATGGCTACATACTACATAGCCATACATCCATATTTATATATACAGAGCATAGTCTGGCTGTCCAGTGCCAAAGGTGAGTGTGCTGCTGATCATCCTGTTTCCCTGCTGTCTSCCTGACTGCTAGTGGCAATAGGACAGAAGTTTGGGACAATAATAGTGATCTAGGCCATTTGTCCTTAGTGGAGCCATCCTGATATACAAAACTGTGCCTCTGCTTCCAGCACTGACAACGCTGCTCCCTTCTGCCCATGCCAAATGCGACTGGAGCCTTGCATTAGATGTGGGATCTGAATATGGTAAGTCGACCTTGCCCTCAAGCCATCTTTCTTTTGCTGCAGCATTGGAGAACTCAATCAGAACAAAGTTATCTGCATGTCTCCTATCATGCAAATGCAGGGATGGGACRTCTACATAACAGTAGAGGAATTATAAATAAATGCAGCCAGCTATTTGGAAGAGCTAGTTAGATATTTGGCTGAATTAACCTATTTTCAATCAGATAAAGCACACCTAGAATATTTGCAATAGAGGAATTTACTGTGGTGTTTAAATGCAAACAATATTGGATCATAAACCAAAGCAGTCAGAAATTTTAAAATGCTGTATAATCTGTTTAATTTGTAAAATAATAAGTGATTAGCTTAATGTATAATAATGACCAGTTTTACTCTAGAATATACAAGGAATTAGGCCGTGAAATTATGCTTCTACATAATTAATTTTTCTTTTGTGCACAGCTTTTGGTTTTTTTACCAGGAGTTTGATTTTCAGTCTGTGCCATTTCAGATAAGTGTTTGAACAATATTTGTTCAATATTTACTTTAACAAATAGCAAAATCTTAAATATGTCATTTCCAGATGATATGTTTCTCCTATCATTCTGGTTAAAATCCATTAGAAAATTGAGGTGGCAAGGAAAAATGTACATTATTCCTTTTTAAAAGTTTGAAAATCCAAAAGTAGGGAGCATTTGAATGATGCTAGAACTATGAAGCAAGATAACAAAATCCAAAGAAGCAAAATTAAGGTTAAAGATCTTACCCATTTTGCTAAAGGGTATGCAGCATTCTTGTACATAGTCCTCAAAATGAGGCACTGATGGAAGGTTCCTCCAGTGGTGGGGAAAAATAGGTTAGTAAATTTGTCACTAAATTTAATACTAAATATGTCTCATCTGTGTACAGTCTGTTAGGTGCACTGAAACACGTGGCAATAGATTTAGAAGACATTTGGATGCCATTGTTGTTTAGAAAGACTGAATTGTTTTAATAGAAGTGCTAGTTTTTTTCTTCCTTTCTTCTGTTTTCCTGAATTTTCTATTTTAGATGGAGAACTCCCAAGTTTTTCAAGAAAAGTCAGGGACAGGCATTATAAATACTGCTTGGAAGTACAGTCTAATATTTTCCTCATAGAAAAAAACACTGAAATTAAAAATCGTATATCCCTTATTATTTTTCAAATCAAAAAACATTTTTGATAAACACTACAGTGTGTATTCTTCTGGGCACCAGATATAGAAGTCCACTTCTATATCTGTCAGATCAGCAACTGATCTGAATACAACTACATGTGATAGGAATAACTATGTTTTTAAGTGCTCAATTTCAGATCTCTTTCATGACCTGATTTATCCAAAAGATTTATAATCAGCATTTTCTAATATTAAAATTTCTTTAAAACAGAATGACAAAGACTTTTTTTTAAGATTAGTTCAAACAGCTTGTGAATTCACTTCACATGACTGACTAATCCACTTGAAAGTGAGTAACCAAAAAGCAGTAGTTATGAAGCAGTAATTTATAGGCATATAATCATGTAAGGAAACGAAAAGATTTTAGACACTACGGCACTGGTTCACAGGATACTTTCTTCAAAGGATGGTGATCTCTAAAACCTCTTTAGGTGCCTCAACCCATAATGCTATGGAAGTTGCTAAATATCATGGCATGGCACTCTACAATTAGAAATACTGCCAGTCTGGCCTTTTGTTGACAATCAAATGTACTCCTTCTTCAAAATAAAAATGCAATTCTTCCATAGCTTGCAGGTATACGAAGTATTTGGGATAAAATAATATGTTTTTCATCACCTTCTTTCCATATCTCTTTCAGTGTGGAGAATTACTTGGTTTAATGGACTTCTATTGCACTTCCCTTTCTGGAACGGCATGGAATATATATAAGGGTTGTGTGATTTTAAGCTAGAGAAGCCCCAATAAAAAGTAACTGCATAAAAGAGATCCTGAAAGGAGTAAACAAAATTACAGAATATTCTATTCAGAACATTATCTCTGTGTGAATATTGTGTATTATTTATGACCCTTCATGGAAATGTTAAATTTTACATGTCATTGTATTACAGCAATTCGAACTATTAAGTGTTTATAGCTAGTCCTTTCAAGCAAAAATAATCAATAAGGAAATAAGGCTTTAAATATAGCCCATTAACTCCTCCTCACTGCTAGCATTCTACAGCACAAGAAAGATTTTGTGTTTTTTTTCAAATATTAATGACAGTGAAGAAAAAGAGCAAGACAAAATTATCTTTCCATACAGTATAATTATGCATATTTTTATAGAAGATGCACAGCTTAGATCTTCTTTCAGGATTAAGCTAAGATCAGTGAAAGCACTTGAGATCTTCCAGAAATTGGCATTTTCAGTATCTCCAACTGTTTGGAAAACTGATTTCATTAAAATGAGCATGAATTAGAACATAATTAAGACAGTGTTTTTGAACATCCCATTCCAAATTATTGCATGAGTATATGAGCTACAAAAATTCATAAAGTAATAAAATTCATCACTTTTAACAAAATTAGGAAATGCCAGAATTTGTCTGAGATTTATCTGATCTTTTTTGTTGTGTTTCTGATTCCAGTATGTTTATAGACATACATAGCTTTTAATATCGTGGTCACATACTCCTTTTTCATCCAGATCCCCAAATCGTCAGTGCCCAGAATATACAATGAGCAACTAATCAATATTCCTTTTCATCTCTTTTATTCAGTATTAATTGCAAACACCATTGATCTTCCGGGATTCGAGAACAATAGTTTCATGCAAAGTCTGGAGGAAAGATTTTAATTACAAAACCTTCTGCCTTGCTCTTTCCCTTCTTTCCTGCTCCCTTCCCTGTTTTCCTTCAGCTCCTGCCTGGGGCCTGTCTCACCTCCACTCATGTCCTCCCCTCCAGGCCTCTCAATGTCACATTGCTCAATGCACGGCAAGTCTTCACACACCGAAAACACACAACTAAGAGAGGCTCCTTCCAAGCAGCTGCCTGACCCAGTGTCCCATTCACACCAGGATGCAGCGGTCGCACCAGGAAAGGGGTGGACACATGCAGCTGAAGGGTCCCAGAGCAGGACTGGGGCAACCCCGGCCCAGATGAGTGTAAGCCGTCGCCACAGGAGTTTGCCCTGCCAGGGCATGGGACCCTGCCATTCACCCATGCTTAAAGGGAACAAAAAAATACTCTTACACTGGGATTGTAGGGTTCATCCATACCAGAGCTTTATAAAATCTTGCTAAAATCTTTCCTTGTCCTTCTGTCTTATTACCGTCAAGCAGTGGCAGCACGACACAATGGAGGTAATAGGTAAGAATTTATTACAACTTGTCAAAAGTTACCCTATTTGTTTTTTTTTCAAATGTGTTACAACGTTCTTGTGCATTCATTAGCCTGCATAGTAGCCCTCGGTGGAGAGTTTTCTTGCTCTATGAAGCTCGGAGAGATGGGCATGTGGTAACACAGGCTGAGCACAAAGAGAGGCAAAGGACAGAGTTACAAGGTCCTTTACAAAGTAATGGGCATTTTTACCTGTTATCCAATGCATATCAATTACGTAATCTGATCTTTTTTGGATTAAATAAATTATCAAAACCTTATACTGTTCTTGTTTTGTACAGTGCTGTTCTCTTAAGGCTCTGTTGTATTAAGATGAATGAGCACACACACAGAAGTCTGCTAAAAACCCTTCTCTTTGGATTCCTAAAAAAAGCATCAGGCCTGCTACTGCACTGAGCACAGAAGACACATAAATGGACATATACAGAGCTCAGGAGCACAGAACAGAGCTGACATATATGTCAATATATACAGAGCTGGCATGTATGTCAATATATATATGTGAACATATATAGATATGTGAATAGTTGCACAACCCACATATCTCCAGGAGATTCTGCAGAATAGTGCAGAATAATGTCCTGGTATGGAGATGAGAACTGGTGCTACGCTTATCAGTCAGTCAATGGAGTCGTGGGAGGTAGGAATTAAAGGGGGTGAATCTGAAATAGGAAGAACAAAGGGAAAGAGAAATTGCAACTTGAGACAGTGTGGCACTGCTCTGTTGACCCAAGGAGCTAGGGTAAAGTGAACAAGTTGTAAGTTACTGGAAAAAGAGTCTTCTGCTGGGAAACCATGTTATGTAGGCATTGGTGGTCCTTCCACACGATACAGATCAGCCTAATGTGTTAATATATATTAAATTTGAATATAGATATCCCTACAACATATTAGACAAAATCCTTTAAGTATATTTATATATCCAAACATACATATTATTATAGAGAGACATACACAAATATATGTACCATTAAGAAGGATACACAGTTGACTCTCACGTGAACATTAGCATATGCATATTTCCATACATTTTAAGAATTTTTTTCTCTGTCTGCTTCTTTAAAACTCCAGTAAGTACTTACCATGATGAAATTCAGTTTTAAAACTGCAGAGATTGCTTAGTGCCTAAGCGAGCCATTATTTGCTGGCTTATAATCATCTCTTCTGTATCTGTTAGAATCACTGGTGCATTAATTGCTTATCAAAATTTGAAACAGTTCATGAGTCACTCTGAAGATAAAATAAAGAAATATTAATGAGCCAATTTCAACAGAATTCAGGTCCTCTTCTTCTAAAAGCTGAAGACTTGATTGCATGTCAGAATTAACTCTTGATATTGAATATCTTGGCAAATTTGAAATACACTCAAGACACACTCAGCAGATCATAACTGACCAACTAGATCACTATTTTTCAAGGGATTAATGCATCATTGTCTTATCTGACAGAATTACAGATCAAAGAGAAAAAAGATTGATCGGCTGTTACACAGAGATTATGTGAAAGATGCCATAGGGTTAATGAACAGTCTAAATACATAGGCCTGACCCAGATTCAGTGGAGAATGAAATTTTCATGTTAACTTTTACGGTTTAAAAGTGGTCTTAGAAGATCTTAACCCCTAAGCAGTATTGTAAACACTTGATCTTAAAACAAACATATTGGTTCCAAATATCACAGATAAAAAAAAATAGTGTTCTTTATATCTTTATTTTTAACTTAGAAAGCTATCCTCAAATCACATTTATGAAAATGAACATGATCATATTGAGTGGCATTGTGTACAAGGTTAGAAAAAAAATTGCGTCTTTTTGTTATACAATCTAAAAAACTGGTGTTGAGGGAGGAGGAGAATAAAGGCAAAGAGTTTTCATGAATATCAAAATAAAGCATCAATCAAATAAATCTAAATCAATCTAAAGTTTTTATTAAGCTAAAATAATGGGGAGGGAAGTTTTCTTCACGCATTTAACTTTTTGTTAAAATTGAATGAAAGATACTATGTCAGCAAGTACAATTTTTTGTTTTGAAAACATCAAAATGAGAGACTGAGAGACTGTAAGCCTGGGGCAATGCCTGCACACTCTTCAAAATCCAAAAGTCTAGAACTTGGGAGGGGATCTCTTTTCACACCAAGTGACCCAGGATGAAACAGAAGGCCTTTCCTTGTGCCTTTACTTGCTTATCCTAGCTTGTTCCAGAAAACTGTAGGGGAGATGACCAAAAAAATGTGAGAAGGAAGAGGGAATATCTCTAAAAGGCAAATGTAGCTCTGGATCACTGTGACTGACCAATAAACACTGACAATGGAAGATGCCTCAGAAGAGATGGGCAAGTGCGAGGTGCCTGTGAAGCTCAGGAGTAAGGTAGGGTATGAATGACCTCAGCTGTTGCACAGAAAGCTGACTTTATCTCATCACAGAGGGGACCAGAGGGTGGTCTTTGTTTTAGATAAACAGCTATGTCAGTTGAGTGGATCAACTGGTGTAAATGTTGCTCCCTGAGTTCATCAGAAGAGAGTGAATGTCTCCCTGAGTAAGCCAGACCAGCATAGGGAAGTGTATACGTGGCTCAGCCCAACGCAGAGTATAAAAACTGAGCAACTAACTAAAGAATTTCGAAGAGAACAATGGGCTTGAGCTGGCTTCAACCCACATATTCCTTCCCGGTGACTGGGGATGCCCAGTGTCATGACGGTGAGCATATTATAGAGACTGGTAATGGGAATCACACTGGTATTGTGATTGAACTGTATATTGCAATTGCTATATTTAGCTCAGTGTATAAACTTGTACTGTGATTCCAGTATATTGCTGTATCACTCTGCTAAATCAAAAATCCCATATAACATCAAATATCTTCAGAGAATTAAATTCTGACATTAGACATAGGACCCTCCATGTGTGGAATATCTAAAAGAACCTGGTCAGAGACTACGGGACTCTGACAAACACATTAGGAACTGGACAGACATCTGTAAGACATCTTTGAGCCAAACTGTTAGTCAAAAAACTGTTTTAAAAAATCACATTTTTTCTCAGGAATGCTCAGAAGCAGGAGATTCTGGCTAAAGTAACTGACTGGTATAAAGCAGATGAAACAGGAATTTCATGGAAAGCGGCAATTTCCCTGACTGACTAAAAGCAGGAAGAAGACCTAATTTTAATGGACTATGGGTCTTAGCACAATAAGAAATGAAGAATCCCCTATTTATTATATTAGGTTGGGCTGTTTATCGTCAGAGGTCATAACAGGTGCTTACAGAAGCTCTTCCGGCTGCAGCTAGTTAAGTAAAGAGGAAGGTTGTGGTAGTTCTAGAAGTGTTGCTGGCACCTCCGGTAATGCCACACCACAGTGACACCCAGCCACAAATTGACCTGTGCACCCTACAAAAATAAAGGCATCTCCTTAGACCAAATATATCTGACCCAGCTTTAAGCACAGAATATGTCACTCTCAGTGAAGTCTGCATATAAGAATACAGAGAAAAACATACTTGCAAAACACATTGTGGTTTAAATATAACATAGGAAGAATTCAAATCTTGCTACTTACACAAGCTTCATAAATTTGTAGATACACTAGCTTTCTTTCTAATGCGTAGCTAAACACCATGTGTATTTTCCCAAACTGTATCTAAAAATTCTTCACTTCATGCATTCACAGTTAAGATAGCTCTCACAAGACTTGCTTTTTCCCTGAAGTGTGCATAAGGAAAGATCTGCTTCATGTTGCAAATGAAATGTACAACACTTCCTCTGAAACCCACCAAATTATTCAAATAAGATACTGAAAGCTGCAGGTCCTTTAAAGCAGCCCGTTGGTATCAAAAAGGAGACTTGCCTATGATTTGTTATCTTTAGGTGCATATAAGATAACAATTAAATGATTAAACAATTTTCCTATGAGGAGTTCATGAAAATTAGACTTGTGTGCTCCTAAAAGTTATACCCAATATGTCATATAGGAAGTTTCCAATCTCTAAACTGATATTAATATTGAATTTGTGTATTAGACTTAGCACTCGCATTTACCTAAACCTCTGCCTACTATTCTGTTTTTAAAGAATATTTGTGGAACTAGTTTTTTAGCAGATAATTTACTTTTCTCTTGTTAATATTTTAAACTTCCAAACTTACTGACACATTCCACTGTTCACTGCTCTTATTCAGTAAAACTTAACAGTAGCAGCTCTAAAATTAAACTTTAAGCTATTCAGTGCATTTATTAAAAATGTTAACTTGTAAACAAAAAGGGTGAAGGAGCAGAAGTCTCCACTGGTTTGTGCAACAAAATTTTCGCTCATTGAAATTTTGAAAAAGCTGTGGTTTCATGTGAAATAGGAAACATTTTTCAATGTTACTTCAAATGTTTAGATGATTCACATAAAAAATTTACACACATGAAAAATAGCTTTTCATTTTGAAAAGTCTTCTCTGCAAATGCTACCAAAATGTTGACTCCCCACTTGTTAAACTTGTGAATAGAATATGAAAAATTAGCAATTTATATGCATGCTTAAAATAAAAAATGACTGTGCTGGAGAAATACATTGCCAAATGCAGCTGAACACAAGTGTGTTCATCAGCATAGACATGGCCAAACAATTAGTATTAGTTATCATTGTTACTTTTCTAGTGTTATATATTTGTACCGAGCATGAATTAAAAATAGCTTCTTACCTGCTCAGATAATTCCGGTCCGTTGATATGGGCTTGTACGAGGGCGTCATTAACAAGCGAATGAAAGTTTAAAAGCACATGCTCAATGTCGTATGTCCCATGCATGGCACTTGAGAGCTCCTCCAGGGACTGAATATATCCCTGCCAGTGAAGATCGACTTCTGCCATGTTAGCCAAGCAGCCTCGAACAACGTTGAGGCAGTAGCCCATACACGGCTTACTCAAAGTCAGCCCTTGGCAATGGGGGCAGTACTGCATCCGTAATAAGGCTCTGCTGCAGTCTTTGGAGAAATGCAGATGATCCGTTGTATTGATCACTTCGATCCCCAAATTCAGAGCTTGCAAGAAAGTCCGGCTGGGCAAAAGGGATCTTCCCATTTGTCTTGCCACTATTTTGGGAACGTTACCAAAGGGCCTGATATCTCTTGTTGCCATTCGCAGGCACTCGGCATACTCCAGTGAAACATCCCTCAGACCGGGGTTAATCATGTGGCTATAGACTACTGGGAACAGGGTGTCAAAAAATCTGTTGACAAATTCCTCTGTGCTAATGTCTGTGCCAAATATGAAAAGCCCAATATCAGTGAAAAACTCCTGAACGTGTGTAGCAGCCTCAACAGCCATGTTTCTATGTGTGTTGCAGAAAAGTGTGCTTGTGTAATTCTCAGCCAGTTTGATAAGCATTTCAAAGGTTTCTGTAATAAAAAGAAGTTCATTATTTTTAAGATTAAAACCATTGGAAATGAGGGTAAGAATTTAAACCAATCATATAAGGATATCTTACATTTATCCTGAATGCTTTTTTGCAAGGATTATTACTTAAAATTCATGAAGTGATAAACTAGTCACAAACTGCAACAACTGTCTGTCTTATGCAGGCAATATCTAACACCTTACAAGTTATGTTACAAGACAATTAATAATCTGTGTATTTTCTTGTCAATATAAAAGGAAATGGATTGTATGCTATTAAGTTACAAAATACAACAAATCCTTACTGTACCTGTTTGTAGCTGTACCTGTATATACATATACACATACACATTAGCTCTCATCTCTTAACTCATTTTGCAGCTCATAATAAAAAGTGAAATGCTCTTAGTCACTCTACTTCAAGTCACTCCTTTTCTCTCTTACCATCTTAAATGGATGGGTAAAAATGACATTAAACAATTGAAACAACTCTTCTGTTTCATTAAAACTGAACTTTTAAAGAGCAGTTTGTCTTCTTGTCTTCCAAAGGAAGGAGATGTATTAAACACAGGTGGGAACTTGCTTTTAAATGATGCTGGTTAGTCTGGCAATTGCTATGGCCAAAATGATGGGGACTTGCAGAACTGCTCTCATCAGGCACTGTGCTCGGATACACCCTCTCCAAGCCTCAATATCTCAATTACCTGTAAAGACTGAATGGATAGGCTTACATGTAGTTTTATGTGTCAGGCAATGTTTAAGCAATGCTCAAGTACACTGAGTAGCTTTTATCATGATTTTAAATATACTGGAGAAGTATTCTGTTCTGACTTGAACTGTTATTTACAGGTAAGACAAAATGCTGGTGTTCAAAACAGAACAAAAATCTCTGCATTGAAGTATTTCCTAGATCTGCCTGAGAAGCTTGCACACCAGGGAAGACAAATGAGCAATATATAGATCAAAAGGAATTGACAGTGAAAATGCATAGAAATAAATTTTAAACATATTAACACATTTTATTCACTGGACAACTATGACTTGGTAACTTTCTTTTATTCATTCAATTCTACATAAAAACAAAAAGAAGGCAACTTAATACTTTTGGTGTCCTGAATATTTTTGCAGGTCCTCATTTATTTATTTTTCACATTTGTTTTTTAAATGGGACTCTAACAATAACGTAAAGGAAAGCCTGAAGCAGTCAATATTGTCCAAACATCATTGGTAAAAACAGGAAGAATCAAATTGTGTTAATCTATGTCAACCAATTATTGAAGCAATTTGAAGTCAGATATTAACTCACTAACTGAAAGGAATAGTGGAACACTTGGAACTATTTTCATCTAATGGCCAAGACTGACAACCACATCTTTAATATATATCTATGCATAAGAATAGATGTCTTATATTGTGCTAAAAAGCTTGTTAAGGTCAGTGAAATGATTCTCACTGACTTTGGTCAGTTTGAAGTTGCACTTTTGTAAAGAGAAAAGATCACAAAGACACATTAAACTCATACCTTCTTTGCCTTGCTTCCTCCAATAAAATTGAGACACCTGCTTATAATTCAGAGTGAGATTATGTCACTGCCTCTATGCCTCTATTATCTATTAACTCTTAGTTTCATATTTCACATCACCCTGAAGGCTGTGGAAGGACTTTTCTACTTTTCTCTTTTTCATTCTCCTATTATTCACATAAATAAGAAAAAAAAAGTCTGTTGACTGCTTACAGCAAAGAGAAGGGAAGTGCAATCAGTCTGACTTTCTTTTCATTTATTCTGGTAGATACAAATGCAAACCACTCTTAAAATGAATTTCACTACAGCATTCATATGTGCTCAGTACCATAGTGATTCAGCAAAGGATTTGACTTGCTTCAAAAGCCAGACTCCTAAAGTTAGGATTCTGCATGGAACTAGGCTCCCATCTTCCTCAAGAGAGACCTAACCAATACCGTAAAAGGTGCTCAGTTTATCCTATAAGTTGACATGTAGACATGCCAGCGGACAAGCTCTGTAGGCTACAACTGCCTGCATTAACTGGGTGCTCTGTCAGTTGTCTGAAACTCAGCACCTCATGCCGTTTGAGATGCCTCCTCAGATCTGAGCCATCTGCGCAGCATCCCATGTTTGCAGGTGTGCAGATGTGTACAGGAGACCCATGTCTTTCTGGAGCTGCAGATGAGACAGCACATATCTGATTGCCCAAGACGCCCACATTAAGGCACATTAACTGGGCTGAGATCTCCACTGGCTGAAATGGCAATTTGGACACTAGGTCACATGTAGGCACCCACATGTGGACAGCTAAAATTCAGCTTTTAATATCCTACTGTAAATTATGTGTCTCATTTTTATTAGAGGAAACAAGGAATGCAAAGAAACTACAGTCTGCTGTAGGGGCTTGATCTAGTTGCCTAAACAGTGTTTAGTACCATTTAAGACGCTATTTAGCTGCCTGTCCAGAAGGGAATGGGTATCCTGCAGGACCTGTGTCATATCTGCCAGCTTCATGTGGATGTTTTGCATTGCAAATGGTACTAGATGACTGTGTTTAGACAACTGAATTAAATCCTAGATATGCACACTTATCACTGACTAAAGAACCCTTCATTTAAAAGCTTGGAGCAGCCAGAATAACAAAGACAAAAAAAAAAAAAGCTAAATTGATTCTTGTATTAGATGGTTTAAAATAATAAAGTGTGAAGAATATTAAAGCCTTGTAGGAAAGTGATTATTTTTAAAATTGTAGATTCAGTCCTTTACATGGAATTTTGCCAATGCTTCAGATGAAATTTATTAAAGTAGGCAATGTTAGTAAAATAATGATAATCTCTTTAGAATGACATGAATAGGAGGTTTATGACCCCTTACAATTTTTTATTATTACTTTTTCATAGATAATAACAATAAAGTATGTGATCTAAAATTCTGTTACAATCCATGGCTGCAGTATCCTATTACCAGGAGTACAAATATTAGATGAAAGAATAAATCATGCTGCACATGGATAATCAATAGATTTTACAATGGAGACTAAACAGTAAGAAAGCGTCAAGATTGAATTACATTGCTGGTGCCCCAGCAACCCACAGATGAATGAGTACAATAATCCACTGCATGATTTATTGACTATTTGTGCTTTTCTAAACAGCATATGATAATATTGGCCACTTGTGCCTGTAATTCTGTGTCATGCTGTTTAATTGTCAATTTAGGATTTTTTACAAAATCTAATTTGCTAATCAGTTTTATTCTACTGGCACCTTTGTTGCTAATTCTACCAAAGCTATTTTAGAGATTTGTTTTGCCCTCAGACAGCTTGAGGAATGACAGGCAGAAAAGCAGACCTATGTTTACTTGGAATATTAAACAGCTCCTGTGGACATCTTACAAAAGCAATCTATGTCATTTACACCACTTTCAGAGACTTCAATGACAAATCAATGACAAATAAGCTGGTTCAATACTGTGAGCATATCATAGATTTAACAGTGGGTTTCTGTATCTTATAAGGCTACAGGCCCTGACTAACATCACCAATTTAAATTATTCAACTGCATAAAACAAATCGTGAGTTTTCAATCAGTATGAATCCAGTACATACCAAAGACATTTAAAATACAACAAAGATGAGCCAGACAAGCTCTTTTTATTGTTTTAAATGGTCACTTGTTTTTTAACTGATTTTTTAATTTGCATGCACACAGGTGCTCAGTGCCTCTTATGTCCATCTTTTATGAGATTTGTGCGGTAAGAAATATACAGAATCCTAGGGATATCTTTTGCAGCACTACTGTGGGTAAAGACAAGTGTTTATCATCAGTGACATGTCAACATTATTTTTCTTTGGCTGTACTTAAAATTATGATTTGCACACTCCTAAGTCAAAAATCAGAGCTGTCAACATATTAACTGATTTTTTTTTAAAGAACAGTAATATCTTTCTTCTTGTTTTTGCTAAGAAGCATCAAAAAAGTCTAGAAAAAATATATACGAGCACTTCTTTATTACACATTGCATTTACTCAGCTGATTCTTCATATCAGTCCTTTTTTTGTTGATAACAGTAAATTTAACATAGTGATCACAAAGCGATGTAAAATAACTATCAGGATATTGTTTTTAAAGAATTGCAATCTTTCATTTACTTCCTCTGCTGAGAGCCATGGATCATTCTAAAGTTATATAGATACCATAATATAGTTATCAGTCCAGTGGTTTATTGGCTTTAAAAGTGGATACGTAACTATGCACATGCCTTGTTTGCAGTAACAACTTACAAAGAGCGCATAAAGACATCTCTGTTTTTATTCCTGGATACTAATCAAATTTGAGGGAAATCTTATACTGAGTAAAATGGAATTTGGATTGGATTTTAAACCAGTCCTGGAATTCTTCTCCTTAATAGTTCTGGGGAAGTATCTTTCTAATATAGCTTATCTTTCTAATATATTTCTAATTAATCTTAGAGAGTTAATTTAAAACAAATTTCTATGGAATCATATTATTACAAAATTGACCGAGTTTTCTGAAGTTTACCCTTTCTTCCCACAGATAAATGTTCTGCAGAAACTACTACATGAGAAGATGTATGGTGTAAATTAACTCATTAACTATTATTAACTTTTGAAACATTTATACTACTTACCACAAAGATAGTCTAATATATTAAAATTACAGTATTACTAGTGGGCCAACAAGTTGCAAAGTCTTATAATTCAGTAGCAATTCAACAGCCTGTATTATGTATAATGAATTAATTCACAATTAGTCAGACTAAGATATAGAACTTTAATAAATTATAACCAGACAGCTTAAAATCCTTCCTGGAAAAAAGAACATATTTCACAAGAACACTTCACACTCCACAGTGAATCCAGAAATGACCAGTCAGAGTTACCAAAGGTATCAGCCCATAAGAAACAACAAACCAAATGACTAAATTCAAGGAAAAACAGAAAAAAACTAAATAATATTAGGAATTAAATTCCGATTTGAAAAATCCTACAGAACTGTACTAGGCTGGCCTTTGCCTGTTGCCAGTTGCTGTTACTGTTCGAAGATCTAATATGTTTTCCTCCTGTTTATGGGCAGCCCAAATAATCCTGAAGTGTCAAACTCTCTCCTAAAGATTTATAGTCCAATCAAGTGTTTCTTGCATATGCAGAATCCTACTGTAGTCAAAGGGAATTTTTAAAGTACAAGTCTCAGGTCAAGTTTACAGCCTAGAAAACAAAAGTCATTCCAAAATTGCAAAAATTGCTAAAATAAATCAGTCTATCCAGTTTTCTCTCTTTATTTAAAATATATACAATAGAGAAATATGTACAGGTGGGAAACTTGGGATGCACAAAGTAGTACAGAGTACCAGATAGCCTGTAAAATCCCCCGATCATTTATCATAGCAGCAAAAATGAGCTGGAAGAATAAAGTCTCTGAGACATATAAATGAATTATAAGTGATGAACTCACTAGGGCATCGTCTGTGAAGGGTATATGGGAGACAGATCTAAACGATAAGTGCCAGCAGAAAATATTTGAGGCTCACTGAAACTACTCCTCATTAACAAGTATTTCAAATTAATCCACCTCACAGATTAATTGATTATACAGTCACCATTGAAGACAATAGGTAGAACAGACTAAAACTGTAGCCCTGTGGCCCAACCAGTTTTGTGTTGCCAAGTGCTAGGGATATGCCTCAGGATTTACAGCCATAATTACTCATAACCGACTTCAGAATTTGTCAGGTCTTGTCTGGACTTGTCTGTTCCTGAATTTATGTTAGCTTGATTTTAGTTCTATTTAATTCCAGTATTATTTAAGAAACTAGCTTTAGGACCATTGCCTAGCTTGTCCTGTCTCCAATGGCAAATTACCCATTTTCAGGAGTTTTTTACTTATTTTGTGATTTTCAGTTTGTTTTAGTCATATTATTATGTAACTTTTTTTAAGCTTTTATTTAGCTTTGTGTACTATTGTGGCTCCAGCCCTCAAAAAACACAATACGGAGGACCCTCAGGTGTAATGAAGCCCATCGACCAAGAGAAGAGGTAAGAGTGTATCCCATTAACAAATACATGACTGATATATATATAAAATTAACCCCAAGAGGGCCCAAGATGATCCTCCACCATCAGCATCATACTGCTCCCAGTGAAGAACTCAGGGTGCAGATGATTCATCATGCAAGCGCACAGGAACAATAAGACACTAGGAAGTTGGTGCATGCCAGTTTTTGTTGTAATATTAACGGGAATTAGCAATTATCAGGTAATTTGGGCTATAAGCATTAGTGTCACTGTAATTAGGCTAAAAATAACTTTTTCACTTTGATTAGGCTGTTAAATATTAATCACACAAACAGTAAATTCTCTTGAATCCATATATAAGGTGTGTTCCTCTTTGTACCCATACTAAAATTGAATGAACTCATAACTCATTCCTGCTTAAACTAGAATTTTTTTTAAAAAAAATCATATAACTTTTATTTGAAAATTTAATATGCTGGAGAATCTAAAAATAGCTTTGGCTAGTAGTTTCACCTGTTAACTGCTTTCACTGTTAAAGGAGCGTTTTTAATCTGAATGTGACTATTACCGCTTTTCAGTCATTACGGTGAGATTTACATGTCCTAATTCAGACTTCTGAAAGTCAAAAACCTAAATCAGGTCTGATCACCTGCATCCTAGCAGAAGGTAAGGCAAATGAATTTTCCTCTGAAGAGGTCTGTTCTCCTCCATTCACAATAAATGGAGAGCTTTAGCATGCCTAGCTCAAACTCACATGTCACAAAGTCAGGTGAGATGAATTCCACTCATGATTGCACTGCATCTTTTCACTAGTCTGAATCAATAACCATATTTCTCATTCTTATTTCATAATCTACTTAGTATTATCTCTGACAGTTAACCTTTTCTTAGTAACCTAGACTAAGACAGCTATTTCACCATGCAGAATTTGTTTTCCAAACAAACAAATTAATTTTTCTATTTCCTCTCCATCTGCCTATTTGTATATTCAACAACAGACCCACTACTGCAACAGGATTCATGTTCAGCTGATCTGGCACTATGAACTCCCCAGTCCTATATTTATTTATTTTTTTAATGTTGGAATAAGATTATCTTTTTCTAGTTCTCCAGAACTTTTTTTAACTTGGTGAAAATCATCACCAATGGTTCAGAAAATTCAGGCATTTCTTTTTCAACCCTTCAGTGAAACTTATTCATCACTGTTGATTTTAAAACATGTAGGCTTAGAAAACGCTATTTAACATGCTTGTAATTTGTAACTGGATTTTGAAGTAATTAATCAAACCTTAATAAATCATATTTTCATATTGAATGACAGTATCATATGGTTACTATTTTATCTAGTTAAAGTCAGTGATTCCACTTCTTTTCCAAGCCAGTTTTGGGTTTTTTTTCTTTCATCTTTGTTGTTTTCCTTTCGATAGTGATGGCTGTGGAAGCATGGATCTTGCCATTTTTGGAAACAACAAGAACAGATAGGTTTTGTATGGTGCCAGGGCCACGAACAACCAGCAGTATTTTCTTAAACTCTTCTGAATTATCACTTATATTCTTCTACTTAAATTCTGCCCCACAAGAATGGGGAATAGTATTTATATTTAGGTAGGTAAGAATTTTTTCTCATGTCATATCTTGATTGATTTTGTTCCCACCACCTAGTTTTCATTTTTATTATTTGCTAACTTTGCCAGACTGTTTTCTAGAAGATTTTCCTGATGATAGGAAGGCCATCCATACCTTTTGAACCATTTTCCAATTTCAGTGTGGGCTTCTTCTCCACAGAAACAAACCCCTCTATTTTACACCACTTCCTTAGCCAATAGTTTACTTTCAATATTATAATTATTTTTTTGTCTGACTTCATTTTCAGTAGAGGAAGAATTTTTATGTCCACCCAGTTCTCCTTCTTTCACATATCCTTCCAGGAAGTTGTTTGTAAGCTGTGAGGTATTTCATGATCATTTCTGAAGTTTCCACAAAGTAAATCTGTGCATAACTGGAAGCATTTAGGTTTCTCACATTCCTTCTGAAATTCTCTTTCATAGTGGTATCCTGTCTGTCTGTGCTCATACACTTACAGCTCTACCAAAACCTTTTTTTTCCTCTTGGATTCTGCTTAGCTTCTCTCTGATTTCATATTACTCTCTTTACTACATAGGCAAATCTTTTGTGAGCAAAATGTTTCTAAATTCTGTATATATCATGTATTACCATGGAGTGAAATATGCTTGGAGTAGCAAGCAGAACACTCCAGGAAATCACATATCTGACCTCCTTTTTTATCTGAACTGTTCCTGATAACTTGCTTATACTTGCATGTTTGCATTTCACAAAACAAGAAGAAAAGAAATTGAACCTCCAATAGCAACTCGCCAAAATCTGGCAATGCACCAGCTAAATGATCAGCTAAATACCATGCCTATATATTTTACATTATTTTATCATGAAAAAGTACCCCAGGCAATTTTTTCCTCTGGGTCCGAAGATTAAATATAACTTATTGAAAAATTTCAGTATAGAAAAATAGCTCCTAAGAAAACTAAAATATTTATCAACATCTTATTACTTTTACTAACACAACTGAAACTAACAGACAAAGCTGTTTTTTTAAATGCAATGAATTCATGAAGGAATTATGGTAACAAAGTTTAAAATGTTACTTCAGCTTTCTTTAAAAATGACATCACATAATGAAGTTGTTTGAAAATCTCTAGACATAAAATGTTGTGCATCATTTACAAAAGATTGTTAAATTGATAATGATTTATGATATCCATTTTTACACATTTGCCATAACAAATAGAGAAAGCAGGTTATCTCACATGTATAAGGAGGGCGTTTTTTGAAAAAGAAACTTGGAATGTAGAGCAAGATGATGTTGAGATAGCAAGGTCATAAAATGAATGAATTAGTGGGATAAAATTAATCTTACATAACTTTAGACATCTATATGCGAGTTAGTCACCCGAAGCTCCCTTTAAGTGAAGGGAGAGAAATAAGCTCTTCTGAGGTGTGATTCATCTGTCTGACTTTAGATGTCTACTTTTGGTTGAGATGAATTGTTCTCTGGAAGTGCCTGTTCTTCTCCCTTGACTATAAAGGGATGTTAGAATGAATAGCTCAGATGTAGGCATCTACATTTAGTCAGGGTGAATCTCTAAGATTTTTATAAGGAATAGGTATTAAGAAAAAGCATCATTAAACATAATATGATACTGTGATTTATATGAATAAAGAGCCAAGATGATCATGCTTTTACAAAATATTCTTAACGGTAGATAAAATGACAAATGTCTGATATATTTATGCAAACCTTCTTTCCTTCTGCACGGCTGGGAATGTGTTTTTCTTAGAATGAAATAAAGTATATCCTTGGTTTCTAGAGGATTGCAGGAGCATCATGACTTTACATGATAGCCTTTTAAAAAGTAATCATCAGGGAATCACAGAGGAATCACACATGAAAAAGAAAAGAGAACAACCTTAGGAAGATTACCATAAAGTTATGATCATTAACATCAAATGAAGATTGGCCTTTATGCTTGAAAGCTTAGAACCTGATTTTTCTCTCACTTATCCCAATTTTATGCTCAACTTCAGTCAACTGGCTTTTGATTTATACAGGTACAAGTTAAATGATAATCAGGTTCTATCAGATGCAACATTACAGATCGATATTTCTTGCACATCAAACAAGTAAATATATTCATTTTGTATCACTGGAAATTTATTTTGATAGCTTTCCTTTTAAGTATGAATTCCTGCATCTGAAAGGCTGAGGAATTCCACAAGATAATACTAACAATTGTCACATTAGCCAATCAAAGAAATCTGAGGAGTTTTGTTACTTAAGATATGACCAGATGTCATGGATTTCAAAGAGCCCCCAAAAGAGTTTGGTAAGAGATTAGATGCATTTATTATCTTTCATGTCACTTTATTTTTATTGAGAAAAAAGTGAGAAAGTAATTTATTGTTTAAAGCTTTCATGTTTTCCCTGGAAGATTTTAGAACAAGGAAGTTTAATTCTGGATCTGTATTATAATAACATGTTGACACTAGTCTTATGTTCCTATTTAACTATTGGATATAAAAAAGAAAAATTGTGTGCCCGTCTGCATGGCTCTGGTATAGACATTATTATGAGTGATATGTGCAAAATTCCGCATAATATAGATGATGGCAAAAGCATTCTGTTTTATGCCATATATTTCAATATCTACTTTACAGAATGCTGTAAACAGTAAGAAATGCATTTGAAGTATGCGCTTTCAAGTTTCAGACAGGTTAATAAATGCACTATTTCTAACTTGAAGAGATAGAAACTCTCAGGAGGTGGATAATCAGGAAGACATATATGCCCTTTCCCAATTACAAGAGAAAAATAGCACCTGTCAGCAAAAAGAAAAATAAAATCCTATTATCTACATTGGTTAGAAAAAGACATACAAAAAATCCAGTTTTACTATATAAATTTATCAGATTTAAGTGAAATTAAGAACATTTCAACACTAAAAAACTCTCAGGAAAGAGAAACTGCAGAAAGGCTTTTTTATCTCGTTCACACAGAAAATTTTGTGTAGCTGCTCTTCATGATAACAACTTAGGAGCAAATATTGATATGGATTTGAATAGTCCATTCTACTTTGACTTATCGTTTCTTACGAAGTATTACTCCTGATTTTAACAAAACTCATTTCTACACTAACTCACAATCTGTTCTTTAGAAACTAAGCAGTACATTTTAAATGATCCATGGTTGCTAGTAGCTTTGGTATTTGCCTCTAGCTCTACTTTAAATTCACATACACTTTCGAATGTAGGCACAGCTGAGGACAAAAACAGATGAATCCCCTTCACTTGCATTGTTTGTTCCCTACTACTGACACTTTTGTATGTTTTTTTTGTGCAGTTATTCAGGCCTGCAACAGAAGCTCTTGAGGTGAAATGTAAAGTTCTGAATATGCTCCGTAATGTTGAAGCTATTTAAATGGAATGCCTTTTACCATGAAAAAAGGTAAAAACACACTACATAACATTCTATTGTAACGTTCCCACACAGTCTGCTAAGATTACTGAGCATACCTGCTCCCTATACCTTCTGTGGGAGCAAGGAGTGAGTTAAGACTCTACTGCATTTCCAAGCATCCTCTAACTCATGTCAGCTGGAATGGCCATGGCCAAGGGAAAATCCCCAGCCGACTTTTCAGACCAACTCTCTGGCACCAGAGAGCAAGGAGTCAAGATCTAGATTTCTGCATGCAGTCCATGTACGTGGTCAAGATGCAGTCTATTCTATGAAAATTTTGGAAGGCCTCCTCTTTATTAGCAATCCTTTTTAGTAGCAATTTTCATGAGATTATCTCATGAATTATTATCTGATGTTTGGCAAAATGCTTTTTAATGCTGATTAAAGTTTAATTAGAGCTCATTTGATGGACCCAAGAACAACAGATGCTAAATTTAAATGTAAATCAATTCTGTTTACCAAGTGTGAATAATTATATAAAATATGGGTTTATGAAATTATTACATTGAGCTTTATATCTTAATGTTCCTTAACCTTCACCAAATTGTTTCCAAATATACAAAAGGTAATTTATCTTTTTTTTTAAATGCTACATCTTTTATATTTAGAGAGATCATCACTATAACAATACGTTATCTAATTTTACTATACAGATTTACTGGGGAAACTCAGACTTTCACCCTACGACTATTTGCAGATGCCCTGCTAAACCCTTGTTTCACAGCTCCTGCTGCAGCACTCTAAACTCATATATTCTCAAGGCATATCATGGTTTCCAGGAAGGACCTGGAGATAATAGTTGCTGGGAACGTGTGCCTCTTCCAAACGTCAGCCTCACAGTTATTTCCATCCCATCATGCGATTCTGCTCCATCATTCGATGTGACAAGGAGTATGCTTCTCTTGCATGATTCAAAACTGAGTGGTTTCCTGCCCACTTCCATTACAACTGTGTACCCCAGATTATGTAGCACTGGAATATCTCTCACTAAATAATGAAACTATATAGAAACACAGGGCTAGGAGAGATTTGAGATGTCCTCTAGTCCATCCTTTAAACCCAGGACAGTGTCAACTATGTCTACGATTGCATATTTTAATATGTTTGTCTAACCTATTCTTAAAAAAATGCACAATAATAGAGGGACCACAACTTCCAGGAAAATGGTTCCAGTGCTCCTCTATCCTCATAAGGAGGACAAATTATTTGCTTCTTCCTTCCTTCAGGTATTTCAGATGAGATCCTCCTCACCTGACTGTAGACATCTCCAAAGCCCAAATGCAGCTCCTAAGCAGATGTCTACACCTCAGCTAATCAGTAGAGAGGAAGGGGGATGATTCACTTGACCTAGTTAAGATGTCCACATGGAATAAGATGAATCATGCTGCTTTTCTCCTCTAATTATATTACCTCAGAGAAGATATGTAAAGTTAGGCGATGAATCCCACTCATGAAAACTGTTAAAATTTCCTTTCCCTCCTTTTTTAAAATGAACATTTCCACTCCCTTCAATTGTAAATAGGGTCCAATCTGCCTGTATGTAATCAAAGTTAATTTTAAGCACTTCCAAAGGGAAGTCTAAATTGCCTGAATTGTCTAAATTTTGCGCTTACATGAATATGGTATCTGTTCAGGGGTCCCAAATTCACATATAGCTCTACTGACTAGATAGTCCAAAAAGGTTTTTTAACCTATTTTGTAATAGAATGGCTTCTCTAACTCATGTTCACCTTGGTAAGCATTGAGGTCTCTACATCATTTCAACAGAAACACTACTGAGTCAGTCCTTCTCCAGTCTTAAACTCTGCAGTTGGTTATTTCTACCTAAATGTAGAATCTTCACAAGTCGTCACCAAATGGCATCCCATTATTTTGAATTCTCGTCTATTTTCCAGCCCGCACATTGGCCCTTATTGCCCTCTCTCACTTGGTGAGAATGCACTGATTATTTCATCATTCAACACAATAATGAACACTGTGACTGTATACTTACCCAAGAACTCCACCTGAAGTGCCTATTTTGACTGTGAACTCTGGCTAAATAATCAAATGCAAGTTTTCAAACAGTTTTGCATCTGGTTAGTGATAATTCAATCAATTACTACTTACTTATGAGAATAGTGTAAAAAGGCTTAGTGAAGACAAGTTACTTAACATATATGCTTCTTCCACACTCACAGTTTGTTTACCTGACATATAGAGAAATTAGAGCAGCTTGACCCAACTTGTCCTCAGTAAATATAGTTTCATTGTTATCTATCATCTTGATATGTACTTGTATGTGGCTTCTATGTATTTCAGCTTTTTCCCCCCAAGAACTGGAAGTAAACTCACCGGTCTAAAATGCTCCAGCTTCCCCCTTTTCTGTTTAACAAAAACAGCAGTCCTTTTCAGTCATTTGCTACCTCACATATCCAAAGACAACTACTAAAAGCACTTCAGAGAATGTAAAATGACAAAGACAGCAATCAGCCAAAGACATTGCAGACAACAGAAATAATTTGGAAATGAAGATCACAACTCTGCATAGAGGTCCTCCATCTATTCATAGTCTGATCAACATTGGTGATATCTAGGCTTGTGCAGAGGTAACTATTTCCAGGGGAACCTGGTAGGATATGTGAGAACATTTTGTTCTTGTCTACATTTCTGAATGACTCTGCCTCAGAATCTGATTTATACTATTATATTTCTAGAGTAACATATATTGTGACGTCAGGTATTACTACATATTTTGTCTCTGCAGTACCAAGTATAAGGCTCATAATGGTGACATCCAATTTATACTGTTTAATACATACATAATCTTGACTGTATGAATGCCAATACTAATGAAAACAGTGATGTTTACAAAATGATGACAATGCCAGACCCAAAACCCACAAGGAAGAGGGGAGCAAAAGATCATGTTGCCCTATCAAACAAGCATACAGGGTGGTGATTCATCTCAGCTACCACCTCAGCTAAATATCATATTATCTCTTTTTTAACAGTAAAAAGTAATAGGGACTTTTAAGGCATGATTCATCTGACCTATTTTAGATGCTTACAAAGAGATGAATCATGCCAAAAAAGCGTCTCTCTCATTTCATTTACTATAAAGGGAGATGATGGTGACTAGCTCAGCAATCTACTCTTTTATTCCAATCATTAGTTTTGCTGTTTCACCTGTAGAGCTTGGTTACCTTAGTTACATATTTATCTTTAATGTCTGTATTATTGACCTGTAATATCTGTACCTGAATTTGCACTGTAGTATATGAGATTGAACTCTGTCTCCTCCAGAGAGTTATTTGTCCAGAGATTATTCCCTTGTAATTATATCTGCTTTTAAAATGTTATATTCATCTAACTTCAACTGCATCAATGCAATGTGAGGTAACGTAGAAAAAATTTCTGATGATATGAATGAACTCTTAGAGAAAACATATAGCCTGTGTAGGAGCCGAACAATATACATCAGAAAATTGGAACTGATGTTCCACTTCTTTATTTTATCTACAGTCGGTTTAATGTTGGCCAAATAGCCACACAAATCTGTGTGCATCTCCTTCTATATATAAATATTTTACATACGCAGGCTTGTATACCTGAAACACCTACATGCTATTCCTTTACCTAAGGAGGCAATAGTGAAAAAAATGTAGTGAACTAATTTTTTTTAACCTTTCATTTGTGTCTCTTTCAAACTATAGTGATTCTGTGTTAGTAACTGAAAAATAACAAATAAAAAGGAGTGTAAGACATAATGGAGGCTATTTTTTGCCTTTGTAGATGCATGAATTTCAACGTCTTTTGAATATCAGTGACTCAATCAGGAGAGAATCCCATATTTTCAACCACTCTTCATACATAAAATGAGTCTTCAAAATGTAGTCTCTTTTTTCAAAATCTATCTTCTATGCACTCTCACCTCTGAGTATGACTGTCTTCCAGAACAACACCACAAAATGCACATGTATTAATTACATAATCTAAATGTCAATACATGAATGCAATAATATGATCAAGAAATGACTGAGCCAGAATCCAGAAAGGATCACACGCTGGAAATAGTTGCAAAAGATGCATGCAGAATCTCTCTCCTTGAAAAAAACTCTATTTTCTGAGACACTGAAGAAAGGCAAAGTATTTGTATGATTCAATTAGACTTCACTATAAGCATTTAACACACTCATAAAGCTACCCACTAATAATGGATAACAAGATCACTGAAGAAAATAGGTCTAAGGAAAGAATTTGACCACTGGAGCCATAACTAATAGCTTACTCCCAGGCTCTCTTGTTGGCTCACTTCTACTAGCTCTTTCCAAGACAACCTGTGTGGTTCTACAGATAGGTCATTACAGAGACCAATCCTAAAACTGAGCATGCATGAAACTGCACAAATTTTGGCTCCCTCTACAGTCTTCCAATATTGTTCCAGGAAGCTCTCCATCTCCTATATCCTTCTGACACACCCCTGGGTACATAGCATATAACCTTAGCTTCATGGCATTAAGAACAAAATTTTGGTGGGCATCCTTCACATTATTTCAGGCTAAAACAAAGCATTAAAAAGCATTAAAAAGTATTTAAAAAGTATCAAGAGCAGACACAGAACCAAATGCCATGTGATAAGGATGTGGCCAGTCTGCTATAGAAGGAGCTAGCCCAAAGAGATGTGGACATGAGCCATACTGTATTATTTGGCCTACAGACTGATATTGCCTCCCTAGGCCTCTACAGTTAGTAATGCCAATATAGCTAATATATCCAGTTCTGGTCAACCTTCCTTCTGTAATTTGGGCAATAGTGTGGTGATGCTCTGTCCCCTTTTTGCTCCTTTCCTCTCACTTTTAAGTTTTCTGCTTTGTTCCAGAACCACCGATGGGGCTCCCTTACCCTCTGTGATTGGAGATCAAAGATGTAAAGAGGTACAGGGTGAAAAATAATAAAGGTTGTGTGTTCTCTACCAGTCATTAAGAGCAGCAAGTCTATTCTCCACTTAATTTAGCAGATGTCTTTTAACTCATTGCCAAGTACAGTTTCTCAAGGACAAGATCACATATTAAGCTATTTCCTGAACTGGGCACTTTTCTAGCAGAGACAAAACGGACATGACCGCAACTCTTCTCCAGAATGTAGTCCACAGAGAACAAGGGGGGGGGGGGGAAAGAAAACTAAACCCACTAATCTGCTGTGACTATCCAAGAACAGGAACATTCCATTTCAGTTCCAATGGTATGTTTCTTATATGAAGATCACATAAATTAGTCCTACTTTAATCTTAAGGTGTCAGTGATAATTGTAGCTCTTGAACACAGAATGTTACTTTGAACAAAGGACGCTCAAAAGATGTAAAAGCCCTCTCCATGCCATGTCTAGAAAACAACAAAAAAAACCCCTCTCTCCTTATATCCCAAGCATGCTGGAACTGTTTGTCACCAAATTAGCAAATAAAGTAAGCAAAAACAAGAAAACGGGGAACAGCCAGGAAACTTCTCAGTCTGCAGCAATGCTCTGCCTTGCAAACCCAGCCTCCTGAGACTCATAGGGGCATTTGCCCCACTCTTAGGGGCACTCACTCCCTTCTCTTCTGTGAGCAGAAGGTCATGTCAGAAGTCTGTGCATATTAAATGTTACAGAAATGTTTTGCTGTGAGAAGTAATTTTCTTTCTCCCTTCATTTGTGGACCTTATCAGGATCACATTTAGGTTGAGATACAGGAACATCTTGCTCTTTCTTAAGACTCCTGTGTGCTGTTATCAGTACAAGAAGAAACCCCAGACCACCACCATTGCTGGTGCAAGACTCTCCTTGAGGAAGGGATCTGTGTCCAGAAGCTGTCATTTGACTAGGGGGCAAATGACATGGAAAAGATTCCTTTCTGCTCTAGCCAGCAGCTAATGCAAGTTAATATACATAATGCTATTCTATAATAAATACGTGGCCAGCCACATGCTAGGAAGTTCAAGAACAAAGTATGTGTGCAATAAGCAGCTATTGAAGCATGCTTCTGAAGCTGTAGTATCAGACCATTCTTTAAACAACTAATTCTTGGATTTTATGGCTTATTCCTATCATAAGGATTTTTTTTTTTTTTTTTTTTTTACTTGACATCTTTCTGCATGGTTTGTTTCAGTTGTATAAATTAATTGACTTTCTGTATGGCATGAGCAATAATCACTGGTCATTTAGGAATCACAGAAAAAAGTACCATTGCAAGAACCATCATGGATCAACTAGAAAAATGGGACTTAGAAAACTTTCATCTACAGAGAGAAAAGATGACACCCATAACTACTTTTTGTGGAAAAATGCACCATAACATAAACCATTCCACTGAGCAGACACAGGTCCGTGAACACTCGTATTATAGTCATATGTCTTTATAGATGACACATACCAAAAAGGACTCAGAGGACTAATGAAAAAAAAGGTTAAAAAAAACTATACCAAAAGCAATATTGTATTTCTATTTTATTTTTTCTTCCATGTAGAATGCTCTTTGCTTGTTAGGCTTTGCTGGTTTTATCTTTTCTAAATTTACAACCAATAACAATACAATTTAAAAACTGCAAAGTTCTGAATTCATTGTGTCTTTTAGCTGTTGATGCAGTACTTTGTATTTCATGCATCATTAATAACTTGCTGCTACAATCCAATAAAATCTGTAGTCTTCAATAAAAACAAAAGTCTTAGTTTTAAATTTCTGCTGGATGGCTTAGTTTATATAAGTATGTAAGACAATGCTGCAATTTGTATTTTCTGTTAACGATGTCTTGAGATAGAGGGGGAAAAAAGTGGATAATATTTTGTCTTTTCTATTTGCTTAAGAATGACAACTTATTGTATTATAATAATGAGACAAATTCTGCCAAAGCGTCATCTTTTCAAAGTATAAATCAGGATTCATTTCACCTAACTTTAGCCATCTAAAAATTAAATGCTTAGTCTACCCTAGCTATTTGGATAATCAGTGGTTTCAGATAGCCACCTCCTCATATTTTAGCCCAGAAGCAAATCTAGGATCACTGATTAATTAAAAAGACGCTTTAGCTGCACAAGCCATAGTTCCAGACAGACACCTTCAAAGGGCAATTCATCCAGATTATGGCAGTCATCCACATTGAGATGGGGTGAATTGCACTCCGGAGCTGCTTTTCTTTCTTCATAGACTATGATGAACCTAAATGAGGAGATAGATTAGATGCAAATTTAGCAACTTTTAGGTAGCTAAAATTAGAAAAGATGAATCCCACTCATAGGGCCTGTAAATTCAAACATGTTTAGTGCGAGGTAAATTTAATACCAAGTTTACCTATCTCATGGGTTTTCAAATTGCTTCAAAGGGATTTTCTTTAAATTTGTGAATGACATAAAAATATGGAATATCTTGCAGCAAAGATTCCCAAAATTCAGGAATCATGTGGAAAAAAACCCTGGTAAAATCTGCTCCTACTGGCTGCACTGATTTTGTCAAGCACTAATGGGATGGGCTGCTGCTGGTAATTTTGTTCAGTCAAATCCTGAAACACTGGATCCCATTGGAGGAAAGACAGAGGACGCTTTTATGGATATCCTATTAAATGTATCCTATTAAGTCAGTGATATTCTATTAAATAAATCCTAGTAGGTTTGGAATTTTGTAATCATTTAGTATATATGTATCATTAATATATTTATATCTAACTTCAGTGACTGTGTGTTGTAGTTATTTATTTCAGAAGTGATTTTAAGATATCCACTTTCAATCCCAAAGGTAAAGATGCAGAACATTGTTATTTTAATTTATTTTTTCCTAAAGAATACTTGTACCATAATGATTTGATTTTCTCCAATTCATCCCATAGTAATAGGTAACTAGAAAACAAATACTTCAGTGGCAACAGTCTGTACTGTGCTTGCTTTATTTAAGCTACTTTTTCCAGTAATAAATCATTTCCACTGCAGTCCAATATGAAATGACTTTCTGATCTATGTTTTGCTTCTAAAAAAACACCCAAAATAAAGTATTCTGAGTAGATTTCATCTCCATGTATATTATGGATGCAGAAGTGCATTCCCTTGGGTCTGGCTGCGTGGCCTTATTACATCTGCTCATTTCCTAAATCTGTGTGGGACAAAATCCAGGCATGCAGAAATTTCCTATCCCAGAAAATAAACTTCAGTTCATGTCCCTAACAATGTCCATGTTCATAACATCCGGGGGATCAAGAGATGAAGGTAGGCAGCCACCGATTATTAAATAACAACACTTCAATTTTTCAAGGATGCTTGTACGCTGAGAGAGTTGGCTATACAGAGAAATTTCTAAGCAGTGTCCTAGCATCCCAAAGGTGAAAGAAAGCCTTTTTTGTAAACCGATGCTATCTGCTCATTCTAACTTTGCAAGAAGATTGCAAGTTTTACTAATGCTTTGGCCAGCAGAGGCTTTTACCTTCCTTTGAAGATGGAAAAAAACAGCTCACCTAATTCTTCAAAGCATTTCCTTTTCTGATCATCGCTTGCTTGAGTGAACTTTTTTTATTTAAAAGCCAATATTCCAAAGATATTCTGACAGTTAGTTATGTTGCTTCAGTTGACAATAAGGCACAATGTAATGTATTGTTAATGTGCAAGCATAGCCAAGGTTGTGGCATCCATTTATCTCACACAGTGGTCTCCTGTAAAGTGTGGGACAGGATAGATAGTCTGGTTCCAGTAGTGCTCCACAGATAATGGTCTTCAACCAGAAGAAAAATTGCCCAGTAACAGTTTCTGAGTTCATCTGGAGAAAAATGTTGCAAGCCACAGTTAGGTTAGGTCATCTATTTCTGCTTCATCATGTAGTCATTTTCTGATCCTTGATCTCAAAGACTGTAAGGGAGAATGAACTTGGAAATCTCATACTGTTCACATTGATAACAAAATCATTGTTTATTGATGCTACTGGCCCTTGCTCTTTCTTTGTGCTGTGCTGCAGCCTGATCCTTGAAACACAAAGGAAATTCATTTGTGCCATATGTTGCTGGAAGCCAGGGATTACTTCCTCCTCAATTGTTCTGCCCAGGAATGAAAATCTGAGGATGGGATAGTAGCTGGAGCGATCTTGGATCAAACACTGACAAGAAAAACTATTGCATTTCCAAATAATGTGTTAAGCATGCTTCCCTGAAGGAAGCATCAATTATTTGGATTAATAGTGAATATAGTGTTGTTCTCTTACTTAGCAGGCAGGAAAGAAATCTATTTCAGAGAGTGGAATTTAAAAAGTTTTCAAAGCTGTTCGAGTTTCAGCCTGAGTTTTCATGCTGGATTAGTCAAAAATAGTGTAAGGAATGTTTTTAATTCCCTCAGGCAGAAAGCAACTGTACATGGATCTCCTATATTTTGTGCAGTATTATAGAGTACTGCATGCAATGGGACTGCAAGTACTGTAGGGGCCTCCAAGAAAAGCCAGGGTTGCTACAGTGTTTTGTAGTGAGCCTAATCCTGCACACAATGTGAACATCTATGAGATCCAGTATCTGGGGTGATTTAGGCATGGGAATCCCTAATTTCTTGTATGCCACTAGAGCTGGGCACAAACAAGGTTAAAAGCTTTTAAAACCTGTTAGAAATTAGGTGTTTCTACATATTTTCAGAAGTAGACTTTCTGAGCACCTTCAGAAACTTAGAAACTGCAGCACCTACAGAGTTAGCTGCCAGCTAAATGGGAGTTTTTCAGATTACGGTTCTGGATGTAGACAACCAAATTTTGTCTAGCTTCTGGTATTCACTATTAGTCAAAGATAAGCTTGTGAATGAGTCATCCAAAAATGTTACTGTTCAATATGACTTGATTTATTCCTGGCATCACACAAAAGTATTTATCAGCTGTATGCATTAATCCTATTCATGWGCTTGTATCAAGAATGTTTGCCAGTTTACAGGTTAATACAGAATATAAGCTTTACCAGACTGAAACGCATCACACTGAAATTTGTGCATCGGATCTTAATATGGGAAAGGCCTGAATCCAGGGAGGTGGGTTTTTAGCTGCTATGTTTGGTGTTTACTTGCTTCTCTGGACTTTATGTCTTGACCCCAATTTTTAAAAATGATTTACAGACTTAAAGGTCTTACTTTCACTGAATGTCAAGAACTAAAATCTGAGGTCAAATCAGAACAAAAATTCCATTTGAAATTCTATTTTTCTTACTTTGGGATAATAAACAATCCAATATATCAATCACTTGTCATTCATAGTTACAACATAGCGAGTTAGTAAATGGCACTTTGAACTGTGTATTTTATTGAGTTAACAAGTTAGACTGCTTATATTATTAAAATCTATCCGGTGTAAGACTGAACTATTGGACCCTTATTTGTGTTAACAGCAATTAACAGTACTTGGTAAAAAGTATCTACAACAAAACAAGGAGGCTTCTGGATCATGTAAAACTGGTTCTGCAAAATAATTGAGTAATAGTGGGAAGCTATCTTCTGAGACAATAGATTGTCATTGCAATGTTTGAGATGTCATTTAGGAATGAGCCTTGAGGATCATACAGAACCAGATGAGGACATGGAAATAAAAGTAAAATACTAAATATTTTCCACAACAATCTGCAGGGTAGTTTGGGCTGATAAATAATATTGGGAATCAGGAAGTCTCAAGTTCCAGGCAGTCAAAACGGATTGGATGACTGGTTGTAAAGACTTGGACAAGTCCTCTAACTCCCTCCATTCCTATTCCTCCATAATGTTGCAATGATATATGTAATTGCATGAGAAGGATGTTATGAGGATTATTTATTATTTGATGATCATGTTTAATATATTAAATACTATAAATATTCCAGCCACTACCGAGATTATACTAGGCCCTTAAGTCTGGTTGAAACATCACTGATATTACAACTTTGTTTTCATATTACACAATAAAGGTATATGACCTTTCATATGTTACTATTACATTTGCTGTTATTGATTGATTATTCTATTATCTGTTATCTTCTACAATAATGAGGAAAGGAAGGTGGGGCGCTATTGCACTAGTGCCAAACTGGAAACACTGAAGAGATGATGGTACTTCTTGTAAGCATCTAAGAGAAATTGCCTGAAACATAGGAACACAGATAATTCAAAGCTGAAACAAACTAAACATCATTTGGGAAAGGAAGATAGTGAAGTACAGACTACCCAACAATTTCTTGGGATATGTTAATTATAATTTGTTACACAAAAGACAAAGCAAGAAGAAGGACCTAAGCCTTAGGAAAGAAGAAAGATAGCAAGAGATTCAGGTCAATGTCCATGCAATCATAGTATTTCCAATTCTTAGAATGGGAAGGAGGAAGAACAATAAAATAAATGCAAAAACCAAGAGACCTCAGGAAACTCAGAAATGACAAGTAAAATCCCATGGGATAACATTCAACAAAGAACTTCCTTAAAGAAATTGTATTAATAATGTGATTGTAAATTACCTAAGAGGAAAGTTGGAAAATGTGTGAGACCAACTTTGTAAAATCAAAGTCTTGAATTATTTCATACATAAGAATAACATGTACAGAAAATGAATACTAATCAAATCACTAAGATGAGAAATGAAGAACAAAATAACAGAAATACTAGGAACCTGTAAAGACAAAATCAGAAAAGTGGAGGCACAAAATGTGAAATAACAAGCAAGGAACATGCAAGGTGGAAAAAAAAATCATTAAGTACAAGTTGCAAGAGGGAGACAAAGGAAAGAGCTGGTTCATCACTCAACAGGGAAGCAAGCTATCAAGAGATGGCACCAACAAAAAACTAAATGCTTAATGCATTTTCTGCTTCAGTCTTCACTAAAAAGGTGATGCAATCAGGCAGATAATGCAATTAACATGAGCAACAAAGCAGTAAGAACTTAAGATAGAAAAAGGAAACAGGTTARAGAATACAAATGCAAGGCAGTTATTTTACATCAGCCAGGCTTGATGAAATTCAGATAGTTTTAGAGAATTTGCTGAAGCAATTTCAGAAGCACTTTGAAAACTCATGGATGACGAATGAGATTCCAGAAGATTGGAAAAAAAATCAAATTACTTATCTATCCCTAAAACGGAAAATAAAAACACTTGGAAAATTATTTAGCAGTCAGGCTAACTGTCACGGTGCTGTGGGGGCCAGGGTCTCCCCGGGGGTGAGGGCTGGGAGTCCCGTGGCTGGGCAGCAGCAGGGCCATGGCGGGGCTGGAGCCAGCACCACTGCGGTGTCATGGGCAGCGACTGACGGCCCCAGGCTGGGGTTGGGGCTGGGCTGGGGGAGCCTAGGGTTGGGGGGAAGGGATGGGGGGGGCTGGCAGCACCCCTGAGACCTTGACACTAATACTCATTTCCAGAAAAATATTGCAATGTATTATCAAACAAAAAGCCTGCAACCCTCAGCAAAAGACATGACAACTAAGAGCCTAAACAATTTTTCAAGAAAAATTTGTGTCAGTTTTGTGTGTGTGTGAAAGAGAGAGAGCTAGTGTAACAAGATTTGTAAAGGTTGAAGATTTCATATATAAAGGCCTTTAGTGAAGCATCTGCTCTTAATATAACATTCTCATAAATTGACTAGGAAGATGGTCTAAATTAACTTACTCTTATATGCAAAACTACTTGGAAAAACAAGAAGAATATACTGATTTGAGCTCCCTGAGGATCTATTGTGGACCTAGTATTAATTAATATTTTCCTTAATGAATAGCAAGACAAAACAGAAGTATGCTTATGAAAACTGAAGGTATTGCCAAGCTAGGGATAGCTGTAAGCAATCTTACCAACAGAACTAAAATTCAAAATGACCTCAATATATTGGATACATATTCAGTAAAAGCAGAATGAAATTCAAGAAAGAGAAGTGAAAAGTGCTACAGTCAGGCAAAAGTAATCGATGGGACAAATACAAGCTCTGGAATAACAATCTGCTGGAAAAAATATCTGGTATCAAGTTGAGCACAAGTCTGTCCTGTCATGTAGGAAAGGCAAAGAGTATACTATGGTGTATAAAAGAGTATAGCCTATAAAATATGTGAATTATCTTTCTGCTGTAGCTGGCTCTAAGAAGTCCTTGGCTGGAATATTATATTTGATTTTGGGCACCAGAATTGAAAAGAGATGTGGGTTATCTTGAAGGAATAAAGGGCAGAGCTAYAAAAATCATCAGAAGTGATGATTTAAACTTGACTTGCCATGAAAAATGTAAGTAGCTGGGTTGTTGAATCCAGACTAAAACTGCAGAAAGACATGATAAAAGATAACTGCAGAGAGGACTAGAATAAACTATTCTTCATGTCCACTGTGGATACAAGAAGTTATAACAAGCTTTAACTGTTGCAAAGGAGATTAATTTAGACATAAAAGTAAGTTTACTAAAAGTGATGTCTAAGCTCTAGAACAGACTGCCTTATGAGGCTGCAGAGTATCCATCAGTGGGGATTTTAACAAACAAGTTAGACAAAAGCTGTCTATTTTTGTCTGTTGTTTTCTGTTGCCACTGAAATTCTGAAAAATTCTGTCTTGAAAATATCGTTCAGTTTTTGCTTCCTGGATTCTATGGCTTTCTGACTTCCTGAGCTTGTTGGCATGCTTGGTGCCTCATGACCAACCAGGTGGGAAATCTGCTGATCCACAAGACTATCTAGAGCTAGGAAAGTTGAGAGGAAATACTGAATGCTGATCACACAGTCAAGGGAGATAAGAAGCCAAGACTGGCAGATGGGCTAGCCAACAGCCCAGCAAATACAGACAAGGGTCTAACTAAGCTCAGCAGTCTTTGGTAGACAGGACACCTGAAAAAATGGACTGTTAGGCATGGAGAATCATGGGATGATGAGGAGTTTGAAAGACAGGTCACTACTGAACAAGGAGCAAATTAGTCATAAAGTATGAAAGTTGAAGTTCTTGCAGACTTCAGTAGGCTAGTTGAAAATGAGACAGGAAAACAGGCAAGCTGGAGAAGGCTACTTGCTGAGTGTTTTGTCTCAGGCCATATGTTTTTGTGGAGTAAATTGCTACTGGATCAGCATTTTTCTTTGAAACTGCTCCCCCTACCAAAATATTGAAAATTAACTTTCTGCAATAGAACTAGATCTCAAAAAACTACAAGGACCTTTGATGTTCCTGATGATTAAGTCTGACAAAGTCTTTCAAAAAAATAAAAATAAAATGGGACAAAATATTTCTCTGTCTGAAAGATAATATTTCATATGTGCTTGTAAAAACTTGTCCTAGGTGGCAGTGAGTAAGTTTTTATTCTTTTCATATATGACATAAGCCTCACTTAGGTGAATGAGAGTTATATTTGATGAAAGATTAAAAAAAAAATGTGACTGTTAATGACTGATATGTCTATGTATTGGGAGTTCAAAAGAAGTGGGATAGGGTCTTGGGACAGAACATAATTGGGAATTTGATGTGGTTAAGGTTGGGCAGATGTCAGGTAGAGCTGCAGTCTCAGGCAGGATGGAATTTGGACTGAGCTGAGAGAGGGATTTAAGAAGAGTTCTGGGGTTTGGGTATAGAAAGACCTACAATTCAGAAACAGCAGGATGAGGAGACCTACAGGAGAATTAGTGGACCTCTGCGTTGAGAAGTCCTCAAGGATCTAGAGGTAGCAGCTGTAGTGCTATTTTGGTTCTGGACAGAAGAATTATGGGATGTGAAAGGCTCTGGGTCAAGAGAAGAATGAGTTTTAGGTACTTCCTCCTCCATCTAACCATCTATAACCAGAATCTTGGTATGTGGAGGGATCATAAAGAAGCACAGCTCCCCCTCTGGCTGGCACAAGACATCCTTTTACCTCCCTCCCACATGCCTCTTCTTTTTTCTTTTTTTTCTTTTTTTTCTTTTTAATAGGAATATGGTAGCTTTACCTCACAAAGGGCTCTGAATTTCGCTCTGGCAGAGATGCCTAAATTTCAAGAGCTGCAGTGCTGAACTATAACGTATTTATGAGGAATATTTTTCTCCCCTAATTTTAGGCATCTACAGTGTAAACATCAAGATATGAGCAAGCTGTCTAGCCTCTCTTTACATAGAGAAATATACATTACTGCATGATTTCTCCCACCCTAAATTGTACAAATAAAACGGAGTAGATCAATCATGCCCTACAGATGCCCATTTCTCTCAGCAACTATAAGAATGACTAGCTTGGATGTAGACACCTACACCAAAACCATCTATAATTTGATGAGATGAATCCCAGCCCTTTGTGCTACAAAACCACCTTTAAAAATGTTACCCAGAACCATCCACATACATTAGTAGTGAAGCCATTTGCTTAAAAGCAGTATGAATTCATGCTAAAATTAAATAGGTATATTTTCATACTTGCCATAAGAATTAAACACCACTAGGACTCTTCAAATACATGACGAAGGATCACAATTTTTTCTGAAGTTAAATATATTATTCTGCTCATATTTCTATATGAGATTACTCTCATTGCTAAATATAATAATATGCCCATAAGTAGCTCCTAGGACTTGTTTAAATATTTACCAAAGAAGAAAATTAAAAAAAAGGGGTAAATGGGACAAAGGCTGGGCATTTTTTCTATCAAGGAAAAGAACTTATTAGTTATAGCACAAAAACAAAGAATGTTTAAACCACTTCGGACTAGCCTATTTCATTTCTTAGAAGCTATCAGCAAAAACGGGATAGAGACTTTTGCTCCTGATCTTGATTCCTCCTGGGGTTGCAGAACAGCCGCAGTAAGTAAACAAGTAATAAAGGCAAAATGCAATTTTAGTACAGATGAACTTATTAGTTTTGGTATAAAGAAGAAATATACCCTGTTTTTTTTAATTCACCATTTCAATACATAAGATCACTATTAAGTTTCCTGTGTCTTCCAAACTGTTTAATCGTTCTTCACTAAACCTGCAGAATTACAATAAGAAACAAGTATTAAGATAAACCTGACTTCATACATAGTTTTTTCATGATAAGAGAATCTAGAGAAACATGAAACTATTGTGCATCTCTTGAACAGGGAATATAGCATATTTCACACAACATGGATTCAACGAAAAGTTTCAAATAAGTTAATAAACAAGTGTTTGAGACCTTATATCTCTTAGGCTTAATTTAAAGTTTAAGAGCAGATATTAGTGGCAATATTTTCAAAGTCATCTCCATCTGGTCTCCTGTGCTATGTGAGAATTTTCTGTCTAAAATGCGTATACTTACTTGTACTTTGCAGCTAGATATGTAAATATCTTTGGGTGTAAAAACTTATGACAGCAAGGTTTGTACAGACAGTTAATATCTTCTATTAAGCCAGCTGGAAATAACAGATAAATTTGCAGTCACACAATCTCAGTTTTAGAGACATAATGAGGTAAGTATTAATAATTTTTTTAATAGTAAGAAATATTAATCATTATTATTTTTAAGTCTTCATGAGTTCTGACCATTAGCACATTACGTAGCATTAGCACATGAATATAGTACAGATTCTGAGACACCTTTGCAATGGTGAGGACAAAGAATGTACACTCTCCTCTTAGGTGTGCAACCACAGTTCATAATTATAAAAAGATGATATAGCTGAGAAAAATGATAGGAAAAATAGAAAAGACAAACTATAACAAACAACTGAACATATGCTTTACATGATAATTATTATGTTAAATTGGGTATATTTAAGACTGGGAAATGTGAACACAGACCAGTTAAAAGACTAGGGCTGAGAAAAATATCAATGGTCTGAATAGACAAAATATTTATTCAAAGTCACCAAGGGAAAGAAGAGAAGGTCATCTCTTTTCTAATATGTCCTGATAAATTGATAACAGTGGGGCATTTGTGGGTGCACAGACACAGACACACATAAACAAAATATACATGTTCATGTATATAAACTATTTCTGGCATTAGCAAAAATTCTAATGAATGAATTAAAAATGATGTCAAATTTAATACACTAATGGCATTTTGAAATTTGTCTCTAAAACCAATCAAATAGGTGTGTGTGTCTAGATAACTACTAAACTAAGGATACTTTACACATCTGCGAATGACTATTTGCACACCCATGGAATGACAATGAGTTTCCTGTAAGGAATGGGTAGGCTCTGGGGAACATGGACCCAGAGCCTGTAAGGTCTTTCCACTGATAGCTGCTAAAATTGCAGATGAAACATCTACTGTGCCATTGCTTTTTTCAACTTACAGAGCTTATATTTACACATTTCCTCTCTATTCCTTAAATAAACATAACTATTTGGTTAAATGCTTTGAACTGAACTGTTATGAAAGAACCTGTAATAATGCTTTGTTTCTTCTGGTTTTGTTTTCCTTGTTTTAAAATAAATTCCTTCTTGTGGGTATTGTTTCTTATTTATGTACTACAGATCATGTTCTGTAACGTTTGTCCAAAGATTAGAACTGTGGACCGACTAGAAACGAGTGCAGCACAAATTAAATACATTATATAAGAATATAATATTTACTAGAAGGGTCATAAAGTATTGCTTTTGAACACAAACCACTTTCACCTATTAGCGTATGTACTGATTAATTATAAAAATCATTAATTCCTCAGCTCTATTCTCCCCTTCTTTGAAAGGGAAAGCAAAGTGTGACACTATCAAAAGCATTTTTTTGTCCAGTACTGTCCGTGGACTAGTGAATATCGGGGATAACTGCACTGCTACATTCATCAAAGTCCATACCAATCTTGCGGAGGCCATTCTTGCACAAACAAGTAAGTGCTTGCCTTCAGCCTTGGATATCCACAATTCATATTACAAAAGTTGATTTGTAAATTTTTTTTAATGCTACTCTTTGTCATACAAGCCATTTGTCATCCAATACAATCCATTTTCATTCACATTGCCAAAAAATGAATCCCTGCAAGACGTCTAGAGTAGAGCACAACTTCTGCATATTGCAAAAAAAAGCCTAATGACAGTAAGTAGATCATGCTTCAGAAGCTGTTCTGTTTTGCATTCCAACAGCAGCTGCCAGTGCTCCCTCATGCATTTGTTATTACAATACTGCATTGAAATTTCTCTCATTAAATAATAACATTATGTTGTTTGTTTTATTACTGCCATTTAGAAGTACTGCTCTGCTGTGCTTTGTAGAATCAGTCATGTATGTAAACAGTTAATCAATGGGTGGCAACTAGTTTGTAATGCTTGATTTCCAAAATTCTTTTACACCTGTTCCTTTTCCTTGTCAGAAAATGTCAAAAGCAATTATCAGCATTGTTTATGAAGGCCCTCGGCCGTATTTATTTACATTTTTTACTAGACGTTTTCTATTTATTACTTATCTTGTACTTTAAAAATCCAAGACAATATCTTTTGCGTGAAATCACTGCTCTACATTTTGAAAGGAAACATCTTGGATTCACAAATTGTACTCCTAGAACTTCTATATAACAGGCATAAAGCATAGCTGCTGTTTTTAGATAACATTTGTGACACCATACTCGAATTTTTCTCATATTGAAAAATTCTTTGTTCGTTTCTCTGTGTCATGCAGTCATGCTCTTGATGCCAAGACATAACAAACACTCACAGTAAGAATAATATAACAAACTATTAAAAACACCATAATCTGACTTTTTACATGTGTCTCAAAGATTCCAATTTGCTTCAGAAGTAATATTCAAAACAAGACAAAATTAGCTTTTAAAATAATTAGATTACTGGAAAAAATAAGTAGGATCTGTTCTCTCCTTCAGTCTTGCATATAATTCCATTAGTTGATATAATGTGCTTGAACATAAAACCAAATACTGCCGGAGTAATTTACAGTTACCAAAAATGCCAACAACAGAAGTATTCCCACTACTTCCAGCTACTTCAAAACATTTCTTAGGTCTCCCAAGATGGGGAATGGGATGTGCATTGTAGTGTAGGTCAGATTATTATGAATTGACAAAAGCCCTGCACAAATTCCTAGGGAAATAACTCATGTTCCTAGGAAGAATGATTTGAATATGGTTCCTGTAGGCTAGATAGTCAGATTACAAAACATATGTGGAGGAGGATCTGCCTCCGGAGCCCATGAAAGTTAATGGAAGTTTTTCCACTGACCTAAATGGACTTTGGATCAGCCCTTAAAACTGCTTGTATATACACTGAATATATAACTTATACATATCACATTGAGGAATACTACTAGAAGACTGAATTTTCTTTTAAGAACATACTTCTACATCATTTTCCAAGTGCAAAGCAGAAATTTCACGCATTAAACTCATTTTCATGGTCAGAAAAGATACATAAAAATATATCGTTTAGGATTTACACTACTGGCATGTCCTTGAACCACGTTATCACTGGCAATATGTCTTCACTATATGAGTCATGTAGTGAAGATTCTTTTACCCTTAAATTCATATATCACAGCTGCTTCATCAATGTCATGCTTATTCATTTTCTTGCATGACTGGCTGAAGAGCCCAGAGCAGCCTGATAGACAGCAACTATGAGAAAATATACATTCACTGTCTTCTTACCTAGCTGCAGCAAGCAAAAGGGATTCATCAGATGAAAAGTAATTTAGAATCTGGGCATATATGCTTATTTTGAGGAAATGGTTTGTTATATGAATCTTTTGAATGACAAGAACCTTTTTAAGGTTCTTGAAGATCTGTTCACAAGGAAGGGATTTTTTTTAACATACTTGAAAAGAAAATAGATGACCAATTTAATAGAGAAGATAATTGGTGGGGTGTCTGATCTCACTTTGATTGTTAGAAAATGCAACGGATGAAGAGTTCTATGTCATATAATGTAATATTGTTATTTTACTCCCTTTCCTTCCTCCCAAGAAATAGTTTTGTAAGTCTAACTTCTACAACATCTGGAGATATTACTGTACAAAAACTCAGTGGAAACACATTTTGTAACACTTTATTAACTGAACTAAAACACCATCAATGTGGTGAGCACATTAACTTTTATGAAGTATAGTTAAGAGTATATTTTTGTGAATCTTATTTTTTTGTTCACATTTTCAATAGTGGTTTCAGGTTTCAAATAGTCTAGAAAAAGAAGATATGAGGCAAAAACTAAAAATGTATTCAAGGGTTTCAGAGAATTGAAATTAATTTCCTTTTGAGGAATGTCTTGGTATATATGCTGGTTATGCCAACTCTTTCATTTCCATGTTATAAATAGTATCCTTATATGAAAGGCTTCACTATGCATAATGTATTTTTCTTAGTGAGAAATTCTATTAGCTTGCAATGCTATTGCTCTGAATAATTCCCCTTCACCTCTAGTTAGCAGATGCAGCTAACATTTCTAGCCCTTGGGTTTTGATGGGGGTGGGTTTAGATGGTGTTTCTTTGCTCAGCTTTCTAGTTTAATTGAAAACTTTCTTGATTTCTCTCCTTTGTTTCAACCCCCACCAACCCTTCCTTTAACCAAACAAATTTCTTCTATCAGTATAAAGTATCATGGACCAGAACTTCTTAATTCACAAAATCAATGGCTCACACAGTGCAGATGGACAAACAATGTATGTCCTGTTCCCCTGCTACTAAAGGGGTAGCCTGATCATTGCAGTCTCAAGTTTGTAATACTGAGAAGATAAGGTATAAAATTCAGTGGGTCAATCTAGCACCTCTTTGGTATCCATATTATTCTACATTATTCATATTCCATATTATTTATTGTGCATAAGTACTTCAGATCTCTACTCAGGATATGTTCTGATATCTTAAAATCCATAGGAGTCAAGTATTTTTAAATGGCCAGTATCTGTAAGCACATGATACCAAATCCATGAGCATTTTGAGCGCATTTCTCAATAATGTTAAAAATCAGTATGTCATGTCTTTATCAAATTCAAAGTATACCACTCATGGTGGGATTAATCTAAGCAAATATAGACATCTGCAGTGTAGACATCTGTATCTGAGCTACCAATTCTAGATTTTTCTTACAGTAGCATCTAAAGGAGTTCAAATGGAATATGCCAATAATGTGCTTTTATTTTTCCCATTGACTACAGAAGGAGCTGGGACTACTAACTCAAATGTAGCTGTTTACATTAGAAACATGAAAAGTGAGATGTGAGGAATTCTAGATTAAGTTCTTGAGCATTATTTTTCCTATTGCTTGCTCTAAGGCAAACTTTCTTCTCAACACTCAGACACCTGCACTTTAGTGCCTCCATATGTTGGAAAGTTTGTAGAACGCTGGGAGATGAAATGTGCTACTGTACACAAAGTTCTACGAGCCTAACCTGGCCTTTCTGAAATCCCAACATATTTTACCTTCCAGGGTTTGTTATGTGCAGAATAAAATGACTTTAAAGGAAATACACATAAAGTATGAGTAAATGACATACAGTGAGATTCTGATAAATTTAAAAGTGGGTAAAATGTGGAGAAGCCCTAAAAGCAGTTTGTGACAATAAAGTAAATTAATTCATTCCAAATGTTATGCTACACTAAGTTATATGATTCTGCCAGATGTTTCTCTTTACATGAATTTTATTATGCCACAGAGGGCAATTTGTTTTAATGAGAATATTTTTTCAGAATAATATTTGTTCTGGAAAGCAGTACTCTTCTAGCTTCACATTCTAATGAGAACAATTTTCTCTGATTCATTGGTGTCACCATTCTTTTGTTGACTCAACTGAAACACCCATTAGCTGTACACATGCTGCAAGAGTGGGAAAGCAGGAAAATGCTGATTATGGGCCCAATCCTGAAAACACTTGAGTGATACCATTAACTTCAGTGCAGTTCTTTGCATGATTTTTTTGCAAGATTAGGAGCTTAGGAGATGAAAAAGTAATATATAACTCTAAGTATAGATTCAGATTCTTTTCTTCTGCATGAGAATATACTTCTCAAGTTCACTTGGTAGCTGTGTTTTTATGGAAAAAGTTTAAATACCTCACCTCTATTGTTTTTGAACTCTCTTGGATGGAGAGCTGGGACAAAACTGAAAYATAAACAAATATATACAAGATGCTCCATTAGGTCCACCCACATCTCCCTGGATTTACTTGTGCTCTTTCAAGCTGCTACTCCAGAAGGCTATAGTAACTTAACTTACAGGCTGAAAGGTCAAAATGTAAAAGACGTGATTTTACTGAAGAAAATGAAATTATTTTCATTGTGCTTTAGCTTGCAGGTTTTTTACATCTTTTTTTAGTTACATAGATTTTCTCAGAGAAGAATTAAGTGGGTGTTAGGTCTAAAGAGATTCAGATGTTTGAGCAAGTAAAAGAGAGTCGAGTTTATCTTTCAGTGCAAAAATGAGTCTCTCGAATTTCTGTATGTTTTATGAAGTTTCTCTCATAAACTTGGGTCCTGCAAGATTTATACAGCACATGTATGATGAATAAACTCAGAGTTGTTCACTCCTTGAATTAACAGGGAAAATAAAATTGTGTTGTTGCTTACAGTGACCCCTAAAAGTAAAGTTGGTAGTTATAAAATTATATATTGAAAATACATTATATTTTAATGAGTAGAAAAACTTATTTTGTCACATTTTGCAATTTGATTTCTGAAGGTTTGTCTTCTGATGTTGATTGTAATGTTATGGCAAAATTGCATAATGTCTGCTTCCTTCAAATCTGATCCATAAAAAATCTTTTGGAGACTAAAATTTAGCAAACTTAGAAATAAAAAATATACAGGAGGGTTTCTTCAAATTTTCATTTTAAATTCCAGTAACATGCAGCAAATAAATCAGAAATACTGACTTAGCGATGTTTTTGTATACAATAGCTCTGAAGAAATACCTGTAATAACTTAAGACAGTTAAGAACTTTATAATAAACTTAACATTATTATAATGTAAATGAGTTTAAATCTGTCAACATGAATATGCTAAAGTTTATTAAAAAGAATATGAACTTCAAGCTTTGACAACTGTGATTTAATAATAAGATCACTGAGGCACAATTTGAAAAAAAAATTGATTTTTACTTCTGTTATGTCAATTTATTTTCTTCTTCAATATTCAAGATTAAACATAGTTCATCTTTCTCACTCAAAATTGGTATCATTAGTAGTTTTCTCCTAAGCAAATCTTATTTTATTCAATTACAATAGCACTCATTCATTTCAATTAGAACAAGAGTCTTACCATGCTAAGCAATATTAAATATACATTAGATACAGTTCATTGCCCAAATATTGTGCACTATACAATCTAAATATATCAAATACTTAATTCTATGCTTCTCTACAACTCCTCATAGAAGTCAGTGCCACATAAACATAGAATTTATGTGTTCTGAATGAAGTTCACAGACTTTAGCAAAGTAAACTTAATTCATAAAGGAAAACACACTTAATAATATATTAAGATAAAAGTTAAAGGTAAGAAATTAATTACTTGGAAAATATTCTCAATTACCATGAAAGAGGTTATTTTTATGAAGATAATGGTATTATACACTTACAACCTTTCATTACAGTTAATCTTCTTTATTTATTGGCCTCATTGGAAGTTGTTGTTAATAATATTCCCATTATAGCATGTGTATGGTATATATGCTATGTGTATATAAATATATAGCATGTTCATGCTCTCTATATATAGCATGTTTGCTGTGTATGTTATGATATGCAGAAACCTAGATTCATGTGAAAACATGGTTGATACATAGAACGTAGTTTTAAATTAAGAGGAATATTAATGTAATTTCACAAGGGTCTATAGACACTGTATATATTTATGTTAAACACCATATTTATTTTAGGTAATCTTTATAGATAGTATATCTGTACTATAGATATACTAAACAGTCTTATAGTATTAGGGCCTTTTGCTTATGCTTTTTGAACCACTGGAGTTAAGAATACAATAATTTCATTGTTTCCACGCTTATTGCATCAGTTGATATAAAAAATTCTGAGTTTCTACTGTTCAGAAAGACACATGGCTCCCCTAGGCTTGGTATTATACTTGTCATCCCACATGGGTGCCTGACTATCTGAAACAATATGCATGCCTGTGGTTAAGCAGTTCAACACTGTCCTAAGTTTCTATCCTCCTTCCTCTTCTCCAGTTTAATAACACCTCTCTAGTAGAAGGAGCTATGGTTTTCCACTAGCTGTATCCTGTTACTACTTCTCAATGGCAGCCGCAAACAGAAACTAAAAGAAGAAACATCAGAGGCTTCTTTTTAGATTTTTTGCGGAAAATGAAATTGTACCCTAACAATTCTGCTCCAGGATCTCAACAGCTAAATTTTGGTGTCTGCCTGTAGGTGCCTACATACTACGAGCCAGGTGTCCAAGTTCTCCAGGCAGTCGGTGAAACTGAATAATACCCTGGATGTCCTTGTTTTAAGTACAGCGCTAAACGAGATGGGCATTCCTTGCTGTGGCCCAAAAGTATAAGAAACTCTGAACTCATTGGGCCCAGCAAAATGGGACAGGGTGATGGGGAGCTTTATATAAATGTAATGTGATTTACATTTGTGAAAAAAAAAGACAGAATGTACAGTGAGTAACCGGAAAAGAAATACCACAGATGCTGTTTTCACACAATTCTTAGAGTATCCTTTTTTTCCTCTGTTTAAGTTTAAACTGTAAGATGTCTGGAGCAATAGCTGATCTAAATCACATACTTCCTACTCAGTATAATAAATTAATACAGTAGGATTGGGCAAAGTTTTAACACAGTAATGTTTATGTTTGTAATATCCTACAGTGGCCAGACTGCTGTTTATCTGCATAAACTTTACCTCAACCTGGTATCCCAGTATGCCTTTTTTCAAAGAACACTGGGTTTTATTTATTTTTCTCTACAGGAAAATCAGTATCTAGAAGCAGTTTTCAGTATGGAAACAAATGATACATTCTTTCTAAAGTTACTTCATTGTGCTTCTTTGATACCTAATTATCTAATTTAAGGTTACTTCATTGTGCTTCTTTAACAGCTAATTACAGCAGTTTTTAAAAACTGTGTTTTAAGTACATTAAATACAAAGCCTGTTTATTTTAACTTCTGATGCTTGTTCTCTATTTTCATTTCTGAATCACTGGGAATGCATATTATAAGGTCGTGACCATGGACTGCCAGGTAAAACTCAGAAGTAACTACAGATATAGCAAACTGATAGTAATCAAGAAAGGTAACAAGAACAAAGTGCCTGAAGGCTTTTCAGTCATTAAGTACATATTTATAATAGTCTAAGCACTAAGTATATCATGTTGTACTTTGAGGTGAGGTAAGCCTACAATACTGCTAGCTTCATTAGTACGTGCACTTGCTGTTTGCTATGAGAGAACTTCCCACAAAAAGCAAAGAAGGAAGAAACTGGATAGGATAAGTCTCATTTCTACTTTTATCTTTGCTATTCAAAGACAAAATAGAAAGAAAAATACTATTACTCATACAGCAGGACTGACCCTTAAGTGACTGGCTAGTTACTGTAGTTAGCATTTTCCCCAGTGTGTATATGTTTGGCTGGCTTAACCAGAAAGCTAGCAGTGCATTCTTGTAAAACTTGGCACTGTAAGGCATTCTAGAAATTTCAGACAGACCTTTGAATTTATAAGACTGATTTCCGGTATATTTGCCATTCCTAGAAACATTCCTCAATATTAATGAAGTCTGCAAAGAGATGTCCTTTAACAGAATTTGCTAGAAAAGTAGTGTTCATTTAAATGTTTTTAAAGATCAATGAAAATATTATAGAAAGAAATGTAAGTTTAAGTTTTTTGAAACACCAAACCGTATGACATAACCGTAGAGGAGTTTATGTTGAAGGAAAGGCACAGTTCCTATGCCAATTCCAATAAAACTATTCTGCCTTCCAGATTTCTCAGTCCTGCTGTGTTTAAGATTTTCTTTTTTTTATCTTTCCAAAATAATCTCTTTTAGTCCCATTATATTATTTCTATCCTAACATGCTCTGATCCTAAATATTATTAAATATGTCAGATAAAACTTGACCTAACACAAACCCATTTGTCTTACCAGTGCTCCTCCTCACTACATGAGTAGGTTATTTATTACCTCTTACTAACATTTATTAGTCTGACTGTCACATTTCAATGGCATAGCTTGGGAAATATTTTGAAGAAAAGATATATAAACACACATACATACACATACAGAGGGAAAGAGAAAAAAATTACAAATATACAGATGTCATATATGTAAATGCATATATTTATATATACATGTATGTAAAACTAACTAGTATTGAAAAGAACTGCTTTGACTGACTACAGGGTGAGAGATGTCTTCTGGTTATTTGGTTATGGATTGCTTAGGACTTTGAAGAGAATGACCAGTACTATGAATGCCATCCAAGAGTGAAAAGAATTATAAATACATTATACCCAAACTCTCCTCTCCCTCTTAATTCTCTTCCTTTTTAAACACTGATAGCAATAACATTCAGGGAGCATGATTCATTACTTATAATATCACACTACTTACTGCACATGCATCTTTTTTAAACAAGATGCATACCACACTTTTAATTTAGCATTTGTTTTTTAAGTTTTTTTTTCTCCCCTTATGGATTTAATTTAGACTGACAAGGCAGGATTTATGAAGATCATTTCCCCTCTATCCCCTTCTCTTTTTGAAGTCAATACCACCTTAGCTTTCTGTCTCAATCCTCTGGGGGCCTTCAGAGGTCTTTACTTTTTAGAATAAATTACAGTTGTAACCAACTGTGTATAAATGCACAGGAGCCTTTTATATTTAGACAATTTGCAAATTTTTTTTGGTCTGACTTGCTTTAAATCCAACTGTCATTTATCCCTCTTATTTACTAATGGCTGGATCACAATCTTGACTATATCAGGGAGTAAAGCAGGGTAAGGAGTTCTCCTGATCACGAGCAAACAGGTATCCAACTGCAGTCAGCTGCTTCTGAGCCACCGATTCCTCATCAACTGCCCAGGGTGCAAATCAGCGCAGCTGACACAGTGTGGGCTGGGAAATAAACGGTGAGAGAAGGATTTAAGAACAAAAGGAAAACAAAGGCCAAACTGTGGATCTCAACCTTCTAATTTGGTATCTGCTTTTGGCCTGAGATGATACAACTGTCTCGCGCCTGAGACTTGGTGGATTCCAATGCAACAACCTGCTCCTGTTGGCTTGTGACTCTTTCTTTTTTTTTTTCCAAGATTGATTTTTTTAAAAATCACTTAGGCTCTTGGCCATTTAGAGTCATTAATGATTAATTTAATCTACCTTCTCATTTATTAATAAGCTTACTTGCTCTCAAGTCCTTCATTTTCCCTTGATATTCTTGCAAAAATCTTTTTATTGACCCTAATGCTTTGACTGACATTTACTCTCATGTTTTGCTATCCTTACCTTCTCCCTAAATTTTACACAATCCTATATCCACATTTGTTATGAAATCCCACTAGTTTGTTCACCTTTCTTTTGTAAACAATAAAATATTACTTTATCCCTGAAATTACCATTATACTACAAAGAAAAAGAGAAAAGGAAAGAAAAAGAGATACTTTGAAAGAAAAGAGCTGTTAGAGGATATGGCAAAAAGTTACAAAATTTTTTTTAATGTGACAATTGAAAACGAAAACAAAAATTTGGAGAAAAGAATAAGATGTTCATATGCTACAGGACAGTCATACTAGACAATATCACACTAATATAACACCATGGGAATACAGGGTCCATGTTACATTCTCAGAAATTTCATAATAAATCTAAGGTAATTCTACCGACTTCAGAGTTGTCGGGAAGAGCATACTTGTTTAATTGTCGTTCCCACTTAGGTAACCCAGTGATAATGTAAGACCTGTAAGCCAGAGCAAGCATCAGTAAAACCAGGGTAAACAGTTGGCTTAGTCTGGGTATTCTTATTGGCCAGGAAAGCACATCTGGATAACCACAGAACCAGCTAGGAATAACTTCACTGCATCTCAGAAGAACATTATTCTAGCGAATGAGTATTTGAAGCTGACTGGTCCATTCAGAGGTACCCCAAGCAGCGACTGGAATATGCAAATGCCATTTCTTTTTGCATAGACTCATGCTTCCGTGTTACATAAAAGGGTGAAAGACTGTATTATAATTATTGTAGTGTTATATACATTCTGCACCCACCCCCATTATCCACCCAACAAGGTGACTGCTGACCTACATTCAGCCCGGGTGGCTGAAAACAGCAGATACAGGAGATGATAGAAAGGCTTATGTTCAACAAGCTTGTTTTGGGGGAGTAGAATTTTAAAAAAATTAAGACAGGCTGAGACATACACAACTGAATCAACGAAAGATGCTTTCAGTTACTGCAGTTTCACTCCCGATTCAATTATGCCTCATTCTTCAAGCAAGCTATAAATGAACAGGTAGCATCCTTTAACATACAAAATGTGAAATCATAGTGATTTTGAAAATCTCACAGGTACAATAAACTCTAAAAATGATGAAAAGCAACATTAAATTCATGCAGATTTCAGCTCTGCAGGTGTAAAAATATGCTGCTTCTAGGAATTAAGATACAATTTCCACAGTAGTTCTTTGAAGTGTATTCTTATAGCTAGAATATTTTGGGCACTGAACCCACACTTTCATGTTTTTTTTTTTCTTCCAAAATAATATTTTTTTTCTTCTTTTTCAAGGCATTCTCATAAAAGGTTGTTTTCATACAAATAAGACAATAAAATCACTGTTTTCTCTTCAAAAAAAGACCTCAGCATTGAACTTTAAATGCATTAAGGAGCAAAAAGCATTTTATTGAAAGTCCTACTTGGTTTATTGGTTTAGTTTTGTTTTGAAATTATATGCTTACACAAACACACACATATAGATATATATGTATGTACATTCACATTAATTTCATTCAATATATTCACATTATCTTCAATTTAAACTGTTTCAGGATCTTTACGTCATCCCTGAAAGCATCACTAGGCCTTATGGTCCCTGATGGCCCTCACCTGGGACAACTCCAGGATAATGCTGCCATGTAAACCTTGAACAGGAAAAGAGCAAAAAAGAACATGACGTTTTATGTGAAGAAACAGGGGTATAAAAGATTCACATACAGCTTCTGAAATTACAGCTCTTAATTTCTAGAAACATGACTATCATAACAGTATTGTGAAAAACACAAGTTGTCTTCAATAGACAGAGCCTGCCTAATATGAAAGGGAAGAGAGAGACATTTCGGTGTTGCATGCAATCTTGGCCTGAAATTTGGACTTGAAACTTGACTGCAGTGAGATCAGCAATTAAACTCATAACAGTGAACCCACTGTTAATCTCTTCTAAGAACTGACAAAAAACCAAAAGCAACGAAGAGTAACAGCCATCCTATGTTCACATAAATATTTCAGAACTAGCTGATGCCGCCCCCTGCTTCCAATGATCCCATAGCTTCCATGAGTGTTCTACAAGATCAGCTCTTCTTTCAAAAGTAAGAAATGATTTTTTTTTCCTAGTATTTTCATCCTAGCTATAGTTACTATTATAAAAAACCTAACTAAATAAAAAAGAGATGGGGACATTTGCTTCTTTGATACCAGAGCCTATATGTCAAGTAAATATTAACGAAAATATATTGAGTTTATCTCAATATTAATATCAGCTCCAACTCTAGTTTGTGTTTTGAGGTAAGCAGCAATAATCCTTGTTCATCACCTTGCCAATGCACCAATTTTTAAAAGGAAACAATTACTGTCAATGAATAATAGGCTACCTGGCTTTGGATTTGTTTTCTGCTGCATTTAACTAATATACTTAATGTTAGAGCTGACTTTATCACTACAACGAGCACTGATATCATATATTTTAGAGTTTTATTTGATTCTTCTGCCTATTGTCTTATACAGAATGAGAATGAATTGTACATTTTTTTCATGCCTTTGTGTATGGGCCTGAATTACTTGACCCTTTGGCCTTTTAAAATCTAGCTTTGTGCTGTATTCAATATTCTTGAGTTTCATTCTTATACAGATTTTGAAATAGTAATATACTTTGATTCTGTTGGGAATTGAAGCTATGAAATCTCTGTGAGAGATGAGAACTACCTAAATATGCATTGTTATTTTACTGATACTTCTGGGCATACAGGAGAATTACCATAGCAGGTCCTACTCTGCTCAGCCATATTAGGCTCTAGAGTCAGCAGCGCTCTGGAGCTGCAGTGACTTGTAGATGCAGGGATGGGAAAACTCACTGTACCCTGTGTCCTCTTGGTGGGGCTTCAAAGCCATCATTTGTTCTTTTCCATGCAAGCATTAAGTATTTATTTTTGATGGTACTATGTCTCACTTCTGTTCAGAGACTTTTATTTCATGCATTTTGTTTAAAATTTTCATCAAAAGCATGTGTAATTTTTAGCAGAAAGATACAGCAAAAGTCACTAATGGAAACAATTTCATGCTTGATAGTGCTACCTGAAGACAAGAACAGGAAATGTAACATCCTTTTCCATCAATAGGCAGGCTGCTATCATGAGAAAATATGAAAACAGTATAATATATCTGTGTGGCAGAAGGATAGGAAGGAATTATGGCTAAGAGATGTATTTAGCTGTACAAAAGGAATGTTAACATGATGAAAGAAAAAATGAGACATAAGAGTACATACACAAGTAAGAATCTTAAATTACTAGTGCATCTGGACAGCATAAATTATCCAAGTTCTTACGGTTTTCCCTCATAAAACAAAATATTGATACTGCTTTTACAGAGATGCAAAGCCTCACTTTTTATCCTGTGACTTCAAACTTATGCTCTTTTCACCTCTCCTTCCAGTCCTGTTATTGCCGAGAGTTTGCCCCTATAGTCGGGTGTGCCTGTGCCAGACTGTCGGGATTGAGCACCGCATCTGCACTCAGTGTACTTACGCATATACCTATGTGGCCACAGCCCCTACAGATATGTGCCAGGACATATTTTAGGGTCCTGGACCATACTAAAGTAAGGCACAACACCTATTTGGCCAGAGTGCCTGGGTTTCTTTTTCTGGAAGGTTGGGCCATGAGGGTGTTGATGAGGCACAACTCAGAGCTTACCTGGTGGGAAGTCAGGACCGCAGTCAGGACCGAAGGTGCTCAGCAGCACTGACAGATGTCTCAGTTTAGATGTAGACACTAGCATAGCCATTATTGACATTACAGTTTCTGGGGGCTGTACACCATATGGCTTGATGTTTCTCTGTCTTGGACCACGCTAAAATGTTTTTCATTATGTATCGAGGGAGAACTTGTCAAGTTTTACTGAATTCTCTAAGGAAGTTCTCTTAGCCTAATAATAGATTTTACTGAACAAGCCCTGACTCTTTATTTCCTTTTATTGACAGGTCAGCAACAGTTCTCCTCCTCAGAAGATAGTAGCTGATATCGGAGAAGAAGTTGCACATGCTCCCTACTGATCTGTTGGAGTGCAGAAACTGTTAAAGGTTGCAAGCATTGCAAATTGTCAACAGTGCTTTTGCTGTTGAATAGCTAACACAGTTTGCTTGCATCTCAGAGTTATGCAGAGATGCAGTCACCACCAGTGGCTCCTGAACTTCCACATGGGGAACCTGAAGGAAAATCCTGCTAGCTAGCTATCACACAGGTTTCTGGATTTTTTATGATCATGTACATATCTGAAATAATAGTGGGGTTTATATTTAATTGTATTTAAATACAGTTTAAATACACTCATATACTACCTAAATATTTCCAAAATAGGCTTTTGCTGTGATATACTAACTCAAAGGTTTATGTTATTTCTTTCTATCATGATGCAAATGTTGCCTCACAGAACATGGCTGAATCCAATTCAGAAAGAAATTTCTGTGCACCATTACAGATACTCTCATATCTGTATGCCTACCAGAGACTCAAAGAAATTAGCAGGTGTCCTGTTAAGATATTGAGCCTAATTAATTCCCCAATTAACTATAAGAAATTCAATTAGGAATTAGTTTGGTTTCTAGAGTTTGCAGTCCCAAGAAAATTTTAGAAGAAATATATGCTTAACTTTATCAAGACTGAATATAATAATGTTCTAAATTTAAAGAAAAAGAAAAATGCCAAGACCTACCCATGGTGGGAGCAGGAAAACAGGGAGTAATTAAAGAGAAAATACAAATTCTTATTCTTTTCCATTCCTCTTTTATAATAAAGTTGATTTTCAGTGTATGACATTACTGGCAGGATAGATAGTATAACTGAGATGTAAAAAGGTAAAAATAACGTATTTAAAGGTTGTATCTCGATTATGGGATGATGAAAATTTTCAAATTAAAAAGACACTCATCAAATTTAAAAGAAATGCAAGAAACACTTTTCTATGCAAATTATAGTATAAAAATAGTATACAAATATGCTCAGAGCATCTGAGTGTGGAACAACATGTATAGAAACATGCATGATTCACTTTGATTTTGAATGATTACTTGTTGCACTTCTCAGGGAAAGTTTAAATTCCAGCTGCAGAAAACACTTTCACACATCAATATTCCTGTACATTACCTTTTCTAAACTTTTCATTCTAACAGTTTCCTATTTTGTGTAGGTAAAGCAGGTTAGAAAGTATGATTTTATATCTTACAAAATGTTTCTACTAGACCTTTCAAAATATTCCAAAGGAAATAAATGCATTAGATGAACTTGAATATTTGTCAAATCAACGTGTTTGCAAAAATGTGAAATCATAAGCTAGTAATCTTTGTTTCTTACAAAATGAGTCACATCTGAGAACCGTAAACCTTATGACGAGAAAAATTTCTTTCTTGTCATTGAACAAATTCAGTCAGTCAAATGGGCAGATTTTTGAAAGCTGTCTTCATTTCTTTCATTGCTTTCTCCAATTATAGCTTTAGTCACCAGCATCTGATATGCTGTAATAGTAACATTTTGGCAGCTTAGGGAGCAGTCCCACCAGAGAATCGACAGTCTTGTAAAAAATAATTTGTCCCCAGATTCTGAGTGTTTGGGCAGAATCTGAAGCCCAGGGCTTGGAACTGGGGCCTGGGAACTAGGGTATTGCACACCTAATTGGTGACCTCTTGGGACTGGTAGGCTTCATGGACTGAGGGCTTGGTAAGCGAGATTGAGAAGACCTTCAGGTTTGATCCAGTTTCTGACAGACTCCACATGGCTATAGTTTTCTGTTCTCTGAAGAATTGGAAAGAAGCTGTTGATCTAAATTAGTGAAGCAAGAAATTGCACTGAACCCTGCTTAAGTGCAATGATAAGATCTACCGTATACTTCACCAGAAATTTTTAGATTTAGTGCTGCTAGTTATGGTATGCCTCAGCTTGAAGATTGTACAGCCAATGCCTTCAGGGACTACATGTCCTTCATCTGAAACATACTGCAATTTTTAATTAAGATGGTTTTATCAGTTCTTAGTAGTTGTGTCCTATGAGCAGTGTGGGAAAAACAGAATACAAAGTCTTTGCAGAATCCAGGAGATAACCTCCACCCCTAAGAAAGACTGTAGTGGTCTGCAGAAGACACGCTCAAGGATAATGTCAGAGCAAGGACAAAAACAACTAGAAAACAGTGATGAAACTAAGGCTGGAAGAGCAGGATTTGAAATAATAAAGTCAGTCATAAAACATGTCTTGTCTGCATAGCTGCAAGGAACCGAGAACCCATGAACACTCTCAGAACAATGTATATATGTATCAATGTGAGGTAAGGTATTGGACCTTAGCATGTCTAAATGTATGATTAATATGCAAAAAAAGTTAGAATGGACTTGCGGCATAACACTTAAAAAACAGGCCATGACTTATATGAGTTTCAGAATCATCTCAGAATTTTGATGACATTTATCCACGTGGCAAATGAATGCACATGGAGAAAAAAACATGGTGACAGACTTTAAATTAACTTTTACTCCTCAAGAAAGGAATCTTGGAATCACTGTGAGTCACTTGCCAAAAGCTTCAGCCAGTTTCTTGGCAACTGTTGAAATGGAATATTAAGAATTACTGTGAAAGAGAAAAAGAAGAAAATAGCTAATACTATCATTTCATGGCATAAGTGATTAGGTTATGAAGTATTGCATATAATGAATACTGCGCACAGCTCTTGCCATCACATCCCAGAAAGGATACAGCACAATGGAAAAGGATAGAGAGGAGGGCAAGAATGAACAAATATGGAATAGCAACCAACACAGTGACTAAATAGACTGGAAATCTTCAGTCTGGAACAAAGGAACTAGACAGAGGTGGGAAGGAACAAAGGAACTAGACAGAGGTGGGAATGAACAAAGTTGTATAAAATTGTGAAGAAGACAAACAGAGAATGATTCTTCATAATTTCTAACAGAGCTATGAGGGGATACCCAATGAGGTCCCCATGGAGCATATTTAAACTAACAGAAAATAATTCTTTTCACACAGTACGTAACTGGATCATAACTGGATCTTATTCTTACAGGATACTGTGAAGACCAAAAGTACAAATGAGTTCCAAAAGTTGTTAGACAAATTCAGGCAGGATAGGTCCAGCAGTGGAAATCTCTGGATGCTGCCTTTGACTCATTTACCTGATGGCCTGAGACTACAATATGAGAAGGACTGTAGAATAATTTTGCTTCTCATACTCTTTTCCCAAACATACAGGAACAGAGACAGGTTACAGGGCTCAGTATATTTTTGGTCAGACTCTCCAGAACAGTCTTGACATGATTTTTTTATCACTTTGAATATTTTTTGCAATTCATTCTAACACTTACTTTAATTTCAATTCCAATACTAGATTACTGATATTTCATGGCTGATGAGAAGTTAACAGCAGAAGAGGGATAATAGTTTTGTAACACAAACACCCAAAATGTTACCAGCAAGTGAAAAATGATGCTATTCTTCCCTCATATTTCTATAATGAAAACTCCATGAAATTTTATTTCCAGCAATCTACTTACACATTAAAAATAAAAACCGAAAACAAGTCAAAAGCTAATTATTTTCATGGTCACAGTATATTTCTTTTGTTTGTCAAATGCAAATAGCCTATAACAGTCTAGATAAGTCAGCTAGATCTTACAGTCTAGCAATTCATACCTGGTTAAATAATCTCTTATTAACTATATTTTTGCATTAATCTGAACTTCTATATCTTTGCAGTCACAGTGGGTGAAAGTCTGCTGTCTTGCAGAAGACAGGACTGGCCAGCACTGCAGGTTCCCTTCCAATGAAAGAAGGATATGTGCTGTGTCAGGATGTAAAAGGCAACTTGTTAATAAGCCTCCTGTTTTACAGGTTGCTAATATCACCATTTTCACAGCAAGATTTTTTTGTACTGACATAGTCAAAACCTTACTGGAAATTCTCACGATTACTCATGGTGATGTGAATTCTTCTACTATTCCTGGGTATTGAACAAAAGTTCCTGCTTACTCAAGGAATTCCATGCTCAATAGAAAGTCTCAAGAACAAAAGAATAAAAAACCCCAGCCTGACACTGTTCAAAAGATGGAAAGAAATGCCCAGGGATTCTGCAATATTACAAGGATGTCTTGGCTGATCTACATGAAGCCTGACAGGTATAATCCTAGCTTTGACAGGAAAGATTAGCAAAAATCCTACCACAAAGACATGCAAAATACCAAGCTATGCTGCTATTACAACATCACTTTTTGATATGCATGCAACTACATTTCAAAGGAAGTAAATGACTCAATATCACTAGAGGGAAACTACTGCATTTCTTGTAATATTACATCGTTCTTTAATAATATGAGCTGTAGAACAGAATAATAACAATACAGTATTTGCAATGAAATCTAGGGAATGGACACTAGACTAAAATTCAGAAAAAAGATGGGTTTTGTTCTTTAATTTGCCCACTGACAGTGTGTGGGACTTTAAGGAAATCACTTAACTGCTTTGTGTTTCTGCTTCTTTCTTGTCTATTTACATTGTGAACCTTTTATGATTTAAACTTTTCTTATTACTTGTTTGTACAGAACCAGAAGCAAGGGGGTCTTTGACAAAAGTGTACTTTGAAGTTACCCAGTCCCCATTTTAGTCCTTCATAATGAGCCATGCCATTTATCTTCCAGCATTGCCTGATCTTACAGGTCCAGACACTCTTTTAGGTACTTCCTTGGTTGTCCTAAAAGTTTTCTGGATAGCAAATTTTGATATTCACACATTCTAAGTCAGAAGTGTCCTGAGCCAAGATCACAGTTAGCTATTTCTCTCTTAAACTCCCACATAATCTAATGACAATTCAAATGGCTCTCTTCTTCCACCTAAACACCTGAAAGAACCCCAAAAGTTAACCATGGTCTTGACCACCACTGCCTACATTGCCGGCAAGGAGAGGCAAGACAGACATCATTTTGAATAACAAGCAAGTTGGTAGACCATTTTTCTAGAAGTAAGACAACTGTAATCTAAATCTTCAACTTGATAAAGTTTGAACACARATTTTCCATATCAGGTGGATGATCTAACTGCTGATTCACTCATGATACTGATTAAGAGGAATCTTCAACCTTCATTTTGACATTGGAAGTAAAGGCAGAAATGCAAGAAACATTGTGGCAAAAGAGAGCAAGAAAAAGGAAATCTGACAGTTGCTTTGCATTTTGGGCACTAACGTGAAAGGGAGAAAACTAGAACTCTGGTTTGCTTTCTGTCCAAAGATAGATGTAAAACACCTGTGGACTCCACGGAAAGAAACTGATGCACAGGCATGAGTCAGGAACTTACTTGCTTGTTCTGCCTCTGGCTTCATGATTTCTTTTCTGACTGCATGATATAAAAGTATTTTGCAAGCTATCACTACAGTAATTCTTCCATACAGACAGGAATAAAAGGTAGTTAGCAGTAATCCATATCTAAAATGTTCTTTCTCCTTTTTTTGGCAGCAGTTTAAAATTTTAGATTTTTACATTTTCATTTCCAATTAAAGTTAATTGCATATTATTATAGAAGTTAATGATTGTTCATGACAAAAGATAAAATGAATTTAATAAACAAAACATACAACAACATACACAAAGTGCATTTGTAGCTGCTTAAAATGCTGGAGGGGGGAAGGAAAATACTGATTCATCTTTTTAGCATAAATGGAATAAAACAAATCATACGTAAATGCAAAATGGTGTACCTAATTCAGATAAACATAGATGATGATCAGCATCTGAACACCCCATATTTAAAGAATTTTTCAAAAAATATCAAAAGCAAAATCATGTGAAATATAGCCTAACTATATTTTTAAAATATAGCCTTCCGTTACACCTTGTATATTGTTATGAATTTCATGGTATATATGATATATTGCTAAAAGCTAAGTAAGGAAGGCCAAGTTCATCTTAGTGCTAAAAATTAAAATCTGCATATATAAAATCAAGGTTTTCCTTTACAATGTTTAATGCTGCTATTTTCAGTTTCCTTAAATATTCAATGCTTTAGAAAAAAAAAGAGTGTTTTTTTTTTTTTTCCAGTCTCAGGAAAGAAATTGCTGAAGCTCTACCATTTATCCTCCTGGAAACCTTGAAAGGAACTGTTTATATTTGAGATAACTATAAAATATCATGTGTTGTTTGATAACACAGTCATTTTTAATTTGGTTCACTGTGCTTAAGATCCTACTATAACTGATGGCGACTTGGATGAGGTCAAATAAAAGCAACAGAAAACAAAGAGAAAAAGTGAATTAGACACATGCTAAACTGGTCTTCAGCTGGTGTTAGAAGTCCACTGGTTTTAATTGACAATAGTTAAAAATATAGTCCTTTAACTTTATTTTATTGAACAATTTGACTTAAAAGTGATTGAGAGACACCAGGCAAAGGAGGCTCATTAACCATACTCACAGTCACTGCAAAGAGCAGAATCACACTTTGAAGATCACTGATACTCAAGACTTTCTGACTGTGTCTGGAAACTTCCTTTAATTATATTCAGGTACATTAGCTCTATTATCTTTCTTTCTTGCATTAAGTCTTATATTAGTCTACTAAGGTCATTGAGTTTGTAAGATTTAGGCTACAATTCAACTGAGCATTTAAATACAGGTTTATGTATATCGCTTCCCAGGAATGGATTTAAGCACATGGTTAAGTGCTCGGTGTGTCATGCCATAATCTTTACAAACCCAAACTATTGTGTCATTTTTATGCTACAAGCTCTTCTATATATTTCCAAAGTCACATACGATAACAAATTGTTGCATTATCATCATTGGTTGTTTAGCTTTCCTAATCAAGAAGATACAATGCTCTAAAGAATTTAACTAAGCGTCAGATTCTGCAAAGCTCAGTCAGGACAAAAACAGGTAAATGTGCAGCTCTCAACTCAAACCAAGAGGCTCTCTCCTTTCACAGTTTAGCCCTCTTCAGGACTGAGGCTAAAAAGATTCAAAGACACAGTGATAAATCCATAATATCACTGGTGGCTTCTTTTGACAACTTTTATTTGTTTAGTAGTATTATTGTTTGTTTGACTATGAAAAAAATGCTTAAAAGAAAATCAAGTCAAATGCTCCCAAACTAGCAGCAAATGTAGCCCATCTCCAATTACCTCGTTAAATAACAAATTAAATGTTCTATTTTGCCTCTTGCCACGATGATTAGTTGTCACATTAGATAGAAATTGTCACGAAAAACATAATCCAGATACTACTAAAAGAGCTAAGTGAACAATACACAGAAGTTCTCTCTTCAGAAGTTCTCATACTTTTTAGCACAATTTACTGGTTTTTGCAGTATTCTAAATACCCACCTTCTCTTCCTGGAATACATTAAGCAGAAATTCCCCCCAAACAAGCAGACATAATGCACACTGTGATATGTATTTCCCCAGGATTCACTCTACACAACTGCCACAAATTGGAGAGGCATTGCCCCTGTGGTGTCCTAGATCCTGGAAAGCCAGATTCCTGGCCAAACACTGTGCAGGTCTGTTCCTTGCCCATGCTATCTCCTGGTGCCTCCAGATGCTTATCTGCAGTACAGAGGCGACATCTGTGCCCATCTCCTTTCCTCCTGAATTCCCTCCCTCCATATACTGCCAACAGGTCATTCACTCTGCTTAAGTGAGGTGTTACTTGTTCCACTAAGACTATAGGGAACAAACAGGAAATGTCATACGCCCTCATTCTCTTGGGGCAAAATCTGTCCCCCCCCCATCCTTATGGTAGGTTAGGGAAAAAGGGATGTAGACGTCTTTTGCATAGTAATAATAATGTTTCCCTCATGTTTTCCTCATAATAAAATTTTCATAATTCAAAACACCTCTTTTGCACAATAATTTCAGGTTTAGAGCATTCAAGACAGAACAGAGCTCGGTTTGCATTTTTGCTCTCTGAAAGCATACCCTTTGAGTGAAAACAAAAGTATTACTTGGAGCAGAACCCTAGGATTCCCTTTCCAAACAAAATGCATGTATCTACAGTGTAATCAGATTCTCACCTATCTGTACTACATTTGGTCCCATGACATTTGTATGCCTGGCTTGGATAATAGCTCAGCTTCAGGGCGAAGGATGAAAAACACTCCCTTCAGTTTAAGTCAGACCAGGGGGCAGAGAACTCTTCTAGGATGTAAAGATAATAAATTGAAAATGTTGATATTCTTGACCTCATCTAACTTCTAGGCTTCTCAGAAAAGAACTGGTAGAATTCATATGTCTCTGCCTCAGGCTGCGTAAAAAGACAGTAATAGTGGGGCACTTATTTAGACAGTGACTGTTCTAGGGAACAAGAGAGGTGCCTTCTTTCCCAGGAACAGTCACTTAACAGACTAAACTTAAGCTACTAGGCGATTTTCAGGCTAAATCAGAAGGTACCTAGTGAATTGGTCAAGTTACATAATGTTGGAAAGTAGGCAGACTGAACTGCCGTGTGGGATTTAAGAAGACTTTAGGTGCTGAAGTCCCAGATAAAAAAGGTTGGAATACACCTGAATCTTGTGCAATGTTGTATTTCAGAGTCCTACTAGCAAGTTTTCTAGAAAACCTAGAAAATCCTGTTATCACAGAACTTCCTGTATAGTTAATAGACTGTACTCTACCGTTATTCAAGCATTTAATCTGTGTATTTAAATAAACTGAATACATTTACACCTAAAATAAAGGATTTGCATGTGTGGAACTGAAAATTAGGCTTTCTGTGACTGTTTTGAGCTTTATCATCGTAAATCTCATTTACTGCAGGATCATGGGATGGGGTATTAAGATATTTTGTATTTTTTGTCACTAAAGGGTTAAATAAAACCAATTAGAATGATTGTGAATCATTGTATTGAATATTGTGCAGGAAATGAAACTGTCCATGAGATGAGAAAAAGTAGAATACTGATGCACATCCCTTGCAGTGTCACTGATGAGCTCCTGAGCATCATACTGCTAAGCATTTGTGAGATAACGCGTGTCTATCATACTTGTTTGCTGGTATGCAAAATTAAAGACATAAGGATAAGACACACCTGACAATCAAGAAATACCATTAATGAATATAGGGTGAAAACAATGCCAAAGTCAAACAAAAATTCTTGAAAATGGAAAAGAACCTAAAGCTTATTGCCGGTGGGATAAGAATTACAATAGCTTAGTTTTGATAGGCAAAGCATAATTATGTAGACGTGTGTAATGTTTTATCCATTATATTATCCATATTTTACATTCTGCTGTCATTTAATTTCATTTCCTATTATAATTGACTCCTCTTAAACAATAGCTCCTGTCACTTTGTGCTTTCCTGTAACAGACCTAAAAATGAGACAAGTGTGAATCAAGTAAGAAAGAAGTCTGTTACACGAAGGTCAAATACCTGCCCACAGAGTCAGCGTCAGAAGTGAATTTGCCTTTAGGGTGTTTTCCATTCCAACCCATCCTCTAGAGCTACTCATTACAGATAATGGCAGAGCACGGAGTAGAAAATGGATATAACAACAGAAACAAGCTTCACTGTTTTGTTTGTTTGTATTTGATTTGCAGCCACTTGTTTTCCTTATAATTATGACCTAGTTTGAACCTAGCACACAGGAAACAAAAGTAACAGGCCCGGTTAAGCTCCAAGCTTCCCTTATGACATTCCTGGTCAATGAAACAAGACCGTCAAGTTTGATGAAAAATACTTAGAGTAATGAATATGACGGAGTGATAGATTCATATACTATGGATACACATAAACATTCTTACACGAATGTCTTGGATCCCATTCTTAATTTTTTTAAAGTCAATTACCATAATTTGGGGTATTATAGATATTAATGAAATAGTTATTTTTCACAAAAGGAAAGATAAAGCAAGCAACATGAAAAGGAACCACTGCTGTCACACCATCTGTAGTGCACTGCAGTGACTTCTATGCACCAAAAATGATCCTTATAGCAACCCCAGACAACAAACAATACTTCTATAGTAAGTGGCAGACAGACGTGCACAGTCCATTTAACAGTTCTAGGAAGCTATTTTGAAACAAAACGTTACCATTGCTTCTACCCACAGAATACACTAACTTTTAGACAGCTAATTAAAGAAAGAGAAGGTTCAATTAATACTGAAAGCCAGCTACAAATATCTGCATGCCTTAATCATTCATGATTGGAAAAGGCTGTTTTCATTATATCCCTTCCACAGAGCAGTGCACTTTTTATATATTCCACAAATATGCCACAAGGCTTGGCATCCACACTGGAGAGAATAATTTCCTGAAGAACTTTGCAAATTGCCACAAATATTAAAGCAGAAATTAACTTGTTATTCAGTATAGCTGGCACTGCAGTGAAAACACATCTCAATTTGGATGCAACAAGTTTTTTTTTATTTCAAAGTGTTATATCAGTAAAAGACCATCTGAGGAGCATAAGATATATACATACACACAGGCACACACATATATGTATACTAATACAAAATAGATCTGGCAACGGGTTAGAATTTTTTCAACGAGAAAATATGAACTATTTGTATTCACTTTTCTATGTCCTGATCAAACAGTGATTGAACAGCTCATAACATGTGCCTTTTTGGAAGAATGAATGACTGAAATCAGTCAAACTTTTCAAATCAAAACTCAAATATGTACATGTTAATAACACATGGGCTCCTCGGGAAATAGAGAAGATGCTGTTTAGAAGACAGTGATATCAGCCTCTATAGCTACAGTTAAACTGTGGGTAAACCCAAGAGCATATCCAGCTCTCCAGTGACATGCACTGTGGCTGCGTCCTCGGTGCACATTGTGATGAGAGCTAGGTGTGTGCTCCCTGGCTGCCTTTACAGACGCTCCCTGGTATCCGCTGGAAGAAATCACTAACATGCAGGCAAGAAAGGAGCCACAGACAAGCACATCTGTCCTAAGTTGAGATACTGACTGTGGCTCCCCAGCTCTATGAAAGTTCCAATACTGTTCTGGAGAAATTTATAATCATCTCTTCAGTTTTCCCTATGTAAGAATTCCAGATGAACAAGACTCAGAAGCTGAACATTTTTAAATATGAAAAACATCAAATGTTTTTAAACCTGAAATCCCCAATTGAAATAAATGCAGAAAATAAATCTTTTGTATTCTCACACACATAAAAATGGATTAATATGCTGTTTCTCATCTTAAAGAATTAACCTGTAAATTGAGACATGAGGAATTTTTGTCTAGAGATTTTTGCCTGAAAATTACACAAGATGAGCAGAAGTTTCTGCTTAATGAAAGCAGCTGCCACTACTATCCTTATTGTTCATACATATGTCCATAATGTCTCTTTGTCTCACCTGCATATTGTATTGTCAAGTTTTTATTCTAGAATATTATGTTTTTATTATAATCTGACTTTTTCAAACAGTTTAAAAACATTTAAAAAACACTTCTTAAGACTAATTTCCCATGACATAAAAATAAATAAGTAATTGTGTACTTTTCTTTTGCAGAATGTTAGGGGAAACTGAAAGGTGAAAGTCTCTCTTATTGTGAAATTAATTATCAAGAAAATAGTACAGAACGTGCACTGGTAAAAATGTTATCAAAATTATGATATTGTAATAACTGAGAGGCCTATTATGATTCAATCCATATTTTCTTCTTCTTTATTGCTGCCATTAAACAGCAGAAAATAGAAAGAAATAAGGTGAGATAGTTGCCTATTAACAAACACTTGATGTAAGAAGTAGTGTACTACTTCAGTGAAAAAGTACTAGACTTTTTAAACTTTTTCCTTAATTTTTTATTAAACTAATTATTTCTGCACCATCTAAATCCTTCTGAAATAATTTCCCACTGGTTGAAGTAAAACCGACTGCTGGGAGCAGATTCAATTGATCCTTTGAAAGCTGCCTTGATGTTGAACACAGACAGTATGCTGCAGAATTCAAGCAGATCTTTTCAGTTTCTAGGATTAAGGAAACTTTATATTAATGTCTTCCAGTGGCATTAGTCACAAAACCTGACATTTTTCAGCTTCGATGGGGTCCGAGGTCAGCAAGAAAGTGATACAAAAATATTAGGCCTGTTAATCACAAACAAGTAAACCTATGAGCTGGTAGCAAACTCTGAGAGCACAGYATTTATATTGCTTCCTAACTCATTATTTTTACAGTGCAGCAAGTTGAGAGCCTTTTGTCATCACGAACATTTGGAGTGTACTCTTTGTAACTTAAAAAAATCGCACATTGCATACTGAAAAATGAAAACTGAGTGAAAGTGCTACTAAATATAACAAGAATTATCAAAAACTTTTAAAAGGATATATATGAAACTTTACCAAGAAGGGAAATTTGTTACATAGATCATTCTAATATAATCATGGCTTTTTTCTCTGTTAGATTTAGCTTTAGGCAGAGTACAGGAAATATAAATACTAGCACTGTAAACTTTTATCTTAAGAGCACTGTGAGCCAAGTGATGATGAAGCGTGATGATTGCCATAGATAACTGCAGATTAGTCTGAGTAACAAAAAATGAAATTGTAGCTTGTTCTCATTATAAGGAATTTTTCATCAAATTCTCTCCATAGTATAATTTATTGTTTGTTTCTTGATATATTTTCAATATTTGGAAAATTGGAAAGGAGGATGGAGGGCCAAAACAGTGTGAGGGATGTTGTTTTCCATGGTACTGTCATCTTTGGAAACTAAAAAACTGTCACTTACTAAAAGGATGGCCATGAATACTAACTATTGCTCACATCAGCCAAGTGACCAGTCCTGAAATGAGAGCAAAAAGCCCACAATATGTGGATTCATTCACTGTTTTTGTAAAAATTTATCTTTGATTTTATGGTAGAAAATGGGGATGTTTATGTTTCTACAAAGTTACTAAAAATGTCCCAGGACACTGATTTATCCTCTTTCTAGGGGACTTTCTAGGTCTGCCTAACTTTTTGAATGCCTAATTCATGTGACTTCCTCTTTGCTCTGGAAATACATTTGCCATTTAATTTCAATCAGCTGCACTTGCTTGTTCCAGAGAGATTTGTGCTTGTCTCTTACCTAGAAGTACTCTTCAATATGTAGGCATCTGAACTGCGCCTAAGATCCCTAGAGATCCAAAGATCCCTTGGATTTCCCTAGGGAGATCCAAAATGTTTAAGCCACCTGCAGCAAGATGGGTACTGCTATTACCTACATTTTGCATAATATTTTTGAGGTCAGAAATAGGATCTAACTGCTATGCAGACTGAAGGAAACTGAACCTTTTTGGATGTTGAACACTTAGAGGAACCTAGTATTTTTGGTCAAAGAAAGAACCTAAATTAGGCGGGTTGGATTGTTTGCCCAAGGCCACTCTCTCCATTAACTGTATAGGAACATACACAGTTTTGGACAACAGACTGGATTATCCTGTCCCTAGGGCCCAGTAGCCTAAACATGAGGTGAGACAATGCCTGGATTAGTATCTTAAATTAGGTAAACTGTATTCCAACCTGTATTTCTTCTTTGACCTTTTTTCTTTTCCGCAAGGTTGTTTTATGAATTAAAACTTCAAGCTGTGTGCTGGTTGGCCTTATAGGAGTTGAAGGGATTCAGGTTCATTTTATTACCCTAGGAGTGTGAATCAGCAGTTCAATAATACAATGTTAGCAGGAGAAGAACATTAGGCAAATACCACATCTTTTCCTAGCACAGCTAAAGACTACATAAATAAGGTAAACATAGAGATTTGAACATTTGGTTTTATTTTGTTTTATAAAACACACCATATCTGTAAAAGTTCTTACTACACAGGTCAGAGTACAACCAGCAGCCTTTTAAAATCTTGGATTAACCCTTAACTTCTCTAAGAGTGACATGAGAATTAAATTTGAAAATGGGGAAGCCAGAGAACACACACATATCAAGGCTACAAATTTGGACAAAATAAGATACTGACATTATTCTACTGTCAAATTTAGTATTGCATATCTAATCTAGCACATAACTGATAGATGAAAATTTAGTAGGGACAACATTTAACATTTGCAGCCAATTTTGCAACAACATAATATAAGCCTCTTTATTGACCAACAACTTTTCTTTTAGAGGGAGACAAGTGACCTAACGTGGGATAATCTAGTGCTCCGTCCCCCACTAGGAGATTCTACCTGACTTCTAGGGAAGTGAGATAACTCATGGTTAGCAAGAGTTTTGAGATGGAACTGCCTGCACTTTTTCCATAAAGCAAAAACCCCAAAGACATTAAAGTCTCAATACCTCTGTTTCATTAAAGCAGAGAACTTTTTCAAACAAACTTTTGAGTGAGGCACAATGGCAAGAAAGGATTTGTAAACAAAGTGCTGCCACTATAGTTACTCAATAAAAGTCTCTTTTTGTCCTTTTTTTTTTTTTTTTCAGCTAGCTCTCCACTCCTTGCTTCTGCAAGTCTCCTCATCCCATTCTTTCTAAATATTCACTGCTAAGTATCTTCTTCACAGCCTGGCCTCCCCTGCATCCTGGAAAACTCCCCCAGCTGATATGCTCAGTTGCTCTCAGGGCAGGAGTAATCTCCAAGCATGTTCCTGGAGGTTCAGCCTGACCTGATACAAAGCACTCAGAAATTCTTTTATTTTATTTTGTAATACGACTTAGGAAGGAAAGAAGTGTAATAAAATTGGGCTTAAATGGACTGTTGGTAAAAAAAAAAAAAAAAAGTCAAACAGTTAAAAGGTTTCTGTTCTCTTTAGTTTTCTAAAGAGCAAACAGAGCATCTTCTAGAAATCTGAATTAAGCTCTATTAAGCAGACAAACACATGCTGACCTCAAAAAATTCACGGAAGGGTCTTAGAAATTTGGATTCTCCTCAAAGTTACACAACACAGCATAGTCCTATTATGACAATAAGAAACTCTATAACAAATTAATACTATCTCAAGCTAATCACTAAAACTAATAAAAATCACACTACATGTTAATAAATGATAGTTTTAATCAAACAAGATTTTAATTCATGCTTGCAACAGTCATATTCATAAAGTACTTCTCCAAAGCCAAGTGAGAAAGCCAAAACTAAACCAGCATGTGTGCTACAAGAAAACTACATAATTTAAAATCATAAATATACTGTGGCACTACAATTCTATTGAAAATAATGCATTTGACATTCACTGAAAGTTTTGAGGATCACAAAAACAAAGCAAATTTGAAATAAATTTAAATACAAATTTTAAATACAAATTTTAAATAGTTTCAAAGATGTAATACTTTGCTACTTTTGTTTGAAATCATTCTTTTTTCTTTTACTTTCTTTTACTTTTTTATCAAAATGAGTAAAGGAATGAGGAGTAAAATAAAGTGAGATTCTCAGTCTGGATTTTTTTTTCATCTTAATCATTTGACATATGGAGGAATTTTATTTTATTTGAATATTCTAAAACTCCCACATTGCAAAATTCAGAAACCACCTCTAATAAAGAAAAAAAAAGCATAGGGGAAGGAAATGACAACACTTATATCTGTGTGATATTCAGTGCTCTTAACTCTTGTAAGATCTTTTTTAAGTGGATCAAAGCATTTCCCAGATATTTTGTACTACAAATACCTATAAAATCAAAGTCCTATAAGATGTACTTTTTTTTTGTAGTCTCCACTAAAAAATCTCATTGGTTTAGAAGTTTGTTTTTGCTATCTGGGAACGAATTCTAGTCAGATAAGAGTGACATCAAACACTAAAAATTCCTTTAATTACTTGATTTTGAGTTCATTTGAACTTTTCTCTACTACAGGCCATATTCTTGTGTTTGTTTCCCCCTATATAGCACTGGAAAACCTTAATTTATGACACAAATGAGAGGATAAGACCACCAACATGAATTAAAAGGTGACTTTGTTGACTAATTCTTGCCAAATAAAAAGCATGTTAGTTATCTTTGCCATATACATGCTTTCTAAGATAGGTTAGTTTTCTAAAGAACTGCATCAGCCAGGTTCTCAGCCAGAGCTTTACTATAATTACTTCTATTTATAGCCACCAGGTGAAGATAGAGTCCTTAATATTTCTTAAGTCAATGAACATGCAGCAGAGGTCCCTTTAACACCAAGAAGTACAACAACAGCATGTAAATACAGCAAACCTTTTCCCTGAGCTTCCAGTTGAGAACAATTATCTTTGTCAGCAGCTGACAGCAATTGATTTACTGTGATCTCAACACTAATTATGCCTATAGGGAGTCACTGTTCTGATAAATAACTATTTACCATCTCATGTGGATTCTAAATAACATGATCAGAGGTTTCTGAATAGCAGTGTCTCTTGGTATCATGCATGCACTTTTTGCATCCTTGTGTGACTGTGCAAAGGCATACAGAACAGATTAATTATGACTGTCCCTTAGCTATCTCACTATTCAAAGTCCTGGTCTGACTCGCTCGTCAGACATGGAAAAACATGAACAGAGGATCTGCAGTGTGATAGAACAGGTGATAATTTTACCTTCTTTGAGATATACTCAGAAAGTGTAAATTGACTATAAGTTATTGGCACATAGTACCCATTAAATGATAAAATGAAGCTGCAGCAGTTTGAACAGTAAATTTCAGATTTATTTACAGAGTTTTTACACTTGCAGCTGACATCACAGTCGAGTCCAATTTCAGTTCCTACTTGAGGGAAGATGCTTGGGAGCAAGCAAGATAAGTTACATAGTAAGTTATATTGTAATTGCCACTTTCACAATCTGCAGTGCGATGATCTGACCTTCAAAATGTCACTCTACAGCTAAAAACTGGAGTATGAACAATTGAACAGTTTGGATCCTTTGACCTTGTAGCATAAAAATCTATAAATTACCAGGACAAACAACTTCTGTCTACATAGACAGCTTAGCTTCCAAAACAATGTACAGAAACTGAATGTTTCAGATGAAACTAGGGGACCATTCTGGCAATTAATTTTAGATTAGTTGTCAGCACTCTCTCATCTATGTGAACTTTTGTGTAGGGCAGATCAGCCCTCAGTGTCTCTAATCTTTGGTTAAAGTAATGCCAATTAAGAAAACTGTAAAATGATACAAGGAATATTCCGAACAATGTAGTGAGCTATGAACCTCATGAAGATTCATATCAAGATTTCCTGCAAAAGTGGACTCTGATCTGCACACAGAATGTAAGAATCCTTTAGAAAACTTCAATACCATTAGATAATAAAAGATAAAACACCATCAGTGTCAAGAACTTGAAACTTAATGTGGAAGCCAAAGGACCTGCAAATTTCTCACTGGAAATTACCTGCTCTCAAAATTTTTGACACATTTCAAATTTGAACAAAGAAATGAGTTTTTAGTAGATTAATTAATAAGAATGAGACAGAAGATCCATTTGTGGACTGATTAAAAATGGAAGTGCCTTAGAAAAAGTCCATTCCCTTTTAATCTAAATCCTAAGTAGTTTCCTACCTCAAATAGTGCGTTACCAAGCAGGTAAAGGTATCTGTAAGATGTAAGAATCAATGCTTGCTAGAGTATGTTCCATTTTTTTAATTCTAGGCATGCTACATTGCCAACGCAGCCAACATGTCTCAAGTCTGATTAAAGAAATATAGTGAGATGAATGTCACTTAAACACTCCAGGGTTAAATCTCACAGCTATTGCATATTGCCAATGTGCTTTTTGTATTTCCCCTCTTCACACGGTAACACAGAATCTTTTCACAGATTTATATTAGAGGTGATGATTTAAATCACACACACTAGCAGATTTTGAACACAGGATTTTTTAGTAGACAACACACTAATTTAATGAGAAGTTAGTGTTCACTTCTAATAAGCTATTAAGATTATTATTTCTCCAAGACACCCACGTACATCCTCTAATAAATAAAACATGGTATTCTTCAAACTATAAGGATAAATGGCACACAGGAAGAAATTTATCAGCACTTAATGAATGGCCTGTTTTAAGTGAAGAAAGAACTTAACGGATCTTTGGTATCAGTGATAGCATCCAGTCCAGATCCTGCCTGGCAAATTATTTGGAGACTTCTAGTTTGAAGAGTGAGCTATTCTGGTCAATGATTTTTTTCTGTATGCTATGACTGTCTTGACCGACAAAGAAATTTCCTTCCATGATACCAAACAAATTAACATCCTGCCAGAAATAACTGTTTTGTCTACAAAATGCTGTTTTGAAAATCTTGGTCCCAAAAGCTTAGCAGAAGAAAATGGCTGTAGAATAATATCAAATAAATTTATCGTGGGCAGTAGGAAACAATAAGATTATTTTTTATTCGAACTTTTAATTGTCAATTTCACCTTGCAAAGCAGTGTATTCAATGAACAGTTTCATTTCCCACCCCTAACCAATTTCTGAAATATGGTATCATGATCCTTAATAGGCATCCACCACTTAAGTAGTTTTGCTTATTGTGCCATGAAAGACAGATGGAATAGCCATTCCTAATAGGTGACTGATCGACTGTTCAGAAATTTATTAGTTTGTCATTCTTTTCTAGCAAATGAAAAGTTGTCATGGTCACCCCATGCTAGGGATCCCAAGGATACCAGACTTGGTGTTCAACACTTCCACAAAAAGGGAAAATAAGTGAGACCAGAACTATAGCACCCACAAGTGAAGTCTGGCAAGCTGTGTAGTTACATGCCAACCTCCGGATTTATTTCAGCTGGATTTGACTCTGTACTGAGGAAAAGAAACTGCATCTCTAACAAATGTCCCAAGAGGATATGTACAACTCTCTAAAGCATTAGAAGTGACACTAGAAATTATTTTAGGAGTGAATCCTATTCCCTGGCTTTGAGCAGATGCATTGCAGATGGTGCATTCTGTATCTGCTGAAATTAGTTCTTGTTCAGTCTCCAGTATTCAGATAGTATATAAATCCCTAGGTCTGAAGCATGACTCATTACATGAATCATGACTCCATTCATTTCAGTGGATTTAGCACTTCGTTACCTCTTTGGTAAAAGAACTCTAGCCCCTTGAAGCCTAAGATGGGATTTACCTCTAAAATGTGCTCTAGAGTATTCAAGGCTCCCACCTGGGACTGGCAGATACAACACGACCTGTAAGAGACCCATGCCTTTCTGGACCAGCAACTAGCAGCCAGACAGAACACTGTGGGACTTCCCAAATGGCAGTATGTCTATGCTTGCTACTGAATTCTACGCAGTATCTCCTGTGGGTGTTCGTATCTTTTCATGTATGCTAGATAAGTGAAACTGTGTGGTTCTTCTCATTGTAACAACCATATCATTATCTTTCAGCCACAGCAGATCAGAAGTTACTTGTCATAGTTACTTGTAATGATGTCCTAGACAACTTCTGCCCCTCTCTGATGATTTCCTCTACCTTATCCCTGTTACCTTTGAGAATTTTATGATGAAAGGAGTGTAATAAAAAGTATTTGATTACAGAAAATAGTAGTCTTTGAGCTTAAGCATCAGTGAAGAGAATTCTTATATCCCACAGCATGAACTGTGATAGCAACTTGCAGAATGCTCTTTGCTTATTTTTTCTCTTTCTCGCACCTCTAGATCTGGATGCTGTAGTGTGGTGTGCTGCATTTTATCATTAGATATAATTTTAGTTGAACAGGGTTGGATTCTTAGGTTTTGAGGAAGAAAACCTGCATTCCATGCATTTGAACTAGCTCTTTCTTAAGCAAAGAATGCGCAAACTATGTCTATCCTTGATGGAAATCAGAGGGTCAAGATGAGTTTCATCTCACCTAGTTTAGTACATCCAAAGTTATTTCAAACTAAAATGGTCATGTACATTCCCCTTACAGTAAATAAAGGGAAAGAAATACCTCCAGAAGACATTTCATTCAATCCTGACAGAAATGTCTAAATAGGTTAAACGATTTCGTTATTGGAGCGCTCTGGTTATCTCGTAAGTCCAAAAAGAGCCTTCACCAGAAATATGGAAACTGTGAGAGGTGGTAAGATTTACCTGTCCTGATGTAAATGTCTGCATCTGAACTAATCGTACTAGACTACCCTTGTAGAATCAATATGGAGAATTTGGCACTTTAAAGCATAATCTATCTGCCCTTAAAGTATGTATCAAAACATATCATCTGAATAATGCTGTGCAAGTGCCTCTTTTTCTCCAGTGACTTTATATGAAGTTAGGACACCTAGCTTAGATGCAGACCTGCAAATTGTTGATATATAATTTTGGACAAAATTAAATCCCACCCAAAGTACAAAATTACTCAGACCCGTTGTGATGGTCTGACCCTCTGTGAGAGGAACACCAAACTGGTTTACCTTCATCAGTTAAAGAACAGTATTGAAAACCTTCCAAAAAAACACAAAAGTTCTGTTATAGAGCTGGAAATTAAAACCCTATTGTGATAAAGACATTTTATTCTATATGATAACTATGCTAAATAGCAACATTACATGTTACTAAATAAACAGAACTACATAGTATTCATCCAAGGTTATTATAAACTGCCTGTAGAACAAATTTGTTTGATTTTTAAAAATATTTGATTCTGGAGAATTTCTGAAAGATTGAAAAAACTAATATTGTGATAATAGACAAAACTGAAAAAAGATAAATAGCTCAGTCATATCACTTATGCTACCTTGATATTGATACAAGGCAAAATGATGGAACGCTTCTAGAAAAAGCAGATTCAGAATGTTTTGAAAATATATAGAAAAAAAACCTAATTAATCCCAGTCAGCATGACTTTGTGGAAAATATGTCTTTTGGGAAAGCTTGCTATTTTTTAATGAGATCACAAGACCTTTTAGTTGATAATGGCAAATGAGATGACAACCTAAAATTCTTTACATTATTAATTCAGACAAAAACAAGCACTATTTACAGTCAAAACAAAATAAATGTCATTGTTGGATCACTAAAATTAGCTGTGAGGTCCTCTAGGATCCCGTGTTGTGACTATTTATTAGAAAAAATATATAAAATCATTGCTGACACAATTTGCAGATGACGTAAAATTGGTGGAGATATAATAATGATGTGGTCAGGTCAATCATACAGCTAAATCTGGATCACTTGGTAATAGACAGCTATTAGCACAACCTAAGACAAAATATAGGTGCCAAATGCAAGGCCATAGGTATGCAAAAGAAGTAATGATGTATCTTGAAATACACTGATACTGAAAAGGACCTAGGAATACTGGCACACAGAGATTTGAACTTGGATTCCTTTTATGACAGTGTAATTACAATGGACAACACAGTCCTTGCAAATACATCAAGTCAGAATTGATGCACCCATACATAAAACCAGTTAAATGAGTATTAAAATCATGTGTCTCTTTTTTAAAGAGGTTAAAAAGGATTTCAAGAAAGTTAGAAAGGATTCAGAAAAGAGCAACAAGATAAAATCAAATCCACAACCCATGCTTTATACTGAGATATTTAAGAAGCTCAGCCTAAATTAAAAAAGAGAAGTTAAGAGAAAACACAATCATGAGTAATATATTTCCATAGGAATTTCCATATTTTTGCACATTTATCTGCACGTGAATAGTGACTCCTATGCCTCCTGAATTCATCAGATTTAATGAGCATACACAGGTCATGCGCAGGACATTTGCAGTAAGTTGTCACAGTAACTCATTACAGAGTAAATACATTCACTACCAGAACATTAAAAATAGTTTATTTGCTCATGCAATAATGGACGTGTTACAGAATTCCAGACACCTGAAAACTGTGGTACAGTTTTCAGTACAGAATATTGAAAACGGTTTGCACAAAATTTCTAAGCAAAAATATGTCCTGGATATCTGATAGCCCGACCTGCATGGGTAAGAGATGCCTGGCAGTAAGTAGCAACATAACAAGATCAAGTGAATAGATGCTAATACAAGACTACTGTGGATTAGAAGTATGGTTTCATTTTGTTCATTAGAAGTAAGGTAACATTTTTCACTGTTGAGGATATTAATCACTGGAGTAGCTCACCTAAAGAATGCTACACTTCATCACTAGAAGCTCTTTTCTCAAGAAAGGAAATCTCTTTATAAGATATGCTATAGATCATTATTATCATATAAGATATGCAGAAATTACCAGGTGAAATTTGATGCCAAGTTTAACACAGCTATTAACGCTAGATGACCACTGGCTTTTAAAATCTTTATGTATAAATCCTTTAGGTTAAGTAATATCAAAGTAGAATCAAGTCATTCCTCATCCTCTTTTAAAAATTCTGCTAAAATATTTTAAATCTATTTGAATATTTATACACTCTTGTATGTAATTGTGTCTGATTTCTTTTCGCAAAACATAAAAAAAGGGACTATTTTTGTCATATGTTCATGGTTGATTGGTTGTGGTAATAGTTGTAACACTACAAAAAATCTTATTCTGCCAACCAGAATTAGTCTACCTCTAGGAGATTTTTAAACCTCACTATAACAAACAACAGGAAGTACCTAAACCAATAGTAAAGTATTGCAGGCATAAACTCCATCAAAATGAATACTGAAGAGCAGAGTAATATAGGAAAGAAAACAAAAATATCAAATACATACTCTAGCCCTTATTGCAGGAAATGAATACTATAAAACATGCAGAAAACTAATTAAACAATTATGCAAATATGAGCCAACTTTAGGAACGTTAAGACAATCCCTTAAATGGAGCAATTGCTGTGAAAAAAAGATTTTTAAATGAGACTGAAGAAAAAACAGAGAGAAGGTAAAAATAACAGGTGTTTTAAATGAAGGAGGAGGATTACTTTTTGATACAAAAAGATTGTATCATGCTGGTAGGTGTGTTTGTGTCTTATTTTTTCTGTTTCTAGTTTTGTGCTATATGTTTGCCATGAGACTGGAAAAATAAGAATTTGGAGGTTCTGAATAGCGATATGAATGAGTCTATGACACGAAGAGAAACTCACTTTCTTCCAAGTAAGGAGAGTAATGATTCTTTGTAAGAAAATAAGAGGAAGGAAAAAACATGACTCTGCCTGTATAAGGACAATGACAAGTATAGTAACACCTGCCAAAATAATTTGTGAAATGTCATCTCTTAGAGGCCGCATTTAATGTCAGTAACCTATGAGAGATTTTATACGCAAACACAAGAATAGTCCTGTTATGATATAATGAGTACAGTTAGGTAACCTAAATCATCAATTCCAGAAATGTCATTTACAGTGCAATGAATCACACATATCCTGATATTGGGTACGTAAAAGTTTTGCGAGTAATCACAAAGCTTACAAATAAAATGGGGGTTCAAGGTTGAGAAGTGAAATAGGTATAATTCAGGTCTCTGACATTCTCTCCTGCAAACTTCCGTATTTTCTTTGCAGTGTTTAACAGTGACAGCAACCTCTGTGGCAACCATTGTCAAAGACGTACAGAAATAAGACAAGAGATCAATCGAGCAGAGATTACTCTGTGCAGATGACAGTAACACATCTTCTCAATATCTCAGGTACAAAGAAAACAATCAAGACATTTTAAGTCATCACTCTTTCTGCGTGTAGTATTGACAGGCATTCAAGGACTGAGGTAACAATACCTGATTAATCTAATTTTATTCGTACTTTTTTCTTTCTAATCTCTTCCCAGGTTAAAGAAGCATGCTTATTTTCTCTCTGCTTTTTATTATTACCAAATTGCTAATTTAACAGCAGGGATGATTTTTTTAACAGTGTAAATATATCCCATGAAAACAATCTTTATGAAAATCTCTCTGCCTAATCAATTTTTATTCAGTAAGTGAGATAATTAGGATCAAGTTGTGGGTGTAGCTATTGTTTTATGAACATAACCCGATTTGGCTTGACCCTTTACTAGTTGGTCAGAGTGTATTTTCTGAGTATTATACTTCATATTCTAATATTAATTGTAAATGATGTAGAATATTGTTAATAAAATGTAAGAGTTCAGATGTTCAGATGTAACAATGAAAGTATGTTATGAAGAAGCTAATAAACAGAAAGACCAAATCACCTAGGTCTTACAGGCAATAAATGTATATAACTAGTTTCAAGAATGCCTAAAGTATTTGTTCTTATTATACATTTAGACAAGCTAACATTCCATGAGACATTTTAAGAATCTCTCATGTGAGTGCAAATATTTTCAGTTCCATGGTTTTCCTCATTCTAGGGAAGTGTTTCAGAGATCACATATTTTGATTTTAAATAAAATGTAGAACTTTATCTTACTTTAGTCATTTCCAGTGCTTCAACTAACTTTAATGAATATATACAAAAGCAACCACTGTGGATCCTACACATGCTAAAGTTTAGAAGACTCACTACACACTGATACATGCTTTCTCTTTATGCACATTATAGAAGTGATGGAAAGCCAAGGACCTCTCATACTTCATTTTCCACGCTGTCAGTGCAATACACGTTTTTGATTTTTCCAGCTGTGCGGCAAGACTGCAGAGTAACTTCTTTATCGTTACAAACATACCAGCTTCACAGGAGGCTCATGAATCACCTATGCCATCATTTAATCATCAAGAAACAATTAAATAATTATTAATAATTAATAATTATTAATTAAATAAGTCAGGCTATTGGACTTCCAAGAACTTACCAAAAAAACAAGCCAAATGTCCCCCTACTTTTCTCAGTCACGACTGACTTTTAACTTCTGAAGCAGATACAATCTAGTACTACTGTTAATACACTACTTTTTTATTAGGGTTAAGTTTAAGATTTAAGTTGCTTTTATGTTAGAAATGATAGGAAGATTCCGCTTAAGTTATAGCAACTCTGAGCTATGGTTTATCACACACTACTTAGCAAATCTTTTCCCAACAATGTGAGATTCACTTTTGGATTGAGGATAATTTTAAAAGCCTTTATGAAATAACAAGCATATGATCCACTATATTTCAGCAGTGATTCCTTCAAACAATAATGAACAACTCTGTAAGGAGTTTGCTGTTAAATAACTTTGTGAACCCTTCATGTTTGCTCAGAACATTCTTTTGCAAAGTCTAGGAGACTGATTCAATAGACCAAGATATGGCTTGGTAGCAGTTTCATAGTTTGATTTTTTACCAGAAAGATTAAAACTATAGTATTTCATCACTGTAGTCAATTTCTACCACAGTGAGTCAAGAAAGCAAGGGCGAGGAAGAAAAGATCTAATCTGAAATTCACATTAGCACAATTGCTTATCAGATGCAGCTTCTGATAAAAAGTCCCACATGAAAGCTTTTTGTTTTATATATCACAAGGAAGAAGAAAGCATAGTTCAGCACAGTATTAAAATATGACTTCAAATCTCCTGTGGTTCAAAAAAAAAGCAAATGCTCATAGTTAAACTTTCTAAGAATTTTAATTATTATGTGCTGGCATAACAGTATTTTATTAAAAGAAGACTATGAACACATTGATCAGAGTGATGCAAGAGTAATTGCCAGAACTTGAAGTCCATATTCACCATCTACAGGTATCTGTGACACTTTAGTTGCATCTGTACAAACAAATTAAACATGGCTGTGACTATCCTTTGTCACTGAAGCCAATTTTCCCCCCAAAGCAGGGAATGTTCTTGACCCATACTAACTGCAGAACCATGCACAGGAAATTTTTCCTAGTGTGCTAGGCGACATGATTCACAAACAATCAAGGGACTGTTCTGACAATTGAACAGCACAGACAATCTGTTCTAGCACACGGGCATGTGCCCTGACATTTTTGGATTAATTCAAAAAAACCCACCCCTTTAATTTTCAAAGACTTTAAAATTCTTAGTTGGGACTTTGATGTAGAACAGGACACAACTGGAAAACAGGTAGTAAATATAAAGTGATGAAGAATCCAGAGAAACCACTTTGACATCTTTAACTTAGACCACACAACACTTGTAAATTAGGTCCCTGATTTTGGAAAGGTGATTCACATGGAAACAGAATTAAGTGTCTAAGAGCCCCCACAAACAGTGGGGTTAGGTGTACACTTCTGAAGGGAAAATAACAATGATTAGATGGGTTCTTCTGTTGGGTGACCCACAAAAAGTGACAAGCTACCTTCAGTAAACACTGGAAAATCCTGAAAGCAAAAATATTTCTGCATTCCCATCCTGCGGAGTTTAGATGCCTGACTCGGGACTTCATATATCTTCACTTTCTTGTGGTCCATAACCAAAAAGCACTTTCTGAAAGTCTAAATCAAATGGATTAAGCCTTAAAAGGTCACTAGCGCTGGCTGTGGCAGTGTACAACACCTCTGTCTTCTTTAGGAAAGACATCACGTGGCATTTACTACCTGTGCTCAAGAAAGGAAAAAGTTTATGTCTTCAAATTCTTAGCTTTAATTTTCAAGGAAAAAGAGAATGTTTTAACATGAAAACAATTTAAATTTGTGATGACTGATCATTTCATATTTGAGAAACAATGCATTATATCTCTAAGCTTAATTTCAGAGAAGTTTGAAGCTTAAAACATAGAGGTTAACTTTTAATAAAATAATTGAAATGTACCAAAAAGAAGCACATTGCTGCATATCACTAAGTATAAAATAGCACATCTGTGTTCAATTCAAGAAAATGAGTTATTCACAGTACATACACAGGATATAGCCAGTAAGGTAAAACACAATTCATTTAGTAAATAAAAAATAAGGAAATAATAAGGCTAAAAAATGAGATTAACAATCCAAACGCATTCTAATTTGCCAATTTGTTTTTTTTCATTAATAGACATCCACTGACCTCTGATACAATAAAGAGAGAAGTCATGCTTTGACAGATTGTGTTACAAAACAGCATCTTCATAACTCACAGTAATATCTAGCCTATTAGTTATGAATACCTAGAACTGTTCAAATTAGGACATAAATGTCACAGCAAGTATAATTCATCACAATTGTCCTTTGAATTTTTTTGAAAACTGGAATTTGGTTTTAAGTATTAATGATAAAAGGTAAAGTTTTCACACTATATTTGTAAATCGAAAGTCTTAGTAACATGACTTATCACTATCATATTTGGCTTTTAAAATCTTCAGTGAAATGTATGAATTGTAAATTATGGCAAATGTCCATTCTATCAAGTTCCATGTGAATTCACGAAGTTATTCCCCAACAGAATACAGCAGCATTAAACATTTTTCAGTGCAGTTCTCACAAGTGTGATAGTTAAGGAAAAATAATGATTTTTCCATTCAGAGTACCATAAATGGCATCTTGATTCTATTTCATCTCATAACAGTCTGGTTGGCTCCAGTACTTTTCTATCATAATCAAGGGGATTGTGGAATACTTAATTTACTAATAAAAACGCAATACTTCTGTCTTCCTTTCTCTTTTGCACATTTGTGGCTAAAATTTTTTCCATCTTAAGATACTCATACAAAGATGTTGATGGGGACTTTGTGCTCTGACTCTGCTTTGTGCTCTGGCATGTGCTTTTTGGCTGAGAAAAAAGCTTTCTTGAAATGCTCCCCTTGCTGCTGATGCAGAGGTCAAATAGAATAATTAGACTATCCAGCTTTCCAAGGAAAGAGTTTTATGAGCTTTAAAGGATATTGCCCAGATCACCAAGAATAAGTTCAGCATCTGGCATGTGATCCTTCCCATAAATCTGTGCTGACAAGAATGATCCTTCTCCAAGAATAAATTATCACTTCCCAGGAAGAAGCTAATGGGGATTTTTGTTTATTAAGTTCTGTTTAGCAAGAAAAAAAAAAAAGAGATCTATGTCAGACTGGCTACTTTACATTAATTTGAGGCAAGGATATTGATCAAAAAAATTCCTACATGATTCTGAAAACACGTTATCCTTGTTAAAACCATCAGCAGAAAAGCAGTTAATAGTGTTGGTATTTAAAACCACTGTATTTCAATGCATAAGCTAATAATCACATTATGATGAAAGGTCAGCTCCAGCTTATGAAGCTACTGCTTTTCAATTCTCTACAAGTTTATTAGAAAGCCATGTTATATTTGATACACCAGTTGCAATCTTTGTCCCACTAAAGCTGATGACAAAATCTACAATAGTTTCTCACGCCTAACCTTTCTTTATCAGGGGGAAGGAAAAGGTGAGGGTGAAAAGTGAAAATCACTTCACCTTTTTGGATGGAGCTTCAGAAAGGAATGAGAGTTTCATAGACCAAAAAGTAAAAATATAAGGGAGATCTGCTGTCTAATGGTTAGGGCACTCAGCTATAAACCAGAGTACTGAGTCTCCCTCCCCACAATTTTTTTGTTTATTGTACTTTAAAAAGAATAGTGAGTTTTTTTAAAAAAAACAAGATAAAGATTCCTACTGTCAAGAGATAAGTCTAAACTACATTTTGAGTAGACTGAAACATCTTTCTGCTTCGACTCTAGCAAACACACTATGAAGAAGCAGGGGATCAGATATACCTCTTTTGTATTTTTGGTATCTTATACCCATCGCAGTAAAAAAATACCAGGCAGCCCCCAGACTGTACCTGCACTTTCAGAATTAACCTTCTCAGACCCCTAAAGCAATCTGCATTTAAGACTCTGCTTTAAGGACCAGAGATGAAAAATTTATGAACTGAAGTACCTGATTTGTGAGTAGGTGCTGCACATAGTATTTGATCTTACTCCACAAATTTAAATTAATTTTTCTACAATTCATAATCAATACTTTATGAATTTATGATGTCATTACCTTAATATTACCTTTAATCTACTTAAACTTTGTGTTATATAAGTTCGGTACAAAGACATGGACAATCTTTCACATGTTATTTTACGTAGTTTTAAAATATACGTCAGCACTTGATCATAGTTTCATTAACTGGTAATAGCAGCCAGCTTGGCAGAAAAAGAGTATCCTACAAATCCTATAAATCACTGAAAAACATTGCAGTGGATTTCCAACAGAAGCCAAGCGTGTTGAAGATTAAAAACAGAAATCAACAAGAGTTTTCAGTTCTCACATAGATTTTTTACAATTCCTCAGAGTAACTTCTTGATGACACCCTAACAGAAGAACAAAGTTCCCTTTTTTTCTGATTCAACCCTAAAAGTCTGAGTATATTTTATCAAAGTTCATATTGTATCTTCAGCTAAAATCTGTCTCCCTCCATCACATTCCTCTGCAATAGTCTCTGGGAAGCTACACTATATTCTGTCTCATGTTGACAACTGGGGCACACTATCACTGGTTTCAGAAAATCCTGTCTTTCAGCCCAAAGTCATCCCCTCAGTATTGGAAAATATTATAATAATTGTAATTTGCCAGACTTCACCGAGCAGATTTTCATCAAGACGCAACATAACTTACGTTTATATCATCTGTTATAAATAGGAAAATTCATAGTATGATACTTCCAGATGAATGATGGTCCTTTATGCTATAGAAAAAGTAGGACAAGCACAGACAAATTTTGAACTAATGATCACTTCCAATTGCCACTAGCAACATTTCTTTCCATGCTTCAAGCACTCCCTTCTTTCACTTTGCACAAATGTATCTTTTAAAAGAGAAATTATATAAAATTTGTCTATCTTCTCAGGAAAAACATCTTCTATAAGCACTGAAACTTTGGGCTAAAGCATACTTTGCTTAGTCTTTACTTGTTGAAAGGGACAGAATAATAAATAGCAACCTACAGAAATACTGAAGATTCTACCTTGTAAGAAAGATATAAAGTAAAGAGTCAAGATTTCTGTATAAGCAGTCTTTTTTATTACCTGCCAACACTATGTGTATCCAAATCCAACAAGATTCAGGATATATATGTACCAAAATCCAAGCAAGGTCTTGTTAGTTTGGGTACACATATATCCTGCATGTATATATCCTATGTAAGACTAGATTCTTCCCTCCTGTTTAGCTTTAACAATTATCATTATTCTCTGAGTTTTCTTTTAACTGACAAATGAAAGAAACGTCCACGAATAGCCAAACAACAGTCATTTTAAGCACACATACTATTTCAGAAGGAAGAGAAGGATGCTAGATGCCAGAGAAAGATTTTGTAAGATATTAACAAGTATTAATTAACTTCTGTAATGATAAAAGGTCTATGGCTTTGAATACCTAAAGATTCCTCCCCAGTTATTCAAGGCACAAGCACGAATGCACTGTTTAACACATGATCCTTACAAAACCATTATTCTTTGTATGAATAGGATTCTTGGAGGTGCAAGCAATTAGGTTGCTGTAAATAACCTAAAATGTAAAAAACACTTAAAAATAAGTATGCTATCAGAGATATCAATTAGCTTATGATTAAAATTGTTTCTAAACCATCCTACATCTGAGCAATGAATATAGAATATTAGAAAATCCAAAAGGAAATGACTATGACAATGTTTTACAGACAATTGTAAGCTTGTTATACAGTACTCTCCTTGGAGGTTTAAGCTGTCAGAAAAGGAACTGATCTAGCAAGACTGTAATGAAAATAAAAGATTATATTTTCCCAAAGGAATTAGAATAGCTTTGTAAATTAATAAATAGAGGACACTAATATTTTCCTACAAAGGAAAGGCTTCTTATTTTACTATGATGTATGCATAAATGCCTTTTATTCAGGTTGTTAAAAGGAAGATAAGCAACAGTTAAGAGCAAAGGCTGCACTTTCAAATAAAAACAAAGTATAAGTAGATGGGAATTATATGAAGGTATTAGATGAAGTTGAAGATAAAATACATTCTTTGGAGAAAAACTTGTAATAGGGATCAAAAAAAGAGAGCTCTTAGTGACATATGGCCATGCAACATCAATAGATTCATAACTGTCCTAACACGGGCAGACAACTTCCAGTCACGGAATAAATCAGAATTCAGTGTGCCAAATTCAGAGAAGGAAATTATTAATAAAAAGACTGCAAACATTAAGAAAAAGATTTGTGAGAAATAAAAATTAAAGGATATAGACCAGTAATTTTTGGCCTGTGTAAAGCAATTGATCTGCAAGGAGTAAATGATGTCAATAATGCTAAGGTATCAATAAAATGTAAAGGGCAAAGCTAAGGAACAGTCAAAATAACCTGAATCAAACATTAGCTCAACCAGAAAGTGTCCAGTGGCATTAGTTCCATATTTTATAGCATATTCCACTTACTAGAAGCCAAAAATACAGTTATAAATCCTAGTCAGTGGTCTGGAAAGCTTGACAATGGTTACATTGATTGTCACGCAGTGGAATCAATGGGCAACTATAAAGCAAAAGCACATAGGGAAAGAATATGACTAGATTTGACTTAAAATGAAAATATAAAAAATAAAAATAAAAAAAAATCATCAGGAGTGTTAAAATGCACTTCTGTAAAAAATGGTTAATGGCTATACTATTGTCACATAAAAATGAGTAACTTTTCTTAACATATCTCAGCATTTTAACAATGACAAACAAATTCAACCTGGAACTGGAGTTCCTAATTCTGCCTTTGATTATGCTCCTGTAAAACCGGAATAACACATTTGAAATATAATACAAGATCAAAATCTGACTGATTATCTAAAGTACTTTTCATTGTGTCCCTTGAGTAAATAAAAATCTTTATGGTCACTGAGCAGAGGAGGAAGCCAAATAACTCCATTGTCTGGAGCAATGGGAGTGGTCCACATAGAGGAAAAACACAGCTCTCCTGCTTCTGAACCCAAACAAATACACAGACAGCTATGTCGTGTGCCTCTACACCATGGTATTTGATGTGTCCAGTTTCAGAAGAGCTTTCCCATCCCTGGGGCAGTGCTGCATAAATGCACAAGGTCAGTCTGTGTCCAGGAGCAGTATAGTTCATCATCTAAGACTGTACCCTGACAAAGCAGAGCTGGCTTGCATGAAATCAGGTGCAGTGATTCCATAGTGCACTCAGATGCACTCACAGCACATGACGATCAAGATAATTCATTTGGGAATTACGATTACAGAAAAGAGACTATACTAGTGGCTATAAAGTCACCACTGTAAATTGACACAGTGAACCAGTGATACATCATAACTTTTGCACACACCATCCAGGTAACATTTGCCAAGGGGGAGTCAAACCTTAAGCAAATACCCCCAGACAGGAAAACTTCTTTAATTATGAATCAGCAAATTCCACAATCTCATGTGCAACAAACCTGAAAACAATTTCTCTCTAGGCATTCTGGCTCTTTCAAAACTAGCAAACTAAACAGGCTCAGACTTAGACTCAGCACTGGAAAATGACTGTCCATAACATTTGACTGTGAGTGCAATTCCTTGCACAGTTTTGGTCCCTGCCAATTATTATTCTCCCAGAGAATGTTTGGGCATGGTCCAAGGACTGTTCCAAGATGACACTAGGGGTAAGGCTACCTTGTTTTGTGGGAGGAGATTTGAGACATACGGCTCTAAGCTGTGCTGTAGCATTTACCCACAGAGAAGAGGCCCTTCTCCATTTTATTTCTAGTCTAGATGTAATCCCCTAATTTTGGGCCTCATGAGTAACATCAGCCCTTTCCCATGTTCATGTTGTCACTCATGAAGAACTATACCATATCATAAGGAAGATCAACTGATCGATAAAAATACTAGGTAACAGTAACATGACTGACAATTAGTATTTTCAAGCAAACTCATACTTCGTGTTTCTGCAAGACTAAATCCTTCCTTTTTTCCTCCATTGTCTAAAAATCTTAATATACCCCTTATTATACACACTTTAGGGGCAGACTACAAGCTTCCCTGTAACTGTTGCTAAGTACTCAATTCCCTTCCTATGTACAGCTGTATTTGAGTAGTATTCTTTATTTTTAAAAAGCTGAGGTATAGGCAGCCAGTAACTGTTCTGCTTGCTTTGGAGATGTTGAAATTGATCTGTGAAACATTTGGCCAGATCCAGAAACGGATGTAAGTACCTACAATTTACAACTTGTAAGGTGACATTTGTAATTTGCGTACATAGTCTGTAGATTAGGATCCAAAGACAGACGTGAGATTTTAGGCTTCCTATCCAGGATGTATGAGCACACCTCCAAAAGGCAATCCATGATACTTGTATGTTATAGCTAGACAAAAGATATTAACCAGACACATACGTTTGAATTCCAGCTGATACTGAGAACATCTGGGGCAGGACTATGTAGGAAACAACTCTGGATCTTCTGCTTGGAGTTCACTCTCCTGGAGCTGAATTCTGCTACTGCTTAAGTGTCTGAACTGTTGTCCTACGTAATCAGGTTTTCCTGTGCTTGATCCCTTTCTGGAACTACGGATCTTACATCATTTTCTGCACTGTGGCCCAGTCACATCCCAAATGCTATAGGCTGCATTTTCCTACTCTCCCAATCTTTTATGTAATGTTTGGCATAACCTCCTGCAAGTAATTCAGGCTTAGGACTGTCTGGAACATGATTTGTCTCTTCCTGGGCAACTACTTTTGATGACAGCAGCATTAACATTATTTTAGTTAAGCATTCTCTGTATTTTGTGCTGTCCTCAGTGTTGCTAGTTTGCACTAGGTATACCCTGAACACAGCTACCAGACCCTTCATGTACCTGTGCTATGAAAGTGGTGGGTCATTGCCAACACTGTCAGGTCTGGAACAAGTACTCACATGGTGATACCAAAACGCTTGATCTGTCCATCCGGATGGTCTCCTGTTAGACACAAGGAAAGCACCCCAGTCCCTTATTACCACAGAAGCAGATTTCCCCTGTGCAGTATGGTGAGAACAAGAGGTTTGGTTTATTGTCTTGCACCAGCTGTGGTGACCAGGTGCAGGGCCGCCCCACAGGTACCTTGGCCAGCAGCCATCACCTTAATTGTGTAACTTCTTAACACTTTTCCCATTTCTTGACCCTTCTTTTTGTCACCCTTAGACCTCCCTTTGTCCACCTCAGTCTCCTCCTCTACATCTGTACCCAAATTTGATATTTCTGGTATCATTACCTAGGTAATCTTGACTGATATGGTTACCTATGCATTGCTGGCCTTGCAAGACTCTACACGCCTAAAGGTCTCCAATATTCCCCTCCAATTATCTGTGAAGTTCAGCCATTTCTCACATAACTCCCCCTTAACTGCCTAAGAAACCCCGACATCCCTCACAGCACCAGCTGTAATTTTTGTCAGCTTCTCACACCGTTACTTGTCACAACTGGCAATTTTTCATGTAATGTCTAGTAGTTTCTCACGTACTGTTTGACTAACTTAACCTCAGGTGAGGGCCTAGTCCTTTGCCTAGTCATTTGCCTGCAGCCCTAGCAGACTAGAGGCCCCAGTTCACCCTAACTAACTTCAGGCATGTGAGTACAATTGTCATAGGCTCCCTAGGCAGTCAATTGAGATAGAGGCAGCTAAGCTAAAAAATAAAGAAATTACATAAGCTGTATCTCTTTCTGGCTATTTCTCTCTGTTGACTACAAAAGGAAGGTCACTGTGATTATACTTAAAATTTACATGACTGGAATTGGGAGTAATGAATCTACCAAAAGGATACATCCACATAGTATTCTTCAGGACAATCTGAGCTTGCTTTGCCTACAGACTGAGCCCACATATATACAACATGAGCTAGCTTCAATCTAAAAGTTGTGCAACTGCCTGCACAGCCTTTCACCAGGGCCACCCTTCCCTGCACTCCTATTTTCTTTATTTCAAAGTTCTTGATTCCAGCTTGATTGCTCCCCAAATCCCTGTGGCAAAGAGACTAGTTTATATTCTTCTTCATTGCTTGAATGAAATGTAAAAACCAAGGGGTGTTTCTTCCCCTTTCCCTACCACCTTTGCTGAAGAAAACAGGAATATGGATACCAACATTTCCTTTACATCTCAGAGGTGCTAGAATTCTGTTTCATATTTTCCAGGTAAAAAATCCCAGAGAGATTCTCTGTCTTCCTCTCTTGATTGTGCATGGGATAGGGAGGCCTTATTCCTTCCTCAGGCCCATCAGAAAAGGGAATGTGGGCCTGATACTTCCTCTTCAAAGAAGTTGGAAATCCTGGAAAAAACAGGGAATTCTCACTTTCTTGCCATCAGAAGATGATGGATGTAATGCAAGCACAGGCTTCCACATTTCTTACAGCAGGGAGGGATGATGGGAATCATCATGCCCAATGGCAGTGAGAAGACACTGTTATCCCACCTTGCACTCACCCTGAACACACAAAGGTCATGACCAGTTTTCCATAAACCCATAGTCTTCTGTTTTCAGGTGTCTTATAATTTTTTGGTTACAGGAAAAATTCACTGTATTGGACTTATGATGACTGTTTTATTTGTATACATAATTTAGATGGGCTGGGTTTTTAGAATACTTTCCTCCTCTGACCTTCCACCCATATCAATTCTACCTTGCATGGTTTCAGGGTTGGTTTTAACCTGGTATGGAGCAGAGTGACATTATCTGTAGATTGCAGGTTTTTCAGACCATTGTTCCTCATATCTCCCAGATTTAACCTAGCATAAAAGTTCCACTTTAAATGTAGCTGATCTTTGGATGCAGCTAAAAAACAGGTAGCAATAACAGTGGAAAAGCAATACACATGAGCTCCCAGTACAAATCTTTGACCAGGAAGAGCTGAGGTGATCCCATAGCTTACAAAAGAGGTACAAATGTATACAAACAGGTATTAATTAGTATGCAGTAGAAGTACGAAGATAATTTTACCTCTGTGTATGGCACTAAGGTGACTGATTCAAGAATAATATATCTAGCTTTTAACATAATTTTTTTTTAATACTAAAACTAGAGATATTGAAGGAAAGACTCAGTAAAACTATTTGAGAACTGGATAAAATGTTTTACAGTGAGGCACTTAAAGAAATCCTGAGCTTCCTAAAACAATTACCAAGCATTATTTCATTACATTCATATGGAGAAAATTTTGGATATTAAAGGGCTCTTTAATCTAGTATAAAAGAATATAGCAAGAGCCAGTGTCTCAATGTTGGAAAAGATGTTGACATGAAGTGTGATTACCCACTGGACCAAATTATCAAAGAAAGCAATGGGTTCATCAACTCCTCCTGATGTCTTCAAAACAATATGGATACCTCTCCGGAAAATGGTTTAGACAAATTTTAGTTATTATGCTAAATATAGAGGTAAATATACACTGTTTGACTAGATGATCTACTGATACCCCTCAGCCAAAGATCTTATGACAGGCCAGAGAAGGCTCCAGGTGTCAAAAACTACAAGTAAGGAATATATACAAACAGGTCAGTGAAAGAATAATAATTTTTTCTCATATGCAGCTGGTGAAAGTGATGGTGATTGTCCAAAACCTAAACGTGGTCATCAAAAAGTAAAAATTGGCTACACATAGCAGACATACGCACTAGTATTGTAGTGGAGCTAAACAACCGAAGTGACTTATAAAGAGGAGTTTCAACATGCATCTGAAAACATCTGGATTTCTGTAAAAACAGTAATGGGCACTAAATGAGTAACTTCAGCCATACACGTTTGACCTCATTTATCATGCACGACCTTTCAAATTCACTATCCAGAAGTTGTATATTAACAGTATGGCTGTAAGTGAGTGAACGCAGCTGCAGTTATCACAAAAGAAAATGGAAATTTGCTTTCTCCTCCTTATTACATTTAATCCATCTCATAATGTTTCTTTTAAAGTTGATTTTCTCATATATTGATATTTCGTTCCCTGGAACACTGGCTCATGTATTTTATTCCACAGGATTTTAACACAAAAAATAGAGGGTTTTTTTATATTTTTAACTATTCTAGGAATAATCTGTGACTTGAAGGGCAGATTTTAAATCAATTTCTGCAATGTGTGTGTGAATATGCCTACTACATAGTAAGACTAAGAAGGTTAGTATTCTAGATTTCACATTTTTAGTGTGCATTACCAAAGGCTGTATATAGCTAACTGAATAGGGGAAAAAAACCTTTAACTGAAACAAAAATAAAACACATCCCTTTTACTGTGACTGTATGTAAGGGGAAAAGGATAGTACATAGCAACTGCAAGGGACTGTATTATCCTGATTTTAAAAAATCATATTTAAAGGAATACGTCAAAATACACCAGGCACGAAATGCAGTAAGCATAAAAAAGCTTGGATCAGGTTCTCTATTTATTCATACTCATCACTATCATGCACGAGCAATTTCTAGGTCCTCATAGTTTCTGATATCTACCACTGATTATTTTTTTCTTTTATCCTCACCAGCATTACTCCTCTGAGTTTACCAATACTTTGCAATGTGTTTATATTTTTTAAGAGCACAAAGATTGCCATGAATTGGTTATTTATTTATTAATTTATGAGACTCCACATATCATTACTACAGTGTAGAGTCCCTTGAGAAGATTTGATCTGAAAAATTAAAGACAAATAACATGTAACTATTCCCAACTGTATTGCTAAGTCATTTAACATCATAATAACTGCAATCACTAGAGCGAAGTCCTATTATCCACAATGGAATATTTTTCTCTCACATGGGCAGCAATATGTCCAATGAGATGACAAGAACTTATGTCAAGACATATCAAGTGAAATCCCTCTCACCTGATTTTAGATGCCTTGAATGCAGACAACTATATCCGAGCTAGTAATTTTAGGCTTCCTTTAGAATCAATGGAGAGAAATAAGCATGCACCTTAGCTCACCTCTACCATAGGTGAGAGAGCCCAGCCTTTTTTGTTTTTTGGAAATGTAAATAATTGCTGTTGAAGTCAAACTAATGTGTTTGGCAAGTTTCAGTTGTTATTGACTCATGCACAGATCCTGAAAAACAAAGATATTCATGATAAGATAACTTTCACCTCTTCAGTTGATGCCTGAAGTCCAGACCTCTATGCAAAGCCAGAAAGTTCTTATACATGGTAAAGTGAAAGTATAGACGTGCAAAATCTACTAGTATCACTTGATCTTCCACTTTTTGTATACTCAGGAAGGTCTTCATAGAGCTCAACAAGTTCAGACGTAGTAAGATCCAGACTAAGCTCATCTCAAGCTAGATACTTGGTTGGGGTACCTAAATTAAGACCGTCACTACTCCAGGCTGGCCCTGCCATCAATGAAGGGAGAGAGGCTCCTTGGAAAGCAAGTCAGCCCTCTGGTGTCCTGCACCAGTGCCCGAGGGACACGCTCTGCCCACCAACTCGCTGTGAAAACCTATGGCATTAACACCTCATGCTCTTTTTTCTGCTCAAAGCATTTGAAGGTGTGTTACAGCCAGTTGCAGTGGCTTTCCCTGGCATAAAACAGAGGGTATCTATCTCTTTTGTGACAATAATGCCTGAGGACTTTGCAGGGTGAAGACAGCAAAACTTACTGCAGTTTCATCCACACTGCCTTTAGCGATTAATCCATGACATGAACTGTTTCAGAGAGTACAAGCTGGCAGAAGCTAAAACCTTACCAGAGAACATACTACAGAGAACATACACTTAGGCAATACAGGTGAATAATAGTTTGAATCTTTCTCCTAGGCTGTGTGTTATTTATCAGTACAGATATCCTCAAAGTTGCCTAAACTTAGGGAGAAAGAATACGAGCCTAAGATGATATTTTCACCCTGGTACACAGATGCTCAAGTTATGGCCATGGTATGGAGTCACATCTCTGTGACTTCACCTCTGTGACTACATGTTCAAGTCACACCTCTCTCCTACTGACAGCTGTCAATATAAGTCTACCCCTGTGCTCTCTAGAGGAATTATGCTTCTTTTTAATTTTGAGAGCTTGCAGATTTCCAATCTTATTCAGTTGCTATACTCTTGGTAAATAGCTGAGAACTGGTGTATTTATAAGCAATAGGGGTTTTTGCTGGTTGGGACAAAAGATGTCTAGAAGGATGTGCCACATCTGGATCAAAGAGAACGTTTATGACACTAGCGAACAAAAACATTGCCCTACCTGTTTCTCTTTGAAAATCTCTCTAGAAAAGGGTTTGCCTACCCCACATTTTGTTGGGATACTTGCTCCCTTGCCAAAAAAAGGCATCTTTCATACTCACTATTTATTAGAATTGTAACCTTATGAAAAAAATTATACTAAAGCCCAACAGACTTAGGGTAGGACATTACCAAGAAGCTTCCAGGCAGGGACTAAACAAAATAGAATGGATAGTAGTATTAAATATATTAAAAATTTGCTGAGAGACAGTCACCTTATGCAATATAGCTTGATTAAGTACAACAGATATACGTTTATTTACAAATAAAAATGAGAATACAAGAATGCTTTTATATCCTGGTGCAGCACACGAAGATACTTCAGATACCGCTTTTTTAAAGCTTCTGCTGTCCAGAAATTCTCAGTGCTGAGTGTATGGGGTATGTGTGAACCAAGAATGGGTTGGAAAAGAAAGAAAATAAATCTATAAAAAAGAAACAAAAGTCAAAACAAAGCAGCTTTGTTGATGCTCAGGCTAATTTTTATATATGAATTTATTTATATGTTAATTCCTTGCTTCTCAGGTTTTGCCAGTCAGCAACAAGAGTAAGGAAAACATTTTCTTTTTCCTGTGATTAATAACTGTTTTCTGAATTATTTACTGTTCATCACCTTCATCTCCAGTCTTCAAAACACGGGATTTTGGCTAAAGAGAAGATGTAGAGTATGAAAGACTCAGCATGTCAAATTATTGCCAGTGCTTGGCTGGTATTTTCTTATGAATGTTCATGTTTAGACTAATCACTACATTTGGGGTCAGAAGAGTATTTCACACTTAGTCAGACTGTCATGACTGTTCTGTCTTCTTCTTGTGGGTATCTTTCCCTGCGGTCTTTGATGAGGACAGTGATTCACTTCCCTTTCATTCTGGAAATTTTACCAAATGCCTTTCCTGCTGCTGCAAGAAACCAAATACACTGGCAAATCTTGATCTCTCCTTTTTTCTTTCTGCAGTACATTATAATTGTAGCTTCTATTATTAAGTTACAAATTTTTTTAGGCACAGTACGTGGGGGGCATGCCAGATTCATGTTCGGTGAAACTTCTGTTGCACAATGACTGTGACAGTAGGGATCTAAACTCTGCAACCTACTTTCCTCTACCACTTTTATGCACCTGACTAGTTTTCTTTTCTATATATTGCTTTGTACCAATCTAATTTTTGGATCACTTGCATTTTATTCCAGAAATCTCTAATCAAACAAACCATATTTTCACTTGTTGCTCTCTGTGTCTTGAAAGAAGTTTACATATTCAATTAATATATTTTCTCTGCCATACAGAACTCATGCAATAAACATGCAATGAAACCCTGATGAAGGAGAATACTGGTTCTGATGCATTTCATTTTACATTTACTTGATTATAAACATACAATAGGAATTAAACTGTATTATGGATAAATTCTTTAAAATTTTCAATTAAATACATTTTAGAGTTAGTTATGCAAAGCACTTGAAGTGGCAAGACTACCCACTACTTCCCTTCCCTGAACTTAACATAACCCATCTGATTTACAGTAAAACTAACCTCATTAATAATTAGATCTCTGGGTGAACATAAGTATCTATTCTTGCTCTATTGTATATTAAGAGAGATTGTGAAAACAGAAATTATGACAAGCATGGAATCATAGCTGCCTTATAATTAAAAGCAGTGGAAGCAGCTCAAAAGCATTGTGTCTTAGGCTATGGTTTCACAAATCTTTGGCTGCAGTACCAGACACGCAACTGTTTGTGCAGCTGTTCCATGAAGCAGATCAGGGAAAGTATCCAATTTAAAAATAATCTAGAAGAAAAAATAACCCAGCATCAGTTTCTCAATCTAGTTCATAAAGCAGCCACAAAAACAGTTGGGCTGTCACAAGCAGAGGAGACAGCACAGGATGTCAAAGAGGCAGGACAGAGACGCAAGGAACAGGAATACCTTAAAGCTCATATTAATGTTAAAAATGAATCAATCAATTAATTAAGAAGAGCTTTTTGAAGAGAGCTTTTGCAATAAAACTGGTACTTTACTAAAAAACCTGTCAATCGGTCAGAGCTATCCCATCTTGCCTTTACAGAACATTCCTCAACATAAAAGTTTCTGACAGGAATCAAGGAAAATAAAGTGGCGCAAGTCAAACCAGACAAATCTATCTACTTTTCTTAAGAGCACCCCCACCACTCCAGTGCCTCACAAGCCTTTGGAAGTATTTTATCTTTCCAGTACTACAGGTACTCATGAGGTAAGGAGGTACTATATACAAGCATGGAAACTGAAAATATTTTAAAGGCAAGCTCACAAAAGGATGATACTCACATTGACTAACTGTAGGAAGCTCTGTTAAATGAGTAAGTTGGGAATATAGGGCGCCCCACATAGTCAACAGAGAGAAGCAGATTCCTAAGTGAAGTATTTGAACCTCTATTTACACAGGGAGTCCAAACACAGATGTTAGAAACCAAAATATTTAAAGAGAGTATATATACCTTCTTAGTACCTGAATTCACAATGGCAACTAGCTCCTATTGAAATCAACAGGACTTGATGCCTATTACCTCAATTTGCCTTGTCTAACTTCACGTGCCAACTGAGGCATCCAACTATGTAGTCTATGGAGAAAAAGAAGCAAACTAAACCTTCTTCTGCAGACACCTTTCACCACTGAAAATGAAGGAGCCCAGAAAAACTAGGCTCCAAACTTAGGTGTCTCAGGTAAGTGGAAAGAAGCTGAGTTTTAAAGCCTGTACGGAATTTAGGCTTGCAACTCAAATGCACTTCGCTTAACCACAGACATTTAAGCATGGAGTCTTGCAGTTCTAGGCTCATTCTGTGGTTAATGGAGAAAGATATCTCCAGAAACTGATACAAGTAGGAGTCTGATTTTGGTGCACTGCATTATCCTTTCTCTCTGCAGACTACATAGGGAACTCATGAACCTAATTTAGGGCAGAATTACTTTTAGCTAACTTTCTAAAAATTAGATCACTAAGTGAAGGAAGCTACCTCACAGACCATGGTAAGAAATAGGTACCTTCAAACAGCAAAGCCAGATGACTTGTCTCAGAAAAGCATTTAAGCATATGTCAGTGGTTCCACCACTGAGCTGTCTTGAGGGATTCAATTTCATATCACCATGCTATCAAGCTAATGTGAGTGAGTTGTACCCTTCACTTTCTACCTTTCAGCTGAAACGATATAAATTCTGGACTTCAAAGTTTTTACACATTCAGTGTACAAATATGGAAGTGGGACAAATATCTATCCTTTCTTTGAGCATTTTTTAAAAAAGATAGATAGATACACACACACACACATATAAACTGAACACAATCATGTATGCTATAAAAATTCCTGTTTTTTCTGTACTGAGGAAGATCACATAAATCAGAACTTGCTGGGTAACTGTTCTTGTAGGTTTCAGAGCTACAATAGGAAAAAGTGTTTAGCTATACATTTCTCCTGATATTACTTTTCCTTCAGACTTATATTATTGCAGGCATTCAATGCAAATATTTTTAACTTTTGAAGCAAAATGTAACCATAATGCTTGTTTATTCTTCTCAAAAGAGAAGTATTAGAGAAACTATATTAATAAACCATTAAATGCAATCTTTCATGGTTATTTTTAAGTGAGCTTTAAGTGAAAAATTAATACATAACAGAGAAGACCAGTTTTCACTTTCATGTATTTATAAGTGTGAAGGAAAGGATCAAAGGCAAGGGTAGGGTTTCTCACAATACCTTCCTTGTGAATAACGGCTGAGAAGTTTGGAAAGCAAACTAATTGCTTAACTTTCACATTATCTACAAAGCTGCCTTTTGAAAGCTCGGTTAAAATCTCAGTCATCTGTTATGTTTGATCAAGTTAGTTTTGACTGAAATGCTGTCACTGTCTAAAAAGAGACCTGTTTATTTTCTTTAAAGAGTTTGGGAGACTCATAAAAAAATCCTGTTTGTTTTGACTTCTAAAATATTTTGGGAGAGGTTGTGGGAACAAGGCAACCATAAGTATGCCCATCACATCAGCCTAAATGATGAAACAAAACAGCATCAAGTTAGACAAAAGTACAATGAAACAATGAACGCACACTTCTTTTGCTATCTTGTGTTTCTGATACCTGAACATTAAACATCTTAACATTAAGCATCTGATTCTATCACTATATAGGGCATGTCAAACAATTAATGTTTTAAGCCCTGATCCATGTCAAAGCATTGTCCAACACTACCCTGGACAGGGTCTGAATTGGGTTCCATAGGTATTTTAATGAGCAACAGTATCTGGAAACGGAAGAGGAAAATTGAATTTCCTAAAAACACGTGACAAGCTCTGCATAAGTCCACCTCTCTGAGGTCACTCATTTTTTTTTGCCCCACCTCTGATGCCAAATCACCCTCTGGAGATTTGCAGGAATCAAGACACTCTCTGGTGATTACAGGCCTTTGATTGCTGGCCTCTTATCTTGGCCAAACAGCTATGTAATTTCAGCAAACACTCTAAAAAGATGCCATTATATCAAATATCTGCTTGCTGTTACATGGGAAGCCAAACTCCTGCATGCATTCCAGTGAACTACAGGCATATCGTAAGCTTTTCATTTCTGCTCAGTTGAGAACAGCTTATTTTCCTGGTCTCATTGCACTCATGTAATTCTTAAATAACAATATTAACAATGTTATTGTCTGTCAGTTCCACCACCATCAAAACTATTGTCAACAGAATCTGCTCTAAAGCAGATTCTGAGTGGGATTCAGTTACATAAACACAGACATACAGTGCCACTGGAAAAGCTGCAGGGCAGCTGAGATAGCCAGGAAGACATGGCACAGGATCAATGGGAGACCTGCACTTCTCCAGAACAGCTATTGAGCTCAGTTGTTTCAGGTCACCAAATATGATATTAGATGCTTGTCATTAGGAAACTAAATCCCAGCAAATGTTTAATTTGTCTAATATACAGGAATGGAATAGTTTTGCTTTTAATACTATTGGTTTTAATCTCAGATTCAAATGAAAGTATTAAATAGAAATGACCAAGAATTACAAAAAACATTGCAAATAAAGTTATGACTGTAAAAAGGCACACCACATAAATCAGACAGGAAATATACATGCACGAACAAGAGAAGGAAGTATTTAACTCGAATAAATGCTTGACTGATACAAAAAAAAAAAAAAACCTAGGACTCCTCACACTCTACGAGCTGGTTACGAACCTGTTATCTCTTCATGATTGGCTATATCTTTGAACTTGAGTCCTTTAGTAGGCATTTTTTCAGGGGAGGAACTCAGCACATCTACCAAAAGGGACATCAAGGATTCACTCTAACCTGAGAGTGACCACCACATGTGTCTCCTGGCAATATAACAGGGTTTATCTCTGCAATAGATTTATTTTCTGAAATTGGTTTAAAGATGATGCAGACAGAGCACAATCTCTTTAAAAAAAAAAAAGGTATCCATAGATGCAAGGGAAAATTATTAAAACAAAAGGTCCGTACATACACTTACACTGTAGCATTCTCCTAAAGAGTTAGATATGCTGGAGCTTCCTAGTACAATATTTGGGAATGAAGTTTAATTTCACAGAATCATAGAATGGTTGAGGTTGGAAGGGACCTCTGGAGATCATCTGAGTCCAACCCCCCTGCTCAAGCAGGGTCACCTAGAGCACATTGCACAGGATCACGTCCAGGCGGCTTTTGAATATCTCCAGAGAAGGAGACTCCACMACCTCTCTGGGCAACCTGTTCCAGTGCTCTGTCACCCTCACAGTGAAAAAGTTTTTCCTCATGTTCAGATGGAACTGCCTGTGTTTCAGTTTGTGCCCGTTGCCATGCGTCCTGTCACTGGGCACCACTGAAAAGAGTCTGGCTCCATCCTCTCGACACCCTCCCTTTAGATATTTGTATATATTGATAAGATCCCCTCTCAGCCTTCTCTTCTCCAAGCTAAACAGGCCCAGCTCTCTCAGCCTTTCCTCACAAGAGAGATGCTCCAGTCCCCTAATCATCTTTGTAGCCCTTCGCTGGACTTGCTCCAGTAGTGCCACATCCCTCTTGTACTGGGGAGCCCAGAACTGGACGCAGGACTCCAGAGGTGGCCTCACCAGGGTTGAGTAGAGGGGGAGAATCACCTCCCTCCACCTGCTGGCAACACTCTTCCTCATGCACCCCAGGATACCATTGGCCTTCTTGGCCACAAGGGCACATTGCTGCCTCATGCTTAACTTGGTGTCCACCAGCACTCCCAGGTCCTTCTCCGCAGAGCTGCTTTCCAGCAGGTCCACCCCCAGCCTGTCCTGGAGCATGGGGTTATTCCTCCCCAGGTGCAGGACCCTGCACTTGCCTTTGTTGAACTTCATGAGGTTCCTCTCCACCCACCTCTCCAGCCTGTCCAGGTCTCTCTGAATGGCAGCACAGCCCTGTGGCGTATCAGCCACTCCTCCCAGTTTTGTATCACCAGCAAACTTGCTGAGGGTGCACTCTGTCCCTTCATCCAGGTCATAATTTCCTTCCCTGGAAACCATATCTCTCCCTTCAGCTTAGCAACAGGCTGTTCCATCACTTTTTTGCTCTTCGTTCAAGCTCTCTGATTTTTAGGGCCCTGGCTTTGTCCTTAGCTGAGACAGTTGTCTGTGGCCATTAAAATTGGGTGTGCAAGGGTGTGCAAGGTGAGGTGAAGGAACATAAGGCCTATTGGGGACTCGCACAGTGGGTCTATCACAGCTGGCTTAGGAGGCACAACACGGTACAAGAAATTGCCCACTGGGCTGGTAATCTCAGTGGGGCAGGGAAAACAGGCTTGTGTCTGGTTTCCCATTTCATGAATGTCTAGGGAGCACTAGAGATCAGGAGCTTTGGCCATACAAACACAGATCCGGCAGTTTGCGCGGAAGCCGGTAGGGAAGGGGGCTCACAGGGACCCAGAGGCTGCACGGGACCGGGGGAGCCAGCGTAACGACGGCAGTGATGCACCCCAGGATGCAGTTGCCAGCATGGGAATTTCCTCAAGAGTCAGAGCCAAGGCTACGTGCAGCTGTGCCATAGCAGAGGATCCTCAGAGAACAGCCTGCCGAACCTGTGGGCAGTGGAGAAGGTTACTGAGGGGATTACAGAGAGAGAGTGACACAAGAGACCTATATTCAGACAAATGAATTCCACCCTTATGCTTAGGTGTGCTAGCACACTCAGATTTTGTACAATCAGCAATGATTTTATGGAAAGTATTCACCTCTTCCAATTCTCAACCCTTAAAAGTACATAACACCACAGCAGTATTAGCTTTGTAAGATTACTGAGGTTGCAACATATGCGATCCATTTATATGAAAGCCCGCACTCCCTAGGCAACATGCTTCCCATCAATTGGTCTGTCCTCCACTGAAACAGAACCACTATAATTAGTCAGTTCATATCTGTATTAAAATAGAGGATGAGAAGACCATGATTCAGGTAGAATTCAACAAACAAACTGGGATGGGAGCTGCTCTAACACAGAACAGGGATATGCAGAGACCTTGCTAAAATGTTCCTTTACACTGTTAGAAGAAATGCTTGATTGTCTGCCCTTTCATTAGGCTTTTGCAGATGCCTGCAAAATTTGGCTGCATAATAGGAATAATAAAAAAAGGATCTTCAATACTTTTTAAATAATAGAACAGAATACAATAATTTAAATGCTATGAAATTTGCTAATATTTGAAATGACATAAAAAGTGAGGAAAATAGCTTGTAGTGTTATAAGCAACAGATGGATTTTTCTTCTAATCTACAGTTTTTAAGAAACCAAGTCACGCATATTATTTTAGCAAAATAAATGTTACATATAAACTAGTAAAAAGGTAGATTCCATCCCACACAGACACAACTCTTTTCTTAAAAGAAAACTCACAGAATCACAGAATAGTTGGGGTTGGAAGGGACCTCTGAGATCATCTGGTACAAATCCCTGCTTAAGCAGGGTCACCTACAGCATGTTGCCCAGGACCATATCCAGGTGGCTTCTGAATATCTCCAGGGATTCAGACTCCAAAACCTCTCTGGGCAACCTGCTCCAGTGCTCTGTTGCCCTCACAGTAAAAACGTTTTTCCTTAGATTCAGGTGGAACTTCTTGTGTTTCAGTGTGTGCCCATTACCTCTCGTCCTGTCACTGGGCATCGCGGAAAAGAGTCTGGCCCTGTCTTCTTTACATCCTCCTTTCAGATATTTATACAAACTCATAAGATCCCCCCTGCCCCTTCTCTTCTCCAGACTAACCAGTCCCAGGTCTCTCAACCTTTCCTCCTACGACAGATGCTCCTGCCCCTTAATCACCTTTGTGGCCCTTCACTGGATTTGCTCTAGTATGTCCATGTCTCCCTAGTACTGGGGAGCCCAGAACTGGACCCAGCACTCCAGGTGTGGCCTCACCAGTGCTGAGTAGACGGGAAGGATCACCTCCCTCAACCTGCTGGCAACGCTCTGCCTGATGCAGCCCAGGACGCTGCTGGCCTTCTTTGCTAGGAGGGCGCATTGCTGGCCCATGTTCAACTTGTAAGGCTGGCCAACTGCTTGCTGGATAGGGATATAAGTAATCTACTCAAAGTCACATAGGCTCACATAAGTCACATAACAAGCCCTGTGCATAACAGAGATGGAGCTACAGATTGAAACAGTTGGTGCTGATGATCCAGTGTTCATATTGCTTGAATTTTGGAGGGTTTTACTTCAGACAAGTTCTAGTCTGATCCCACAGGTCCCATGCCCACTAGTGGCTGGAGCAAACTTAGATGAAGCACATCTTTCTATTTAGATTCATCAGGAAGGAGTCAAGTTTGTGAACCATGATACTGCTCTGTGATGTGATCCAAAATGGAGTCCGTGAGGACTAGTGGGAGAGTCACTTTAAAAGAGTTCTCTTAATCCAAACTAAAATGCTAATGTAAATGTACCCATAGATGACTACAGAGCACACTTTCTGAGTTCCTCTGTCCTCTACTCTATCAAGCCAGCTTTACTTTCTTTCCTTCCCTCTAAGCAGAAACACATACCAAGAACTGACACACCTAATCAACTTAGGCTCCTACACACTGAAGTAGTGCTGAAAAGCAGATGGTCTGTATCACTGTCTGGAATTCAGCTACACTTTTAGTTGCTTAACTCAAAGTCTAGGTAGACCTTACACAGACTGCATTTCCCCAGGGTAACTCTAAATCACTTAGTTTATATCAGAAATCTACAGTAACATTAAGAATTGGACACTGTGGCCCAGTCCAGCACAGTTATTGGTCTGATATGGTATGATTTTAAAAGAACAACTCTCAGATCTCCACACCAAACTAATTTTAAAAAACAGTGTTGCATTAAGCTTGTATGTCTATTGTATATTTATAATCAATAAATAAACAGATATATAAATAGGTGAAACTACTAAATATACATACACTGACATATATAAATCCAAAAATTAAGTTACTCTTGCTGGATTCAGCCTGGAAACATACAAATTCTCTCCTCTATACTTGGAGAGAGCCAGATGAGGCTCCCATGTGGGACTATCAAGCACTGCGGGAGAAAATACCTTACACGTCTCCTGTGATGGAAGGCTCAGCCACCCTCTGGCCTGGAATGTAAGATTTGTGTGGCCAGAAAGAGAGCAGGCAGAAGAAGCCTAGCTCTAGCTTAATGATGAGAAACTCAGTTAAGAGCAGAAACACCTACTGTTTTAGTCCCTGTCTCCAAGACAGAGTAAGGATGCCATGTCAGTGTTAGAAGCATTCCTGTTTCTACTGTTGCTTTGAATTCAGTCGCTGTCTAAAATAAAATACATAAATACTATAGAGAGCAGGGTCCAAGTCCCCCTCCTGCCTGTTTTGGGGTACGTACCTTTTCCCTCCTTGAATGCAAGGAGATGAAGTATGTGTTTGCATAGAGGTAGCATAATTAAACAAAGCATCATCAAACACCCTACCACATCATGTTCCAAGTCCAAAGAAGATTTTTTGCATCTTGCTCTCACCAGGTGAGTAACTAGAAGCAGCTGCTATCTCTAATTTTTTTAAAAAAATTATCAAAGCGACAAGACGAAAAAGTAAACAACAAGTAAAAATGCTAGTCTTTTCACTTAATTTGTATCTCAAAGGTCCTCAGAGATATAATTTTACTATGTTGATAACAGCGACTAGAGTAGAACAGGTCTTGGTCTTGACTGGGCCTCTAGATATCAGTATTGAAATAGATTTGGGGGTGGACAAAGAAAAGCACTCTTTGAAGAAACTCCTGAAGTAGATCTAATTGAGACAGTATTGAATACTAGGACTTTGTCTTCAGATTAATTCTCATATATACAAAGTACTCTATCTAATGCGGTACTGTTCTTTTAACTCTGATAACCTAACGACATAGACAAGGCAAGGGTTTGTAGACAGCAGCAGTAACTTTTTATAAACTCAAACAGTATAGTGGTAAGCTCTAAGCAGATCATAAGAGATAATATCTCTGTCTACAAACCTTTGCCTACCATTTTTTATAAAACAAATTTCTGCAGAAATTAGAATTTTAATGAATTTTAATATGATATAAAAGTTATACTTTCTCATCCTAGCATTTGTTTACGTCCTTCAGCTAGGCATGTTCTCAATCCTCTATACTTACCACAGTAACACTGAATCATGAATCACAAAAGATAAAGTGGAAAGCAAGAAAGAACAACTTCTCAAAATTATATTCGTTAGAGAATCATGTGCAAAATAACCAGGTTTCCCTTAATACATGGGCAACTTATAATGCCTGTTAAATTTTAGCATGCTCAAAAGTCATTTTGATAGAAAAGAAGGGAAGTATTAATTCATGCAGAGTAAAGAACCATTTAAAAAGCAATAATAAATCATAACAGCTTGCTTCCAAGTTTATTCTTTTCCTGTGTTATGCTAAGGATTTCAACTGATAGTCTGAAGAGGACCCAGGAGAAAAAAAAAATCTTTATGGTGAAATAACAGTGTTGCAAGATTTCAAGATGCTGAAAGTACCTCAGCTTGGTAAGAATCAAAGCAGTTGTCATGCGCAACCTTTCTGCATTTGGGGCCAATAAATAAAATTTTGGTCAAAATCTTTTAACTTCAGTTTTCTTATAAAACTTTCTGGTTTGAAGTTCCATTGATGGATGCCATGCTCTAATTACTGCTTTCTCAGAAACCAGAGACAAATTCAATTAGGAAATATGAACCATGGTGGAGCATGGAAAGAGAAATATAGGAATTTGGGGATATGCAAAGCCATTATCTGTGCTTTTTTTTAAAAAGCCTTATTAAATAATTATATTAAAACTGTCAACACAAAAATGTCAGTGGTGTGCAGGTCTGTGATGCTGAAAGAAGTGAGGAAGTTTCAGGAATAAAATGTGTAACATGGTTGGATACCTGTAAGACTAGCAATCCAGAGAGATAATTCATTCACTAAGGACACAAAAATGCATGTGTCCTAAAGGCCTAAAGAATTGTATAAAGAATTGTATAAAGAATGTAAAACAGATTGCATGGCAAGAGAATCCAAAGTAACCATAAACACTCTAAATGAAATTTATACTTGAGAAGAAGTTGTTCATGATAATATACCACAATAAATCCCACTTAGTTGTAAAACTGCCTGGAGAACTTGAATAATTCTCTGGTTTCCATTAATTTGCTGCACAAGGAAGAACATTGCGGGGAGGGGAGACTGCACATTCAGTTTTCTTGATTAAACTGATATCTACTCATGTTTCAGGGAAACACTTTAGTGCCAGATTGTATTGCTGTGAATACCTTAGTCTGGTCACATTCACCATTTTTAAGGATAGAGTAGGATCATAGAATCTGACTGCTGTATCACACTTTGGGCCTGCAAAATATTTCTTTACAAAACGAGGCTGGTGGCTGGCAATTGATTACAATACGTCTTCAAAGGTTTTATCTAAACCTGAACTGAAGAACTTGAAATGGAGATGATACTCTGCCACTCTCTCAGATAGTCTGTTCCAGTGGTTAATCACCCTGACTGTTAAAATTTATGGCTTTTTTTTAATTTGAGTCCATCTGGCTGAGGTTCCACACACTGGCTATTGCTACGGCTTCAATTATTAAAGAGCTCTGTAGTACTCAGAATATTGTAGCTACTGATAAGCTTTAAAAATAAAATCCTACAACAAAATATAGATTGAAGCAACTGTGAGAAGTCATCAGATCTCTCATTCTTCCCCCCAAATGATAAACCACAGCCATAACTTTTCTGGTAGATGATGTTGATGGTTGGTTTGTTCAGAAGCTAGAGAACTGCAATGACAGAGATTCCAAAGCCTGTCAGTAATCTATTGCACACAGTGTTCAAAATGTAGAAAATGGATTTACATAGTGACATATGATGGTTTCTGCTTTGCTATCTGTTCCTTTTCAAATAATTCCTAATATGCTATTAACTTGTTTTAACTTCTACTGAGTAACAAGTTGTAATTTTTATGGAACTACCTAACACAACCACAAGATTTTATTCCTGGTCAGCTCAGAGGCCATTGTTTTACTTGTGAAGTGAGGTTTTCTTTTCCCCATATATATAACTTGATATAGAACTACAGTGGATTTCATTTGCCATTTTAACTCCTGTTTACCCAGTCTCATAAAACCTTTCTGCAAGTTTTCATAATTGGCACTGGTCTATATTACCCTGTATAACTTATGATCATCAGCACTACTTTAGTTTTCATTCCCTTTTCCAAGTTAGTTTTCATTCCCTTTTCCAAGTTATTTTTGTTATATGTTGAACAACATATATCCTCGAAGAACACCTCTGGTGATCTTCCTCCACTGTGAGAATGAACCATTTCTGCCTGTCCTCTTTCATCAACTTGTTCTTTCTTTTAACAGTTATTTACTCGTACAAGGACTTTCTCTTTTATCTTGTCTACTAAACACCTTTGCTGAGGAATCTGGTCAAAAGTTTCCTGGAAAACTGGATATAGCTATGCCTATACTGTCAAGTAAGTTAGCTCCCCAGCTCATCATCATTATTCCAGCAGTCTTTACCACTCAAGCATGACCGTCTTCCCCAACACCAGACCAAAGGGCATGCAACACATAAATTTCACATCATGGTATAAAAACTCTACTCTGATAGCCTAACACTACTATTTCAGACATTTTCAAGCCAAACAGAAAACCTGCAAAAATAGTAATTATATCACAGAACAAAGGGGCAGCATGTGGTCCAGAAGAGATCCAGGGCTCAATGCTATGCACATAGATGAGACAAGTCTACTCTAGGAGGACAAGCCTGGATATTGCATATGCAAGTCACCTCGACCTGTCTGGGTACCTCCTCAAGGCCAGGGATCACCCCCCCTTGAAGATGCATTTAACAGTGTAGATATACTTAATAGCACATGTCAACAGGTTTCATATGCTAATTGAGTCCTTAGATAACTGAGTATTTACCTTGTGAAAAGCAGACACAAAGTGAGAGCAAAAGAATGTCACTAACATTGCATCTCTGTATTAAACAGATATTAAGGACTTCAAAAGTTTAAGGTAATAGAAAATGAGATCTGCACAATCAGAAGTATATTCAGCCCAGAGTTCATACATGCCTTGAAAAACTCTTGTTCTAAAGTGATCCAGGCCTGGCAGATGAAACCATGCCAGTACAGCCTATATTCATAGATTGTATAAAGCAAGAGTAGTGCTATACAGCAAAACAGTATGTATTTTCCCAGAATTTGTATAAGTTTTGTAAAGTTTTGAATCAGATTAAGCCCTTCCCCTTTTCTCTGGGTAACTTCTCTCACCTTTATGGGAACAGAAGGAGGTCTGCAGCTTTTTGGAGAAATTATTTATACCTTGCATTAGACTTGGCATGGTCTATTCAGAGTGTCATTTTGCTAGAACAGCAAATTAAATTTTCTTGGTCTTACGAATTTTGATTTCAATTTCTCAGGAAAATCTTGTAATTCTGTTCTCACACTGTATGAGACAAATGATAAGACAAAAACTATCAGTTGTTCCGAATCCTCAACACGCACAGTGGGAAGATGCCATAGTTGTCCTTTTTTTGGCTGTTATAGAGGATATTTGCATATAAATGGCCCAAGTCAGGGAACTATTCTTTGCAGCTTCCAGTGATGATGTGTTTCACTAGGATTTAAAGCTAGATGACTTAGAGAAGGGATGATTCAAAGGCTCTAAAATACAATCAGATTTTCTTCAAGTTATCTAAGTAGTAATGTCACCATGTGAAGGGCAGAAGGAAAACTTTCTGGATTCTCTATGACAACCAGCTCATTAAATCGATACACTGAATTCTTAATACTGTCTTCTATTTTCTCCTTCCTTTCTGTTTCTTAGAGTCAATTTAGGTTGTAATCTCTTCAAGAAAGGCCTGTTTGTTTTGGTTGTACGCTGCACAGCCTGAAGGAACTGAGGATGTAAAGATCTACAGAAAAGAAAAAAATGAAACCAACCACATCTATCTTCCCCCTTTCTTTGTTCTCCTCCTTTCTTCCTAATGCCCTGACTCTATACATCTCTCATCCTTTCCATAAGGTTTTGCTTTACAAGATTTATTCATTTCTGGTTTGTTTTTTTTCTTAATCTGTTCCCTGGCTGATTGCCTTGATCAGTGCACTGACATAGGCTGATGCTTGTATATTTTTAATGATCTTTAATTGACCTGGATATTTTTAATTATTTATGTCACTAGTATAAGTGTTCTTGATTGGTTTTATGAGCTGAGCTGAGTTTTGAGAACAGAAGCAAAAAGCTTCAGCCAGGGTGCATCTTCCCAAATCTGTCTGACAGTATGGTCCTGTTCCAGTTGCATTAGGTTCCATAGCAACTGCAGGGCAGAAAGCTGAGTTTCAAAGAACTATTTCAGCTCAGGAAGCATATCTGTGTTAGAAGTAAGAACAAACTTAAGATTATGTTTTTTCCCCTACTACCTCATCTGTTCTGGATCTAATTCAAAAAGTGGGATGTTCCTGAGGAGCAGCAATTTGAATGACAATTTTTTTCCTTCTTCCTCTCAGGCTCCAATGATTTTTCTATATCACTGACATTGCCTAAGGCATTAATATAATTGAGTCCCTTCTAAAAATATAAATATACACTGGCCTTCTCTGACAGCCTGTTTACTGACTAAACATAAACTACTACCAATATTTAAAAACTTTCTACTAGAGATGGTTTCCCAGTATTTACAAAAACAATTTTCAAAATACAGCCCTCCAAAATGGAGAAATTCAGCTTCAGATTAAGATACCTAAATTCAGGCAACTACAGTCAGCATCAAGATAATGCAGTTGCAGTCACGGAAGTCCATAGGGCTATTTAACTCCCTCTAAAACAGACATATTTGATCTTACCTCCTTTGACTATTATGGGAGCTCACATGTAGACACCCAATGTGGACATCTACAGTCTGAAATACTGGGCTTGAATGTGTCACCCAGAACAGGCATATAGTGTCATTCGTTATTCCCTAGGTTATGCAGGATGTCCCCCATAGGATCAATAGATGTGACAGAGGACAAACAGATGGCTAGCACCTTTCTGGAGAGGTAGGTCAGGAGGACAGACGGGAGGCCCTAGGACTTCTGAAATAATACTAGATACCTGCTAATGCAACTGAATCAAGGCCTGACTCTTATCCCAATGATTTGTTGTTGACATCTTTGTCTCTGGGAGGCTCATGCTGTGTGATATGACTAAGACCTTTTGTGCCGATACAGTTACTTCCTCTCCTCCTCATATTCCCCTTTTAACTTTATTTCTTCTTGCACATTTTTGGCCATTTCCTCTCACAATAACATAGCATAAAGAGGGCTGGCATTATAGGGAAGAACTTGCTCCACAGAGGAGAGGAAATTGTATTATTTCTATTTGTTCATATGTTTGGCAACTCAGGAACAGAATCCAAAAAGCAAGTCTGGAAGCACAGTATCATCCATTGGAAGTTTGCCTTTAAGTTTTTGAACCATCATTCAAAAATCATTGAAAGTTTCTATGACAAAGCAAAGCATACAAATGAGAGGAAAGAAAATTAAAGCCCTTTAAACTACAGGGGTCATTAATTTATTTCACAGTAAGGACTAAGTGCAGTGAGTGAAGGAAGGGCTATATTTAAACCTTAAACTTAAATTACAATAAATACCCAAGTGTACTTTTACCAATACCCAAGTGTTCTTTTACACTAAGTGTAAAAGAAAGAAAAAAGCCAGCTTAGCGCACTATTAAATATAAAATGGAAATATTAAACAAAAAAATAAATCTTTCCCAAAGGGGTAATCACTGGAAAATTTCCTTCAATATTAGCCTCTATCTAATAGCATAGTAAAGGAAAAACCTTTAAATGAAAGAAATTACAGATCTTAATCCTTTACTCTAAAGGAAACACTTAAATTAGACGGCTGTTTCAGTTTATTTTTAAAACAACAAGAATAACTCATGAAGAATCAAGTCCCTCATGGGACTGATCAAAATTGCATTTGCATTCTTCTCTATTACACTGACAATCATTTACAATAAAATCAGAATGAGAAAGGGAAATTGTCTGTGGGGACCACTGAGCCAGGTAATAGCTTCGGTCTAACACAGTCACACTTCATAAAGCAAATGAAAATGTAAATAGAATTTTAATATGGTCAAACTAGGCCTTACCTTACTTACAGAATTCTTGCTTGCTGCTTTTAAATGATATATCAGGAGTGACAAAACTAAATACTCATTGGTGATAATGAGATATTTTATGTTTGCCTTTGCCAGCACTTTGTTTAAAATAATGTGAGCAAGGCAAAAGCAAGAAAACTAAGTAAGTTTAAAATTGCCCCAATATAATGGGAGCACAATGMGAAGACATTTTATAACTTAAAATTTCCATTTCCTCTCTGTACATATACAAACCTTGGAAATTATAACAAGATATTTTCCTATTTTCAGAATCACAGAGACTGCACATATTTTAAGTGCAACATAAAGAACATGGAATAATTACAATGTTTAATTATTTTTAGATATCTAACAATAATTAAATATATTTATAAACATATAGTGCATTTTTACATAAATGAAGAACAAAGACATGCTATATTCCAATATAAAAAAAACAAATTAATTTGGTTTGAATGGAGTTTCTTCAGCCACCTAGTAAACATAATCTTGCAGAACATCTGTTTCATACTTGGCATATGTTTATGTCATCCAAATGAAGCAGCCAGGCACAATTATCACAGAATGACCATCTGGAATTTAAGTGTATCTCTTTTCATTCCTGAAGAGAAGTTAGTTAACTGGCTCCTGCTTACAGCATAATTCCTTTTTTCCAAAGTCCTGGTGATGGTGCAGAATCCATTGAAAAACTGAACAACAAAATTTATGAGATCTGCACAATCAGAAGTATATTCAGCCCAGAGTTCATACATGCCTTGAAAAACTCTTGTTCTAAGGTGATCCAGGCCTGGCAGATGAAACCATGACAGTACAGTCTATATTCATAGATTGTATAAATAATTAAAAACATTCACTGGAGCAGGGACACGTCGCAGAGGAGTACCATAACCACTAAACTATAAAGTTAATTTTTCCCTTTGCTTCTGTCCCAGTGAATATTAACTAGTTATACAGAACAGAACATCTGCAACAGGAATGTCTAAGAGTCATTCACCACCAAGTAAGATTTCTGCGGTGGACAACTCTTAGACGTTCCTGTTGCAGCTGTTCTGCTCTGTATAATGATAACCTAGAAAACAGCCTGCTCTCCTCAGTAATCTGCTATATTTTTAGACATTATCCAAAAAATCCCACAAAGTGGCTACAGTACATGTGCTGAACAGCTATGCAGCTCATGTACACTAAATCTGTACCATTCTGTCCCATGACCTGCTATGCATGTGCAATTTAAATGCACTTACAGAGTGAATATAAAATGTCCTCTTTTGGACCTTCGAAAGCAGCAGAACTCTATTATGGTACCCTGCTAGTCAGTGCCAACTGAGTTCAAGCCCTTAATCCAAACAGTCTGTTGTAGATTTGTTAAAAATTGACGTTACTTGTATCAATAGATCCTTTAAGACTTCAAGTAAAGCTACCTAGGCCTGCTGACGAAGAACTGTCTAGTATCAGTAAGTGCTTCATAACCACTGTTTGAAATCTCTGTGCCACCTCCTTCATTACATGGGATGGACATGCCTTTCTGCTTCCTTCCAGAAAAATAACAGAAATAAACATAGATAATCACTTTCTATTTTGCATATAAGCAAGTTACCACATGATAAGCAAAGCGGTGAACAATTGATTTTATATTCCATGTATACAGTCTCGGTGCACATTTTTACCTCTTCAGCAGAAGAGATATAGTTCACCCTATGAGCAGTAAGCCACCTTTCACTTACTTCAGGATAAAAGCGATCACCTCAAAGTAGTTGATAGTCTGTAAAATTAAATATTAGCTTATTCCTCAATAACCTGCTTGTGTTCCCAGACCCCAGTCATGTCCTTGAGCTACAACAGACAGGCTGTCCATAAGATCTCAAAAAGTTGGGAAGTTCTGTGGGCTCTTATCTTGGAGTATAAGGAATACAAACACTGAGGTGCAGCTCCAGACATCTCAGTGTACTTATCTTGTATGTAACTAAGTCTCTAAACTTGCATTACAGTCCACGGTGACACAGGGCTGAGTTCAGTTGACCAGTCATAGGCGTCTAGTGCCATCTGAAAATCCTATGGTATCTAGCAGTAACTCTGATTACTCCAATTTTTTTTTTCACAGCAGCAAAATTCTCCACTCATATTTATGTTTGCTGTTCAGTTCTTTTTTCAGATTTCCAAGTTGAATTCTGTATTACTCATGATCTAATTTTTAAAATACAAGTGCAGTTAGTTACAGGATAAAGTCAATAATTACTTTTAAATTTTGTAATAATGTATTTTAATGTTTATTTGATGAATTCCAATTTGATGCAGTTCTACCCTCCTTCATTTTTCTTTTTGCCTGTTTTCTTTTTTCTGTTTTGACAAAATACCTTTCTAATTAAAGATGTCACTTGAAATATCATTATCTGCTTTAGATATAAAATTATTTTTCACTAAAAATTCCAACAAAACCAGCCAATTTTAGTTTAGTTTTTCTGCAAAAGAGAACTGTTTTTAACTCTCACAAAGCTTTGTAAAATGCAGTACATGATTCCATTTGTCCTAAGCAGTATGCCAGGTTCACTGAAATGCAGTTTGGAAAAATTGAGGATAAAAATAAGACTGTCTATGTTACAAAAACTGAAAAAATCCTTGAATTTCCTGTGTGGAGCATGAAATTCATAATAGTATATTTACTAACCATCTATTCAAGTGACAGTGTATAGGCTTAGTAGCTTCTGGTCTGTGTTCTATATGCAACAGTTCCACTATAAGAATAATAAATAATGAAATTATTTTTGTGTGTAAATTTTGGAACGAATTCATGTTCTTTTAATACTGAAATATAGAGTTCTAAATTTAAATTTTATTACTCTAAATTTTAGTATTCTAAATTTAAATTTAAATTAAACAAGCATCTTTATATCTGAAGCAGTTCATCTGATTATGTTATGGTAGAGAACAGTGTTACCATCTTGGGAAGAAATTAATGAACACTTTTTTTGTTAGATCATAGCACCACTGACTAAGCTTAAAGCTAGTTAAAACATTCAATTCCTTTCACCTTTCTCTGTAAATCATATTTTAACATCTATTGTAAGGCTGAGAAGCCTGTCAAATGGTCTAGACCATTCTCCTGCCCCAAAGCAGGATGACTCATATCTAGAGCATAATTTTTGACAGATGTCTTGTCCAGCTTGTTTCTAAGACCTTCAAACATGGAGCATGTTGGAGTGAGGGAGGGGACCCCGGAGTAATGATGAGTCTCAATATGAGTATGGTCGTTCTCCCTTTATTAGTGCTTACACAAAGTATATATATCGACAAGCAAGACGCATGCACTAGCAATAGTTACATGATTGGTTACAGTTTCTGTCCATACGTACAAAGCGGATACATGATTGGTGCAAGGTTGCTGTCCGCACTCCATCGACATTTATGGAACCTAGTTCTGTCCAGACTTGTTTACCAGTTTCGTGAATACCTTCTTTTGTAGTGCTCAAGGTCGCTGCAAGGCTTGCTCGGCCGCTGCAAGGCTCGCTCGCCTTGGCCTACATTCCTTCCCTTACCCTGAGAATGGGATTGCTCATCCCAATCAGATCATGCCCTCTCTCGCTTAACCATTCCTCCACAGGAGCACCTCCAAACAGTTTAATTAAAAGAATCTTTTTCTGTCATTGGAAAATATTTCCTCATATTAAACCTAAACTTTCTTTGCTACAGTATGAAACTACAGTATGAAATCATTGCTTTTTATCTACTACAAGATAGAGTACAGATAATTCCTTTCTTCTATGTACTTATCACCTCCAGTTTTGAAGGCATAGCATAATTCTTCCCCAGGTTTCTCATTTTAAAAGAATTAGGGTTGTCTATCTTGTAGGTTATCTTTTTAGATCTCAAAACATATTTTTGCTCTCTTTCTTCCAATTGGTCCACATTTTTCTTTAAGTAAACTACCCAAAAATGAACACAGTACTCCAGCTGAAATTTTATCAGTGCCAAACAGAGAAGTTTTAGTTCACAAATCTTGTCTGCTATCTTTCTGTTTAAGGATCCTAAGATGATAGTTGCCTTTCTCACAACAATATGAAACTGCTGACTTTTGTCAACTTTTGATCTATCATTACTCCCAGATCTTTTCCTACAAAACAGATCCATAGCAAGTTATTCCCTATACTGTATTTTTCCCCAGTTAAGCGTAGTGCCTTGCATTTGTTCCTACTGAACTAAAACCACGTGTTTCAGACCTTGTCTCGAACTGATCAAGATCATTTTGAATTGTCTTCTGCAATACTTGACTTAATACCACTTTTTTCATTGTCAGTTTCTTAACAGAAACAAAAGAAATATGAAATGAAAACTTAATTTTTCCACTTCTGATTTATTATCTTGCAAATCTAGAAGGTTACACAAAATGCTGTCTCTAAAACACTAAACATCTGTTTCTAAACTACCAACTTCATACTGCCTTCTTCTGTTGGAGTTTGGTCTTCCTTCAAACTCTCCTACATTTTACCATCAAATCAGCTTCCCCAAATTTTCAGAATAAGCAGGAAGCAAACAACCACAGTTCTGTGAAAATACAAACTTCATATAGCCACTGCTCAGAAGGTAGTAACACTTCAAATTTGTACTTACACAGTTTTTTTCTAATGAGGACTACGTAAAGTATAAAAACTCTAAATTAGCATATGTCTACACTGACCTCTGCGTTACACGGACTTAAACCAAAATAGTAGTTAGCTGGGTATGAACAAGAATATGGTTATGACAACATCTTAGAATTTACCCAGTATTTGAGGCAGACACTTCATGATGACAAGACAACATAGGTACCAGTGTCAGCTTAATTGTAACTCAGGTATTACTGCAACTAGGATAAATAATTAAGTGACTGTAAGTAACTACAGCTTTAGACATAAGCATCAGGAAGTGGGATTACACACTGAAAAATGCAGAATTTAATAAAAAACTGACCTGGTGAAAACTGTTATTATAAAAGTCCATTAGTCCCTGTTTATATATACTCCAGAAATGCCTGTAGCACAGCATATACCTATGCAAATAAGTATCTAAAAGATAAGAATGAGATACAATGGAAGTAAATCCCTCTAGAATGATAGAAGACTTGTTTGCAATGCAGAAATAAAACTGAGGATTAAAAATGAAATTTTAAGTATTAATCTAAATCTCCAGATTTCTGTGCTTACAACAGCCCCTTAATGTTGTATTTTATGTCTGCATAGACATACTGCATCCAGTTCTAATTTACACTAACATACTGCTTATGCTGCTTTTGCACTATAAAAGAATCAAAATACCATCTGAATAGAGGATTTCTGAAGTTAATAAGGTTTCTGTAACAGCCTTGCTTCCTAGACCAACCAGTGTGTATAATCAGTTTACTGCATTATTAAAATTCCCTACTTCCTGAGCCCATAGGGGAACATAATCTGTGGGGGAGGTCTCTGCACAGTAACAGAAAATAAGCAGCATAGCTTTGGTGAACCGAAGACATTTCTGAGACCTTCATCCCTCAGTACAATAACTGAGTGACTGACAGTTTGGTCTCTCAGTCTTTCCAGTGTTATGACTCTTAATGGAATCATTCACTTTCATTTAATTAACAAAAGTTGGGATTCACACGTACTTGGATTTTAACTTATTTATATCACATCTTAAATATAAAGGATTACAGAGCAGAGAGAGAGAAAAATGTTGGAACTTCAAAGGAGTTCTTTGCATTGCAAATTATCTAGAGGGCAATGTATCATTTGAAACCATAAGTGAGATACAGCAGCTCCTGCTGAAAGAGGTTTCTGATCTTCAAATCATTCTTCAGAAAACTTCACAAATGGAAAACAATTGAATCAGTGCCAGAGCAGATTTAGTTTTACAAGGATGAACAAGTATTCCATTATTTGTTATGGCTTAGTTTGCCACTAGAGAAAGCAGCTCAGAAGATTTCAACACATTTTCTAGTTCACGTAATTTATTTTAGCTACTGATTACAACTTTTTCATATTTAAATGTGGTAATTGTACTGTGACCTCAACCAATATTATATAACAATTTGACTTTGCTTAATCAATTCTGGTCTAGATTAAAGTGGACATTGATCTATTGCGTAGTAATAACTTTACAGCAAATGCAACTTCATGTTGCATTAGGACAGCATGATTCAATAAATTCCAGAACTTACATTACAAAAGCATTAGAGTTTTCCTACATAATAGTAAAAGTGTCAGGAAATGCTGCATTCAAGAATGTGATTTATTACTGCTTTCTTATACAGGCATACTTGCCAAGTCCACTGATTTGGTGTCAAGCTGCCATGTTCCTAAGTCATCTAGAGTTCCATTTTTTAAATCAAATTTACAATAGTGGAATTGGCAATTACAGTAGCACAAAGCAAAGTCCATTCGCTTTCAGACTCTCCAACATAATTCTTACTATCTCTAAATTTCCCATTCAAACCAGACAAACTGCTATCTTGTTTTATGTCATCTATTGCCATTTTAAAAGAGTTATGCACTATCTGTGTGAAAAAAACAGCATTGTGACTCAAGAGCTACTATCCTGTTACATGGACCTGTATACTGCTCTGAATCACCAGCTTCCTAGATGCCTATTCAGTTTTCTTCCAAGTTGTTACAAACCTTTGGGATTTTTTTTCCTACACATATACTGGCTCTGCTTTGTGACTATACAAGGTCTGTAGGTCCCTGACGTGCTATGGCGGGTGTCAAGAGGAAGCCCTTTTCACAGGCATAAGTTCTTTCCAGTCATCTTTATTTGTCACTTCTTCTGTTTCTTTATTTCAAATGTTACTAGGTGTGCATTGGTGTTATGCAATAAAGCATTTTATTATATGAGATCTTGTGTTATCTGTGATATACCATCAAGTATGGAAACATTAAGTTCCTGCTTCCTATTCATAATATTGTTTAGCATCAAGCCCTAGTGAACTCATCTGTAAGTATCATTTGGGGGGCAGGATATTTTCCTCATCTCATTAAAAAAGCTTGAAATACAGGGAATTTAAATCTTTTACGGCCTTCCCCTGATGTCAAAAATAACAGAAAGTCATCCTAGAGTAATTTAGAAATCACTCTTAGAGGACTCAGTGATACTCACTGCAGTTTACTAGCACTTGGAAGCCCTTATTTCTTACAAACCAGTATTTCAAACCAAGTGCTCATACGCAAAGAACTCTTATTAAAGCCTTATCATTATGAAATTAAAATGCATTTTCCTCACAACAATAAGAAGGCTCTTAACTTCCTTAAGAACTACCTCAGTGCTAAAATTTAATTTCCACTCCCAAATATTTTAAATACTAGAACTGTTCAAGTCTTGAAGAAAGTAATTTTCACATGAAATAAGTGATTTTTTTAAATCTTTTGTTTAGCTTTTACAATGGCTAGGCCATACATTTTTTGAATTAAGCACATAAATATGTCTATTCATTATTTAGTCTTATAATGAAATTACATCACTACTTTTTGTTAATTGTTTAATACTCATTTTAATGGGCTAACTGGAAAAAAAAAATTACCTTTCTTTTTGAAGCCTCAAGTTGATGGTTTCCTTGACAAAACTGTCCTGTAAAACCCATTTTAGTCCTCACAAGCTATTCTATTCTGCAAAACATATTTGGCCTGAAACAGGACAGTCAAAATTTTCCCAAATCTTTGCTTTGCTCTCAGAGTAAACAATTTTTCTGTTATAGGTCACCTTTTTGTAAATTAACTTCAGTTCCCCCTATTTCATGAACTATTTGCTATCAGAGCATCTAACAGTGAAGGGCTCATGCAGAAAAAGAAAATCACACACAAGTTGTATTAGAAGAAAGCACTAACAAATCAGCACTTTGATCTTTATAGGAATGGCAAGGTTGTTCCTAATAAAATAACTGAAAGTTTCAGATTGGATCCACTATAGGGTTAGGCGCCTGATTCCTGAAATCTAATTTACAAATCCGTGTTCAACACTTCTGTTTCCTTTACAAGGAATGAAGGTAGGTCTCTCAAAAGCCCTCACGTTAATGGTAGGCAATAGCGAGACTAGCCAATTAGAAACTTCTAACAGAGCAATGGCTGAAATCACTCTTAGGCCCCAAACTGCAGCACTGTTTATCCAACGACTCTTTAATGCAAAATACACATGCAACCCTGCAAACGGTGACTGTTTGCTAACAGTCTTCCCCTGCCTGGGCTACACCTAAGTCACATTCAGCCTTAACAAAACCAAGACATTTGGAGGTGGACAGTTCATTCCAGGATCTTTCCCCAAAAGACAGCATCAACAATTCCAGGTTTGAATCCCTCCATCCTACACAATCTCAGCAGGCCTAGCTATGGCATGTCTATACTCCCTCTTACACATTCACAGGTGTGCCACACAAGCCCTCATTTTGCACCATTTTTGAGGGCAGTCTTCATATTACTTCACATTACTAAAGACACTTTGAATGGAAAAATGCAAAAGGAAAAAAACCTGCCTGCACAAAACTTGTCCCAGAGGAAACCAGGAAATCATGGCTCAGAGGAAATCTTTGGCCAAGTGCTGCAACAAAATAAACAGTGCGGCTGCAACTCGTCTGTCCTACAGCAGCTAGTTCTTAGCAGGACAGACACAAGTCAGTTCGTGACAGCTGACCCCCAGTGAGTCTTCGTCCTCTTCTTTTTGGAGGGATAGAAACGCATCAATGTGAACCTCTTCTAACATTTAAGAACTGTGCAAAACCAGTGTATACCTACATAAACCTAGAGCGTATAAAATAAATGTTAGAAAAAGCAATTATTTATACTTATGGTTTCCACTAGAATGGAGATGCTATGTCAATCCCTGTACAGCATCCACAGAACTTTTCTCACTTATTATTAACATTAAAAAAGCCTAAAAATTCAGAGATGTGCACCAATGTCATCCTACCAAAATAACTTGAAACAAAATTATCATACAGCTTAAGTTCTCTAGCCACCTTCTCCAAGGGAAGAATCATTTCTTGCTCCCCATAATGTATCTCCCACTCACCAGATTAATATCTAGGTTGGTATATGTTATCTTGTTCATATTTAATTTCACTGCCTCCTAGCCTTCTGTTGCCTCATCACTTCTCAAAGGTATTGAATCAAAATTCATAGTGAAAAAGTAATTAAACACTCTGTTATACCCTAAAAGGTAAGGAAAACATTATAACGATACTTGCTAGGAAGCAGTACACAAGTCGTGCAATTTGTACTATTTAACTTGACATGTTCTAAAAGATTCCAAATTTTTTGCAACATTTGAAAATTATCAATATACATTTTTGTTACCAGGCAACTCTTAATGCAGTATAGAACCACAGAATTTTAACAAACATTAAAAGGCTCCCAACCATGAACTTTTTTCATCTCTTTAGCTCAACTGTGGCAAGTATTTGCCTCCTCTTTTGGAGAGAACACAGGCTTAGAACAAAAGCACCCCATAAGGGTAGAAACAATGTCTATTACTATAACATGTACTGGGGGTAGGACGAAAGCACATGATGGGTGCCCAGATTTAAAAACATGGCTTTATTTAAATACCAGAACTTGGAAAAGGAGATCATTTTGAAGTACAATGTAAGGAGATGCTTTAGTATTAGAACAGCCATTCTTTAGACCAAGCATTAAACCAAAGTGATTTAGATTTTCTACCTGAAATAGTTTGAAAAATATTTAGTGGACAACAACAATTTCCTAACAAATATTCCACTTGCCTCTATGAACTCCATAGAACTATGGATTTGTTGCCTGTATTTTAAGGCAAGAGCTGTCATTGCCACTGTTATATTGAAGGACTAGGCAAAACTGTAGCAGAAAAGTTATAACACTTTTCTTTTGTTGTTTTTTCTTTATATGAGTGGCCAGTTGTCACACAGCATTAAGTGATTCTACACGGCTGCTGTCCATGATGAATTGCTCTTTAAAGGAAGAGCTTTTCAGTTTGTAGAGCACATAGTGTGACCAATTTGCATGAACTTTTAAAATCATAAAATTATTAAGTAGGGGCAGCTTTTATAATGGATATAAAACAACAGTTGTTACGAAGACTCTAATTTCAAACGAATATGACTTCATAAAGCATTCAGGCCCAGACACACATGACTGATAAAGGTGACATAAAAATAACACATACACACACACACACACACACGCACACACATACATATACAAATAGAGAGATAGAGAGAGAGATGCTTCATCTCATGAACAAATGCAGTCTTCCTAAAGTACTTAGGATCTCTAGACTTAATTTAATACAGGAAGAACATGCACCTCTGAAGATCTCCAGAGAGAGACACGGATGACTAATGTTAACTGCTTTTTTCTCTCTACTGTAAGGAACTGAGAGAAAACATTAGCTATTTGTTCCATTTGGATCCAGTCCACCAGTTCCTCTTTTAGGCCAAGGCATCCAACAGCAACAGACTTCAAAAAGAAAGAGGTGACAACAGTGGCAGTCCAGTGGCAGTGGGGAGTCCATGACACTTGCTACCCTCTTCACACACCCTGTCAATCSCCTTCACACTTCTCTGCATAACTGCTGAGAAACTTGAACAGTTGCCAGAGTAGCAGGAGAGTTGGGTTAAGTTTTCACTTTGAGGCAATTGCACCCCTGGCCACACAGCCCAGGTTAATCAAGGCAAAAGGAGAATGCCAAAAGATTTCATCTTTATGTGGTGAATACTGAGATAATCATATAGTCATAAAGTAATTCAGGTTAGAAAGGACCTTAGGAGATCTCTAGAGCAAACTCCTCCTCAAAGCAGGTGTTAAAACTGAATTCAGACCAGGTTGCTCAGGGCCTTGTCCAGTTAGGAATGTAAAGTCTTACTATGTTCCCAGATTTCAAAACCCAAACAACATCAGCAACATTTTTTCATGATTTCTGAATCTGAAATGACTTAGCTTGAATTTTAGTCAGCAATGGTCTTAATTCTTCAAAAATGAATGGTATGCTCAACGGCATGTTTTCCAAAAATTACTACTTTAAGGTCAAGTAAGGTTTTAAATCTAATCAAGTAATCTTTTAAATCTAATTTTAAATAATATCAGAAGCCACAGAATATTCTCTCTCAGATATCTTTCCTTAGATAAAAGGAAATTCAAGATATAAGTACTAAAGCATACACTTTAAAAGTATGTCAAGTATATAGCATATATAAAGTATATCTACTTTAAAAGTACATCCTTTGAAAAATATTTGTTTAAAGGGAAATGATGAGAGCAAGCCAGTGGGATTTGTAGTTAGTGGTTAGGCTACATATCTGGGAAGGAGGGCTTGGGCTCCTGCACCAAGGACTGTTCATGTATGTTGCACTGAAAATACTAAAAAATGTAATCCTTAAGCAGTCCTTGAACCATCCCTGTGTTGGGCGACTGTATAATCACTAGGCTACAGAGTCAGGGTCCTTTCTTTGGTCAGTGCTTCTTCACTGTAAAATGGCTTTACTGGGAGTGTAAAGAGTGCATTTGCCCCATGTTAGCCAATACCTTGGTGGTTAGGGCATCCTCCTGGACTGGTAGGAGATACAGTCGGAACTTTTGTAAGCTAAGAAGGGCCTAGAACCCAGCTCATCCACATCCTGAATAGCTGCTAAGACTGTACATAAGGAGGCACATAAGTGTTTCTCCTCGAAGTCACGCATATCACTGTCTTTCATAAACAACCCACCTAGAGGGGTAGGTATACATGAAGCACACACTCTGAAAACCAACAGATTGAGCCCCTCAGGTGATAAAAGCATAGAAAACACATAGTTTTGGGGTCCTGGTTTCACTTAACCATGACTTAAATCCAGTTCTTGTCAAGACTGAAAATGTTGGGGATTCAAGAAGTATACTAGCTAGATACCTGAGGTTTTTTTTTTTACCCTTTTCTTTCTTTTTTTCTGGAGGTGGAGGGAAGGAAGTGGTGATAAAATCCTAGGGCAGAGAATACAACCCTCACATAAGGCAAGTACAGCTGGTTCCTGAGCTCTACAGAGTCTACTACTCCAGGTCAGCAAAGCAATATAACATACTAGATCACCACGGTGCAAAAGAGAGGGCTAATATACATAAATTGGGAGGAAGAGAGGCAGAAAAGAGGGAGGGAGAGCTTGCTTTGCACATTTTACCAATGATCTCCTGACCATGACACCCATTCACAGCTATGTTAGGTAGGCCACATAGCTCTCCGAGCAGGTACAGAGAAACTTGTTTTTAGTGTRATACAGAGCCTAAATTTCAAAAGAGGAATCATAGGGGTTTAGGACCTCAGAGTCAACTTTGCTACCCATTTTATGACCCTAGACAGCTGTTCATAGTTAACCATTTGAGCTTCACAGTTTAAAAACAAGAGAACCATCAGAAGGACAATGTCCTAAGCCTGTAAGGGGAAGTTAACATCCTATCCTACCCAACTGAGTGATCATTAAGGCCATAAATATACATTAATGGACAAATGACAAGACCTAAAGACTTTGCCTTCAGCATGTGTGAACTATATATCACTTTCCTTCACATACAACCACATATTCTCACTCTACCATCTTCCCAGATCCTGACCAATTTCTGCATTAACTTATGCGTTATTAATTCAGAGGAAACTCAGGAGTATGCAGGGAAATTGCTGAAAGGATATCCCTCCACCAGCCCCCCAAAATATTAATTTACCTGACAGCATCCTGTTGTGCATTTGTACCACTGAAATTCAACCCAAACTCAAAACTATTTAAGCCCACAAAACTGGAGCAAAACTTGACCCACAAATGTAGCTCAAAAATTAATCACCCAAATATTTCTATTAGAACAAGACAAAAGAATATGGACAGAAATACTAGAATAACAAAATCTCTCTTTTGTAGCACTACATGCATTAATTTTGCACTTTAGTATCTGAATTAAAGATGTTTAAGAGGAAAGCCAAGTTAGTGGCTTACAGGTTTAATCAAAGCATCTTATTAGAACCATTTATTAATTTTTCTCAAAGGCATTTTAAATAAGCCACAAATTCCAAAAGCAGTGCAGCTGCCAATCACCAATATGATTTAATACTCTTTCTTTGAAAGCATAAAAGCATCAGGAGGAACTAAAAATTAAGAGAGAGCTTTATTACATGCTCAAACTGATCAAAGATGAAAATTAAGAAAAGTATGAACAAGTTTTGAAATAAAAGCAAAAGACTTACCTTGAAAAGCAGCTGCATTACGAGATATTAAAAATTTTAACATAGCGCTTGATGTTTGAAGGACTTGCTGTATATCCTGCTTTGCAGCAGCCTGATATCTTTCTTCCATCTTTTTGGTACAGCATGTTGGGTTTTTAGAAGAACAAACCTGGAGATCAACCCCTAGAGAAAAAAAAAATTACAATGATTACTGGAAAATAGAAATACACGATGTACTAAGATATATAAAATAGCTGAATTCTTTTTTTCACATAGGTATATATTCATAAAAGAATTACCCAAAGCTTTCAAGACATCTTGTCTTGTTACACAAAAAATAGATGGGAGTAGTAACTAAAATTCTGTGGGAAGAGTAAATTTATTACAGTTAATTAGTATCATATAATATCACTTTCCTGACACTGTAATCTCATGCCAGCTGGGAATACTGCTAACTAATGGGGGTAAAATACATTGGATATATATTGTACATCATCTAGAATACTGAACTGCTGGGCTAGTTCATGGCTGGCACACTCATTTCTCTATAAATCTTGGACTGAAGGGAATTAACTTCTGCAAAATGTTAAATTGCAAATACAATAGGGGAAAGCCTAGTCCTAATAGGTAATAATGTATACTCTCGTATTAACTTTTATATGTCCTAAATTTGTCTCTAATCTCCCTTTTATGACCATTTATTGTTTCTTTCTCTAAGGTCTATACATTTCTATATATCAGATGACATGCCAATTTACTACGTCACTATCAGGTTGGGAAATATTCATAGAAATGAACATTTATTCAAAATTTTGGCATGATGAAAGTCAAGAGGGGCAATTCACGATTGTTATGACAGCTATCAATTTTATTTTTTATAACTGAAGTATAATCAAGCATGAAAATACTTTATTTCCCATCCCTTCTTATCATGTGGTGTTTAAAATCTTCTTTGTACTATATCTAAACATTGCTTTCTAAAATGAAGAAACAAACATTCCAAGAAAGAAGAAGACAGAATTCAAATCACATTAATACTAAAATTTAACTATCCAATCCAAATTCTGTTCTCAGATATACTGTTTCACTGATGAGTGTCAGAAAATTTCAAGCAGATAGCATAAGAAATTATTTTATCTGTTCTGTGGTCAAAATTCTAATTCTGTGGCTGTGTGCATATACATGGTTCTTTCTTCTTAATAGGTAAAAAATAAGATCACGATGGCAAGAAAAAAGGTAAGAAATTCTGAAGATAAAACTTATATCTGCCTAGCCCTCAGCTCTTATACTCACTTTCAGCTACTACCCCATCTCTTCATTTTTACCTTTTATTTCCCTAGCACTAAGTCTACAAGATTAAACATTCCTACCTACCTTTTAAATAATTTTTTCTAATCCTCTGATAAATCATTCTAAGGTAGTATGAAGATAGTTAGGGAGAAAAGGAGGCCTTGCACATTTTGTCTGAATATTCCATTAGTTATCGTATGTAAATTTGGTGTTTTAAATAACATATTCCAAAAAGCTGAGAAAGAAAAGTTAAGTTGCAGAGGACTGGATCAGACTATTCTGGAAGGATGGAAAAGTGTTTAAATTTATTTTATCAAATGTACTCCCTTTACACCAGAATGAATCAAGGAACAAGTCTTCTGAAATCTTTAGATTTATTTTGGATGTGCACTAGTGGAACAACAAATTTTACCCAACATCTTTAAAGCACCTGTGTTAAAAACTAAGTAGGCATCAACATATATTAAAACATTCCCTGAATATTATGGAATCAAACCAGTTTAGTTTATCCCCTTTCCGTAACRCAAATCAATACCACACTGGATAAAAGATATATGCAAAAAAGGGTCTTAACTGTCTTAATTCTCTCTAGGAAGAAAGATGGATGTTATCCATGTGGGAAAACCTGTAATATCAAAATGCACCAGCTTCAATAAGTATAGTTCCAGCTAGGTGTAATCAGGCATACCTCTCAGTTCAAAAAAGGGCAATTTTGTTTGTTTCCCTGCCTGTCAAATACACTACAACAGTAAACTGAAGACATTCAGGCTCTCAAAACTAAGAAAGTATATCTTTTCCAGGAAGAATCAGATCCATCTTACACCATTACCAAACTATTTCCTAACTGGAAGAGCAGAATTTTGGTTGTTCTTAAACACAGCCTACACACATAGTTTCTCACAGTCCCTCAGCATACAAAAAACACCCTTCTCGTCCAACCTGGTTACCTTTGGATCACCTGTAAACAGCTGCTGCAGAGTAACCCATGATAATTTCTGGTTCCCAAACAGCTTGTCACTCCTGCTGTTTAAACTTGCACTGATAACCTCCCCCGCACCATATCCATATGCCTACCAGAAACAGAAAAGTCAACAGTAGAGACTGTGAAGCATGGTGAAGCCTTGAGCAGATCTGCTTCCATCACTGTTAAAGAGATTTCATACACACACAGAAAGTGCAGGCTATGTAGAAAAGACTTGACAAGCAAGGTTTGTCCCCTTATCCATGTGTTGGCTGAAGCAGTCTTAATGAAGGATTCCCTGGCCCTGGGTTTTCACTTCAGCTACACCGTGGGAAAAATTCTTACTGTTTACACATAGCAATGCCAATCCTGAAACAGGAATCACCTGTATTTAGACAGGTCATAAAGCTCCAGAAGATCCCTTAGAAGTTATATTTAGAAAAGCACAACACCTGAATGAAATAGGTAAATGGTATAGGGCATAAACGAGAAGCAGTTTATCCAAAGTCCTAGATGAACACTTGTCTCTACAGTACTACACAGAGGTAGTTTGATTCCCATGAAAAATATAAACTTCCTTTGCTAATTGTAGATAATGTGGGAAGACAGATCTCAGATTTACTGAATGTTTCCTTGGGGCATGGGTAGTCTCCATCGTTACAATTCCTTGTCCGTCCATCCCAGTGCAGGTGTGGAAGGATGATACACTTTAACCTACAGTATTGAATACTGTAGGGTTTCTCCTCATTTGTAAAGAACCTACTCTTCTTCATGCTTTAGGTCATATGATGTGAGTTTTTAGGCAAACCAATTCATTTCAGTGAGGACTGCTGTTCAGAAATTGATAATCTGATACACCTTTACGAAGACAAATGTTTGACTCCATATATACAAGAACAGTTTACTGCCCAAGGCAATAAAATGTGCCTTGAAGTAAATCTATTTCACAGACATAATCAGAAGTAAATCTCATTATGCCAAAGGAAGAGCACTGGATACTGTAAGAAATCCTGCTCCCATACAGAATTGACACATCTGAGATTCCCTTCATGGTACCATGCAAATGTAAGAATGTAACCTCTGGATGCGAAAATAGACTAAGGCAAGTGACACCCTTGTAAATCTCTTTGAAGTGGTTTTCAACGAAAGGTTAACACATGGTGATTAGTACACCCACAAGCCACAGTCCAAGAAGCTGGAAACCTTCACTATCACAAGTGAAAGGTAAAATTTTATTCTAATGCAGATACAAATCACTGAACTTCTGCAAATATTAAGAAATATTATTTCTGAAGTGTTCTAGTATTGGTACAAGGTATCTTTTCCACAATACCCTTTCATGTTTTGGATGGCTGTTTATCTTCATCATTTATTTTAAACATGTAATTTCCATACTCTGAGATATGATTGAGTATGTAAGCTTTTACAACTTATGAACTACATAAGACCTCCTGACCAGCTGCCTCTACAAATCTCTTGCCTTATGAAAATTTAAATGTCCCATCTTCAGACATTCCAATTCAGCAAAAGAATTGAAATAAAAATGCAAAATTAAGGTGGTCTATTAAATTATGTTATTTATTAGCTACTCTAGTATCTATGCTCTGCATGCCAAAGAAAATGGTTAGGGTCAGAGTCAGCCTTAAACAAAGTTGCCCCCCAGCAACATTAAAGAGGATCTTAAAATAATTTTTATTACAAGTAATGAAAAGCTAATTTATCAGTGTCCTGCTCTACTACCTCAGAATCCATATACTACCTATATACAGCCTCCCTCTCTTCTGTCTCCTGCTTCATGCCCCACAGCCTCACACCCTGAACCAGATTTCAACCCTGTGAGCCCGCTGACTTCCAACCTCTTAATTCATACCAGCTCTCCAAACTGAGTCCCCTACGTTGCTTATCACCACTGTCCTCCTACAGCATCTGCACATCCCCATGCCTAGATCACCCTGCAACTACTGGAGACTCCTCTCCTTGCATCCCGTTTTCCCTCCCCAGCCAAGCCCCAGTGTAGGATACAGCAAAGCAGATGTAGAAACTGCAGCATCATATATGAACACTATGCCGTGAGTTAGCTGCTCTGGGTACAGGCCTTTCTCCACATGACAGTTGACACAGAGCAGCTAAAACTCCATGAGAAGTGGAAAAAGGAGAAGCAGTGGGAATGGACAGACTCACGGGACCCCAAGTAACCATTTGAGATGCTTGTGCTTAAGGCTAGCCACACCTAGGATTTAAAACAAAGCAGACAAAGCTGAAACTTCAACTGCATGCAAGTCTGTTTTTCTTCGCCTATAGTTGTAACTCTTTCTAAATAAATGATACCAGTTAAAAAGCTGATATTTTTTTATCACAGTAGTGGTGATGACTTCAGTAAACTTTGGTCCTGGAAAGAGACAGAAGGTTACCTAAGGAAATGGGTCAAGAGAACAGTTAAGTGATGCATGATGCAAATCAAGAAATTCAGGGATTACAGCTATGTTAACACAAACTCTTCAAGGAATGAGTTTTGTTATGCTGTATGTATATAAAACATACATAATTTCATGCACGATAACCCCTATGCAAACCATGTCTATGTCAACATTGTTTATGGTAATAAAACAGTGCAAGTTTCTGTTAATCCTTTTAAATTATCTTGCTTATGATTAGATACATTTACTGTCATACTGAATACTTATTAATTTAAATATTAACTACATTAAGTGAGAATTTTTAAAATAACATACTGTGGAAATTGCAGCAACAAACTGGACTAATATACCACCCATCTGCAAACAAATTAAAGGAATGATAATAAGCCTGAAGCAATATTTACTAATCATACTAGAAAGGTCTATCCACAGGTATGACACACAGTTCACTCTCTCCAATTTCATTTTTTTATTCCCAAATAAATTATTACACAGTGCACATCACAGTAGGGGACAAGTCAAGGTATTCTCTGCATTATGCCAGCAGCAATACCCCTGACAAACATCAAGAGAAAGAATTTTTATATTGATAGCAATATTCACACTATTACATTACAACAGTCTTTTTTTCTTTTTGGTTACTGAGTATTATCTTCTGTTTGTAACAAAACCAAGTCATCATTGTTGAAAAAAGTCACACAGTTACATAATCATGTGACTGACACTCCCTGAAAATTGAGTGTCAGGAACAATTTTACTAAGTTGCCTGGACACATTTCAATGCCATAACAACTCCAGACTTTCTATATTTTTTATTTATTCCCCTACATGTGTTCTTTAGGTTCTTTTCTGAAAAGGAGGGGTTTTTATTTATGTTTATTTATTTAGAAATGGATTCTGTACTTAAAAATATTTTTTTTATTTGTGCACATTTTCTCTATCCCAAGCTTCACGCAAATCAGCACAGAGCTCAGAAAAAGAGAGTAAGCATATAACCTGATTGATTAGTGTTGGTCTATTGGTCTTATGTTGACAAACCATGCAATTTTACTGCAAAACTTTGTAGTATTTGTTTTTTCTTAAAACTCCATTTCTGCTGTTCTAGGAAAGAGTCTACCTTCATAATAAAATAATAATAATAATCATCATCATCATAACAACAACAAAAATAATGCTACTAAAACTCACATTTAGTAATTAATATAGCCATTTATTTAAGTACAGCTGGACCAGGACTCGACAACGGAAACACCCTATTAAAAGAGTATTTTTGTCCAAGATGGCCGCAAGAAATAAAAGCTGAAAACTCTGGCACAAATTCATCATTTCATCAATTTACCTGATCAGAATAGCATCTGGATCAAATTATGACCCCCTATGTTGCTGAAATACTTATGGCTGTTAGAAATTATATAATGCAATATGCATTAAATTCATGTCTGACCTTGTCCAAAGCCTGTAGATAAGGCATCTGTCTTTGTCAGAAAATATGCTTAGCACTTAAGACACTGACGCAGAAGCCAACTCAGAACAGCCTGGAGCTAGGATTTCCCTTGAAGCTGCACCAACTTTATGGGGACAAAAATGTTAAACAAGTAATTTTTTTTCTAGATACTCAGAAGATAATCTACTACTCCTACACTGATCTAAGAAAGGTGTCTCCATTCTCTTGGCAGTTTGGTCCTCCAGCTTATCATCAGATCTGAGATTCCTCATAATGGCTTAGACTTCCAAAATGCTTTATTTTACCAGATGATGGAAGCAATCACTCTCAACATGCTCTTCTCACTTCCAGATTCACAAAGCAGACTTAGTAATAACTCTGGTCTACTCATGTCATTTACCTTTCTTTCATAAACACTGATCTTTCTAGCATTTTAAAACAATTCTCAGTAATTTTCACACTTCATACTTCTGAAGTTTAATATTTATAGCTATCTTTATTTCCTTTTTAACTATAGAATATTTAAAGTATGATTATAAGAGTCCACCAAATTTGTCAGAAGAAATACAGCAGTTGCTTGAACTAGAATTAAACAACAAACAAGAGGAGAAATTCATCTAAATTCATTTTACTAAGCATTGTCTACACTAGGACTTTCCTGTGTTTTTCTTCACAAGCTGAGAATATAATAACAAAAAGGTGTAGCAAAACTTTATACTACCAAACTAAAGACTCATGCACTCTACTATGCTTTTCCTAACTTGTTTCTCTGCAGTGATGCAGTGTCAGATAAACACATTTTCATTACTCAGATGCACTCAAAGAAAAAACTTAGTATATTCATATGGAATACATTTTCAATGCCAAAAATACAATTAATGAATTAATGATAACCACAATCTATATATATWTTTTTTTGCAGCCACAGAAATAAAATAAATTCCGTGGTTGCTCTTTCATGAACTCTAAGTGGTACAGTTAATTTTAGCAAATCACTGTATTTTAATATCATCAAAGAAAAGTGAGTGGCAATTAGAACTATTTTTTCTAAGAGAAGACCAGAATTTTTTTAAAATGAAGATACTGTTCCTTTTTACTCTTCTCAGACTTCAATATTCCCTCTTATTCTTATACCAAATTATATATATAATTTTACAACACTGGGGCATATCAGTCTGTTTTTCTTTCAATATTTTTCATCCTCTTAATAAGGGATAGTGATCACTTGCTATAACATTGTAGTGGCCTTTCAGCCTTTCCTCCACACTAATTCCATATTACTAACATTTTCATATACAACTGCTTCAAAGCGCTTATGGGGTTTAGATTTTTTTTTCTTGTAGATTTACTTATTTCCTTTCACAATTCTTCCATGGAATAAATTATTTTATATGGCTTTTGTAAATAAGTGGTATATAAGAAGATTAAGGATAGCTGCTTCCTTTAACTTCAGGTTTTTGTGATAAGAAATACGAAGCTTTGTTAGTGATCTCTTTTAAAATAATTTTATGAATTTACATAAGTTATTAAAAAAAATTTGCATAGTAAATGTGACAAAATTGATTAGCTATAAATCCTTTATTTAGCAAGCTGTGATGATGGCAGAATGCATGGGCTAAGTCGATGCTCCTAACAGGGACTGACCTGTGGCTTGAAGGCCAAATGACACAGATTAGCTCACATTCACACTGCTTGGGGTTTGTTCCCCTTACAGCAGGTTTGTCTTGAAGAAAGCTAGTTGGAGATGCTTAAAACAGGTAGCAATTAAGTAATTAAGCAGTGTGAACAATCAGTGGTCCGGTGTCACTTGCTGGCCCTTTTCTATTTAGCACTATCTCTGCTGAAGAGTTCACAAACTTCCCAATATTATATGTAGCAGTTCAGGTGTTAGGAACCCTGACTCACAAAGATTCAAGCTGCGATTAATACTCTTACCCATCACAAGCAAAAACCACAAATCTGCAAAACAGTATCAGACCTACTTCTTGAAAACAAAAAAATACCAGAATTAAGTTGCCACCACTGACTACAAGGATAAACAAGTTTTATCCCATATGGCTGGCGTACAAAACTTCTGAACCAGTTATGACAAGAGGGTAGCTGTCATAGAGATTTCTGATACCATTTCAAGAATGGGGAATATTTAATTTTGTTATATGACCTTGAAATAAAATTTAAGACAAATAGCTACGTTACATCCCATAATAAAAAATCCAGATGATTTAAACTTTGTTCAAAGAATTTATCATACTATAACAGCATAAAACTCTCTCTGGGCAGTCAATAAATATTTATTCTCAATAAAAGAAGAAAGCCTTTCAACTCAAAAATAACTTTTCCTCACTAGACTCCTGACGTGGATGTTTTGGCGGAAATTTTCTTCTMCACTGATTAAGAAACAGCATTACACTGCAACAGTTCCAGTAGTTAGCATACTTGATCTCAATTAAGAAGCACACGTTTTTTAAATTAATTTCCTTCTAGCTGGTCATGACATCATACCTGAGCACTTGGGTTTGAAACATGCTAGAAAAATTCTGCATTGCCTAAGTAGAGAATGACAGTTCTGATGCTGCAATGAAACGTACTCAAGGTTTAAAGATAGAAGACACCCTAGGTCTACTGACAAGCAACTGTGACTTTCCAAGCAGAGCTGTGGTATTTAAGTGTTTCTCCTCAGGAGCTTGGACAAGTTACCAATATGCATCTCATACTAAATGAAACTCAAGACTCAGTGATCTAGCACTGATGGATAATAGCAAAGTGATTTCCCCAAATATCTTTACACCCTATTTTGAGAAACTAAATACCGTGACATGAATGTTTGGCACTTGACACTGAATCTGTATAGCTAAACAAATCAGACCAGGGAATAGRAGATTCCATGATTATCTGTACAGCTTTACTGTTGGCATGCTCTTGGCATGGCTTTGACACGTGTGGATAAAAACAGTCAGCTCAAAACTGCTGGTTCTGAGCAGTATGGACCAATTTGTGTCAGTTAGCCTCACAGCCAGGATCAATGCCTGGTCATCTCTTATTTAAGAGTAGATCCCCATTTACCTGCCTGGTAGAGTGCCCTGACAGCCAGGATGGGGAACATTTCAGAGCAGCTGGGCTGGTACCGAGCATCGGCACCAAAGGGAAGAGGGGGGCAAGAGCGGACCAAAACTCCCTTCTGTGGGGACAGCAGCACCCCTCTGCTGACCAGCTGTGGGGCCATGGGAGGTCACAGGAGCCCAGGTCCAGGGGGCTGCAGAAAGACGGCATGGCCCGCCTGGCCATTGGATGCTTCCTCATGACGCTCACACACATGGGCATTACAGCCGCTGCCAGGAGGGCCGCAGCACATCCAAAGCAACTGCCAAGCACCAGGGGCGACGAAAGGACATGGTAGTGGGGGGCTGTACTAGACCAGCAGTGCAGAGGGTGATGCTGTCCCGGCAGGTCTGTGGCTGCTGGCCCCGCAGCCCCCGTGCCCTGCCTGGGCTGTGCCACCTCCCTGTGGGGTGCCAGAAGCAGCCCGTCCCCTGCAGCCCCCCACAGGTGGGCCCATCCCCCAGTGCAGTGCACTGAGCCCATGTGCAAGGGCATGGGGGACTTGAGAGCATCTGGTCCATTACGTTATCTGGTTAAGGACTATTCAGTATAAAAGAAATAACAAATAACAAGGAAAGTGATAAATTAAACACAGACACAAAAGCCTATCAGGCAAATAATAAAAGACAATAACAAAGACCAGAATTTTGCGGCCTCTGACTGACGAGCTATTAAGGAATGACTCAGGCAAAGCCTTGGAGAGGGTCAACCTGAACTTTGTAACTGATAATGAGGGGGAAACAAGACTAACATGAGTAGTATGAGATACCTGAGGGGGCTTGCGGGACTGCAGGAAACTTATTAGGGGATATCAGAAGGAGCTTGTGCGATTATGTAAAATTTATTAGGAGATGTTTAGAGAAAGGGCCAAAGGCAGAGAAGGGGAGGGATCGGGGTGGATCAGGGAGAAATAAGCATGGCAAAATAGAGAGAAGAGGAGATAAAAGGGGTAACACGTAAGACATGTAAGGAGGGCCAGTCAGTACACTAGTCTTACTGAGCCCTGTGCCTGATCACCACAGTCTATCCTGTCTTCTTATTACATCTTTTTTTCTTGGATTTTTTTAATGCATAATCTCTTTTCTATTTGTGTGTGCTGCAGCTGGAGGAAGGGCCATGGGTCATGAGGCCCATGTGTCTATGTGCCAGCAACTGGAGAGACCAGGGTGTACGTGTTATATGTGAGAGGTCAAAACAGCAGCAACTGGAAACACCTCAGTGTGTTTATATTTTCCTGGTGAATTTAATCCTCTGTGTATGTGTAATTCACTAGCAAACTTCAAGCTGGACTAGCCAGCAAGTAGCAGGAGACCTGCATCTGGAAAGACTCAAGGTCTGAGCCAGTGGTGGGTGAGGGGCCCAGGGTCTGGGTGTGGAAATCAGGCAGACTGAGAGCTCATGCTAATATTCAAGGGATCTGCAATTGGGGAAATGTTTGTGAGACAAATGTGTGAGAGCAAGCATCTGTTTGCTGGCAAACATAAGCTGGACCAGCCAGCAAGTAGGAGGAGACCAGCATGTTGGGTAAGGGGACCAGGCAAGGATATTAGATGAACTGAAAAGTCATGTTGGTATTTGACAGATCTGTGAATGTGCTTGTGAACCTTGACAGTGAGGGAGTTTGTGTTTTCACTAGTGAACTTTAACCCTGATCAGCCAGACAGGAGAAATCGAACTGGGCTATTTGTACCTACATTCTAAGTGGGTTCTGGTAGTGATGCATGTGGGTGCTGCTAACAGCAGTGCTCGGTCTGTGGCCATCTGTGTATCCAGCCATATTAATGTCCTCTGCATGGATGTATGCGTGCATGCTTCTGGGATACATGCTTATGCTTGTTACTGGCTGAACCTGCAAATGGGAACAGCATCAGCTGCATCCATCAGCCTGGGACAGACAGACCTCCAGCATCTCAGAGTGCACCTGGCTGGGCTTCAGAAGCTGGGAAGGCAGAGTCCCTGGGTCCTGCAGTCCACTGGATTTGGCAGCTCTCATAACTTCCTAACACTAGGAAACAAACAGGAGGAGCTAGAGGTCTGCATGTGCACACAGAACTGTAACACTGTTGGAATAACTGAGACATGGGGGAACAGCTCAAGTGACTGGAGTGCTCTGATGGATTGATATGGGCTCATCAGGAAAGACAAGGAAGGAAGAGGGATTGCCCTTTAAGTTAAGGGTCAATTTCAAGATACAAAGTGGACAACAGGCTGGTTAAGAGCTTGTAGTGACCCAAGATCAGAGGAGAGACCACTGAGGGTGATATCATGGTGGCAAATTGTTAGAGAAGTCAGGATGAGGAAATGGATGGGGTCTTCTTTAATCAAGGCTCTGGTTCTTATGGGAGATTTTAATCCCCACAACAGTTGGTGGGGGGATGCAAGGAATCCATAAGGTTTCTGAAAGGTATCACATACACTAAATGTGCTCTTCTGGATTGATGCTCACAGAGAAGGAGGACCTAGTCATGGGGGGTGTAATCAATAGCAGCATTGGGTGCAGTGACCATGAAATAGTGGAGATCAAATTCCCAAGGGGAGCAAAGAGAGATAGTAGCAGAGTACAGATCCTGGTCTTCATACAAGCAAATTTTCACTTATTCTGGGAACTGGTAGACAGGATCATCTGGGAGGCAGATCTGAAGGATGAGGTTGCTCAGGAGAACTGGCAAGTCTTTAAGGACAATTCCTCATCCAAGCAGTCAAACAGTCAATCCCGATGCTCCAATGAGCAGACTTCTCAATAGACACACTTGAATAAACAGGGAACACATGACTGAGCTTCAGTGCAAAAAGAACATATAGGGCAAGCAGAAGCATGGGCAGGTTACAAGCCGGAATACAGAAACATTGCCCAAGCATGCAGGAATGGTGTTAGGAAAGGCAGAGTTCAACTGGAGTTGAAACTGGCAAAAGACATTAAGGACAAGAAGAGTTTGTACATTAGCAGTGAACAGTAAAAAATAAACAAGGGAATAGCGGGCTTGCTGCTGAAAGGGGTGAGTGATTTAGTGACCATGGATGCAGATAAGGCTGAGGCATTCAGCCCCTTTGTTGCCTCGGTCTTTGCCAACAAAGTCTCCCAGGCCTTCATGCCTAGAGATGCGTTAAGTAGGGAACAGAGCCAGCAATAGTGGAAGAGGATTGAGTCTGGGATTTCTTGAAGAATCTTGACAAAAAAACAGCTCATGGAAGCAGGTGGGATGGATCTGAGGGTGCTGAGAGAGCTGGCTGAAGTCACTGCAAGACCACTATTGTCTTTGACAGGCTGTGGACACAGGTCAGGTCTCCAATGAAGTAAATGTTGCACCTATCTTCAAAAGGGCAAGGAGGATATTTGAGGGAATTACATGCCAGTCCATCTTCCTTTGGTGCCTGTACAGCAGTTCTGTTAGACTTTTACATGGCCAGAGTTATTCGGCTAGGTTTGGAAAGCCTGCCTTCTACAACACAACACAATTTTTCTACTCCATACTAGTTCACACAATAGAGTGGGTGTGTCCTCAACAAACCTTTATTTCAGAATCTAGATCCTAAATCATTTGAGAACTAGAAATAGCTCTGAAAAGGCCAAAAAAGGAAACTCACAATTAGATACTAGATGCTTTTTTCATGTCAATTTTCTGAGTGACTTGTTAGAAAGCCAATGTTGTGCATTACAGTAGTCTCCCTAGTACAACTGTTCAATCTTCAAACTTCAGCATAGCTTGTATACAGGCCCGAATGTCATCAGGGGATTTGGAACTATTCTCAGTGAAAAATAGTTGTCTCTTTTTCCTCCAACAAAGTACTTAAAAACAATTAAAAAAAAACACTATTGCATATCTTTAAAAGATATGACAGGTTATGTGAATTCTGTTTTTCAGGATACCACTTTACTGTTATTCCATTCTGTATGTGATCTGCTGTACCCTCCAAATCTTGGCAGGTAATAATTACATCTAAATGACCTCTTTGCTTGGAACTGAAAATATAAAGAGAGAGAAAACTCAAAGCCGTTATCAGGTTGCCTTGAATGCAAATAACATTAAGCATTGCATATAGCATTGTTTTAGTCAATAGCATTATTGTATAACGCACATCATAATTTTGATATCAGAAGTAACTGAGCTGTCAAACCAAGTCAAAATTAGAACTTGCACTATTCCTGGTTCTGTTACTGACCTGACATGCATCTCTTGCACAGGTAAACAGTAGCTTGATTTTTCAGAAGCAATGACTACCCACAGTTTTCATTTATTTCCTTTTTCCTATGAGGCTCAGAAAAACAAATCTCGCACATAAGATTTTTGTGCCTCTGTGCCTTATTTTTCCAATTTGTAAAGTACCCACCTCACAAGTATTATTTGTTAATAACTAAAATGTAATATACAGAGCATCTGCTCACATGCAGTTGCGTGTGCACATGCAAAATACTTGTTCAGTACTAAATTTAAATAACTCAGAGATTAATTGTATTATCCAAACTGTGCTTAATGTTTTAAATACTTTGCTTTCAAAGCTTTATCCACTTTCCCTCTGGTAAAGCAGGAGCTAAACAAAAATTTTATGTAAACTTGTTACGGGCTCTTATATAGAGTCAAGAAAGTATTTAGACTTTCAGCAAAACTCTAAAAATTGCAAATATCTGTTTACAGTTTCAGCTGACTCTTCAGTATTCTCTTACTCCTTTGATTTTTTTCTTTTTTTTTTAAGTAGCATCTTTTTAACATGGATATCATTCCCAATCCTATGGGAACACTGCTTTTACTTTAAGACGGCTAATCACATACATATAAAGTACATTTTATTGACCTACTTCTGTTCCAGCTCATTAAATACAGCTGCTTTCAATGGTCAGGGAAAAGTAACTGAATGCAACATGTAAAAGAACCCAACTGACTAAAAATGGAGTGGTTGCTCAAAATTCACAGAGGGGCTTTGTACTTGTTCCTCTATAGAGCTGCAGAACAAGCAGCAGTTTATGGACAATGTTTTAGAAGAGCGTATGTACAACAGCAAGTGAAACAGGTCACTCCATTTTTTACAACTAACATTAAAAAAACCAAACTTATTTTCTGTGTTTTCACATCTCAAAATCTTCATATCTTCCACAAGAATTGTTTTGTCAATATCCAATCATATTGAAATATTGTGGGAAAACATTTTCAGCTCCAGGAGGAACACTGGCTCTTTTCAGTACTGAATTCCGAAGGCTTTACACTGCAGCTTTTTTTTTTTTTTTTTAAACACAAGAACACAAGAAAGAAAAAAACTGAAACAACTTGGTCTGCAATAAATATATACTAGCATATGTAGTTGTAGCCTAGGAATAGTTCTGCAATGGAAAACCATCTCGATGGTTATAGAAGAAGAGTTCAGCAAGAATAAAATGTAATTATTCTGAGGTATAGGCTTACTTAATTGCAGAAGATCTGGAACTGATTCCAGACTTTTCATTCATGGCCTAGGTCCTACAAGCCTGTACTTCCAATAGCTTTATATAAACAAGTGCTGACTGGATGAGGATGTTAACTGCCAGGAAGAGAAAATACCGGTCACAAATATTAGACAAATAGTTTTGAGATCAAATCCAGAATCTGAAAAACCCCCAAATAGACCCAGGATTGTCAAGATAACTAGCCTTTTAAAAGCCAGCACTGAAATGCCACAGGTCCTGGAAGCAATTGTTCAAACCAGCTGTTTATTGCAAAATGGATTTGCAAGCTGTATCAGGTATCAGTCCTTCTCAAGCTTTTCCTTTAATATCTATTTCTTAACTCATCTTTGTTACAAGCTGTCACTCCAGACTTATGATTAACCATCATAAAAAAAGATTGCTGGGTCTGCACTGCTAAATAAAAGATAGGTAGGGCTCAAACGCAAGTACTTGACCCTGACTGTCCACACTGTTACCTCTTTCTGAGGCTCTGTTAGATGGCTCCACGATTTCTCTCAATACACTGCCCAGCTGCACTTTCAGAGATAGTGCATTTCAGGCACTGCTTTCAAAAGACACCATACACAAGATTCTAATAGGTTTGGCTCCTTCCTAATGTCGTCCAATACCTTCCTCCTACTCACAGGCACCCTAACAGGGTACAGACCCCTCTACATCCCCTCATGCCACACCCCAAGGCCCACAAAACATGTTTTCACCGTACACTGTAAAGCCACCACACTGGCCATCTGCAAAACAGCCCTCCTGTTTTTAAGACTGCTTAAAACAGGTGGGAGAAGGAAACCAAAAAAMCAAGTGTGCCATAGCATTACAAGAGCATCACAGTGGATCTAGAGGAGACTCAAGGGCAAGCCACAGGTAGTGTGGACACAGGCAGTCTGTTTTACCAGATACTAGCCTTAAGCAATGCAGACATGAGCCAATATATTCCACGCAGCACAAGAACTAGGGATTCGGCCCCTATCCTTATTTAGCAGTATGGACACAGTCCTATAAGGGCATCCTAGCTTGGTCAGGTCCTAAGGACACTGGGCACTGCTGACTTCCTAGAAGATTTGGAAAACTTGTTGGCAGATATGGAAAAGTTGCTACACAGCTATTCACACTTTTTTCTTTTTTTTTAATCCTAAAATATTTTAGGAACTGTTTCTTTCACCCTGTTTTGTGAATCCAGAGGTGAAATACTCCTTGTATTCAGGAACCAACAATGTACATACACAGATACATATATGTATATGTGTGTGTATATATATATTTGAAAGGTCATGGAGAACAGGAGAGGTGCCCGAGGACTGGAAGAAAGCCAATGTCACCCCAGTCTTTAAAAAGGGCAAGAAGGAGGACCCAGGGAACTACAGGCCAGTCAGCCTCACCTCCATCCCTGGAAAGGTGATGGAGCAGCTCATCCTGGAAGCCATCTCCACGCATGTGGAGGAAAAGAAGGTGATCAGGAGTAGTCAGCATGGCTTCACCAAGGGGAAATCATGCCTAACCAATCTGATAGCCTTCTATGATGGAATGACTGGCTGGGTAGATGAGGGGAGAGCAGTGGATGTTGTCTACCTAGACTTCAGCAAGGCTTTTGACACTGTCTCCCATAGCATCCTCATAGACAAGCTCAGGAAGTGTGGGTTAGATGAGCGGACAGTGAGGTGGATTGAGAACTGGCTGAATGGCAGAGCTCAGAGAGTTGTGCTCAGTGGCACAGAGTCTAGTTGGAGGCCTGTAGCTAGCGGTGTCCCCCAGGGGTCAGTCCTGGGTCCAGTCTTGTTCAACTTCTTCATCAATGACCTGGATGAAGGCACAGAGTGCACCCTCAGCAAGTTTGCTGACGATACAAAACTGGGAGGAGTGGCCAATACGCCAGAGGGCTGTGCTGCCATTCAAAGAGACCTGGACAGGCTGGAGAGGTGGGCAGAGAGGAACCTCATGAAATTCAACAAAGGGAAGTGCAGGGTCCTGCACCTGGGGAAGAATAACCCCATGCAGCAGTACAGGTTGGGGGTTGACCTGCTGGAAAGCAGCTCTGCTGAGAAGGACCTGGGAGTGCTGGTGGACACCAAGTTAAGTATGAGGCAGCAATGTGCCCTTGTGGCCAAGAAGGCCAATGGTATCCTGGGGTGCATCAGAAAGAGTGTTGCCAGCAGGTCGAGGGAGGTGATTCTCCCCCTCTACTCAGCCCTGGTGAGGCCACATCTGGAGTACTGCGTCCAGTTCTGGGCTCCCCAGTACAAGAGGGATGTGGCACTACTGGAGCAAGTCCAGCGAAGGGCCACAAAGATGATTAGGGGACTGGAGCATCTCTCTTGTGAGGAAAGGCTGAGAGAGCTGGGCCTGTTTAGCCTGGAGAAGAGAAGGCTGAGAGGAGATCTTATCAATGTGTACAAGTATCTGAAGGGAGGGTGTCGAGAGGATGGGGCCAGACTCTTTTCAGTGGTGCCGAGCGACAGGACGCGAAGCAATGGGCACAAACTGAAACACAGACACTTCCATCTTAACATGAGGAAAAACTTTTTCACTGTGAGGGTGACAGAGCACTGGAACAGGTTGCCCAGAGAGGTGGTGGAGTCTCCTTCTCTGGAGATATTCAAAAGGTATCTGGACGCAATCCTGTGCAATGTGCTCTAGGTGACCGTGCTTGAGCAGGGGGGTTGGACTAGATGATCTCCAGAGGTCCCTTCCAACCTCAGTGATTCTGTGATTCTGTGATATGAATGATATTATATGAATACATAGGCAACAATCCTTACAAAACAGATGCGGTAAAACAAACATCAATAAGTGATGCAGCAGAGCAACTCACCTCCTTTCTCTGGCTAAATCTTTTTCTGGAGATTTGATTCAGATAAGTTCTGCATTCTTACCTTACCTGATTTGATTTGAAATAAAAAAATAAAAATAAAATCAGAATTCAAATCAGTTTACAAACTCAAATCGAAATCTAAGGAAGAGTTTGGAGTTGCATTAATCTGACATGGATTTTAAATTAACTTCTATTGTTTAACCTAAATTAGCAAGAACATTTTAACTTGAATTAGCAAAACAATATCACACACCAACTTCAGAGATACCCTCATCCTTCAAGTACAGATTTTTGCCTCATCCGATTTCACATGCATAACAGTTCTCTATCCAAAAAGGCTCTGCAATAAAGTTTATATTCATCAGAGTCTTCACTTTTCTTACTATGCTTCTTGTTCTTAGGACTGCATAATGACCTCCCAAAGGTTGCTGAAAATAAGCCAAGACAATGATTCCTGAAAAAAAAAATCTGCTGAGTTTAGACAAATATCTCCAGCACTTAATCTTCTTGATCAGGAACTGATGGATTCCACAAGTCCAGGAAATGTGATATTTCTCAATAAACCATGCAATTTAGCTTTTTGGTGTAAACAGAAGCCTGACAATTTTTTCACTGATGTATCTATTGGGAGCTCTTCCTCAACAAGGTGAGGTGACAAGTTTATAATTCATTCCACCCCACTGTTCCATGGAGTCTAAGAGAAGGAAATCAGAGAAGAAATTTTATTTGAAATAAGAAAAAAAAAAAAAAGAGTTGAGACATGAGCTTCCCATTTAATTTGTCTCAAAAAATGAGCTACTAAAATCAGCTAAAAGCTCTAATGTTATGAGCCTCTTTGGGGTAAAAGGGTGGAAATCTTGAAGTGGCTTAGATAACAGTACCAGAAATATAGCCCAAGAAGTAAAAGAAAGTGTTTTGTGGACAATGTAGAAAAAAGTATTTAAAAAAAAAAAAAGAACACTATTTTTCAAATCAGTATTATATCACTGTCTTTAATTTTGAGGCCTTTTTATATTTAATTCTATGCTGTATACATTGCTAGGTCCTGCATTACAATGACAAGGGTCTTTTAGGAAATTAAAATTATTGAGTTTTCTGTACAGTCCAACTACCAAGAAAATTAGGCATAATCCTAAAATCTTCTGGCACAGAACCAGACAGGAAAAAAATTAAGTGTTCTGACAACGACCATTTAAAATCACTATGTAAATTGCAAATATTTCAACATAACATGTGATGGCTGAACACAAACATATACTACAGTTAACAAATCATCATTTCGTCATTACAAAAGACTGAGCACACTTGGTCAAGATTTGCATTATTTGGGCTTTTTTTTTTTTAACAGAAGCAATAAAAATCTTATTTTTGTAAGTCAAAGAGATAGCAATTTATCTATTGCCAATTTCAATACTACAATATCCTGTTATGTGAGTGATAATTTAATATAGACTCAAATGTGTGGTTCCCGTAACCCTCACGACTGTCTTTTCCTTGTGCATGTATTTTTGTATACAGATATTTCTGTTCCTTTACAGACACATAAATTCTATACAATGGCTGCAAGACTAATAGTTAAATAAAATATAACACACAGTTTTTCAAGATAGCATATATTCAAAGTATGGACAAGTAGCAGTCCCTGAATAGAAAAGAATTACAATTTTCATGATTTGTAGATATAATGATGCTTAGTTTTTATTACCACTAAAAAGAGAGGGAAGAAATACAAAAGAATCCTACAGTCTTTCATTTGAATGTGCATAATGAAAAGAAGAACAAAATAAGCCAACTTCCTCCCTGTAATTTCATTGACTACAGAGGCAGCCTTCCACTGCACAGAAGTCCAAACTACTATTCCCATCCTCTTTCAGCAAGATATCCCTCTCCACATGACAGCTGTGATCCTGTAATTCAGCTTAAGACATTTAAATGAAGGTGTCCATACACGAGGTAGGTCTCTAAGTTTCCACTACAATAAATGAAATGCAGGTAATATGGTAGTGGTGAAAGAGAGGCTCAGCCCACTCTGAAGTTGACACCTATGTTCAATTAGCTGAACAGCTTCTAGGCACCCCTGTCTGTAGTGATCATTCAGCTCAGTTGCCCACACTGAGCATCTGAGATGCCAAGATTTCCCACCTGGTATCCTGCTGCCACTCCAGAAAGATGCAGGTCTCCCTGAGGCCTGGTATCGTACCTGTCAGCCCACTCAGTTATCCCAGACACTCTAGGGAATCTCAAATTATGCCAGATTCTGATATTTAGGCAACTGAATTAAGCCCTATAAGGCAGCTTTGACATCTACTTAACATGTAGACACCTATATGAAGTGTTTTTATATATACATAAAATATATATACACACACACTTCTAAATGTCATCAGAAAAGGTTTTAAAACATTTTCCACTTCTTGCCTCAGAAGGTAGCTTAATATAGAAGTTCAACAGGAAAAGATTGAAGGTGACATTTCTTTCCTCTTCATATTATGCTTCCAGCCTACAAGTATCTTTAATCATGCCCGAATCTGCTAAAATATTCATTTAACCCCCATTTTCTTGTCATCTCCAATTCTGAAGAGATTTTACTGTTTGCAATTATTTCTTTCATATACCTCTGAGAGCAAAAATACTCAAAGTGAAAACTTTGGCACCTGTATCCAGCTCATTGAAGGCTGGTGTTTTCTGGCCTGCCCACTGCAAGGCAGTTCCTAGGAAGGGTTGTTGGGGCTCTTGCAGTGCTTCAGAATAATAATCCGTATGAATGCTTAACATATTAGCAGGGATGCTTAATAGAAACAAAGGGAGGACTGTTAGAGAATATTGAACTGAAGCTGCTTAGAATTAATTGCTTAGCATAACTTGCTTAGCATTAGTAGCTAAATTTGCTGAAGCCTTAGGCCTTAGGCTGTGAGCTTGCTGTGAACTTTTACTTAGATGAGTAAAAGGGGGCCCCAGAGCCGGTTCAGGCTAGAGAGATAAAGAAGTTACATCGACAGCAGGAGTAGCCAACCTTGAAGATAAGAAGCAGCCTGCCTAGAGACAATGAAGGGGCCTAGTGAAGAAGGGGAAGAGCCCAGACCTAACTATTACTATTGGTCCAAACTATAACCAATCAAAGTGGCCAAGGCGCCGCGTGCCTGCATGCCATGACTGCACAAACATATATAAGATGGGCAAATTGCTGAATAAAGTCGGAGTTGAATCTGCATTCTGTGACTGCGTCTGATTCTTTCCCACTACTCCCGCGGACCGTGACAAAGGGTGAAGACCATTCAGTTGTAATGCACACCTCCTGCTGACCTGTTTGTGGGGGCAGCAGCAGAGAAAGGAATTCTTTTACTATCCTTATAATTCAAAACCAACTTCAGGAACAGGAAATACAGAAAAGTCAAAATAAGAAAATCAGAGTGGTGTTATAAAAACATTATAGGTGAAGAGGGGAAATTAGAGAGCAGGGGAGGAGAAGAAACACCTACATCAAAACACTAGCTGTTTCCTCTTGAAGCAACATGTTTCCTCCCCCTCCTTGTTACACAAGTGAATGTACGGTGTCACAGTAAGTTACAATAGCAAAGAAAGTTTCACTTGGTTATAGAATGAGAAGAACATAGCTACAATTGATGTGCTCTCATGCCAAATGATGTTATTCACACAAATAATCAGCACCAAAAATTTAAGTCACTGACAAGGCTTTGACCCAGATCTAAACTTGCAGACAAATTTCCATAGCACCCTAGCCAATCAGGCCTTCAAATTAAATGCTTTTTTTTTTTAATTGAAGATTATAATAAAATCTTTAGCTAAGGACAATATACAATGAATGCTGTTAAATGTATTGTTAACCTAAATATAGTACTTTAATTTTAAACATGACAGCTATCATAAACTTAGCACTCTTAATATTACAGTACACAATTTATAAATCAGTCTCATTAAAATGCTAAATTTTGAAGCAATTAATTTAGGAATAAACACAGTCCATCTTACCTCAACTTGCAGAGTTCAAAAAAAACCTACACAGATCATCTTAAAAAAGAGGCAGTTGATATTTTAAACTAGGTCTCTAACCATGGAAATATTGGGGTACACTGCATTTTAATTTTGTGAGTAGCATCACTGAAATCAGCTGAGGTACTCATGAGACTGAAAACAAAAAAGGTCGTATCATTTACATACATGATTTGCCACATCATTTGGTATCCACTTAAAAAAAGTTTCATTGTTAACATAAACACTGGATGTACTCAATGTCTTAATTAATGGAATTTCTGTAACACTACTTCCCTGGGAATTTTATTTAATTACAGATATAGGCAGACACCCATTACAGAAAATGTGCAGATCTTCCACTTGCACTGGTGTAAATCATTCTCATTTCATACAAGAGTAATTCCACCAGTCCAAGACACAGTTCAGTGAGTTTCCTCTTTTATCTAAATTCAGGGTTTGCAGCGGCACCAATATATCTATGTCTGTTCACTGACAGCTGAAACTAGGATGAACTCCCAGTTCAAGCTGCCTCTTGCCATCTATCCCACGAGCAACACGGCATGGAAGAAGGTGTAAGGGGCAAGAGCTGAAGAACTCAAATTTTTTGCTGAGGCTACTTCCCATAGAGAGTATCTTCTCTCCTGAGGAAGGGGCCAGAATTTAACTTTCCCCCCGCAACGCCCCGGAGAACTAGTCCATAAATCCCTGACGCAGCTATTGAGCATTCTTCTACACGCTCCCCTTCCAAAACAACTGCGCACAGTATTAAGAGGGAAGAAAGAAGGAAAAAAAAAGAAAGAAAAAAAGAAAGGAAGGAAGGAAGGAAGGAAGGAAGGAAGGAAGGAAGGAAGGAAGGATCATATTAGCTGTCCAGCAAAGCTGCAGCTGGACCAAGTGGCCACACACGAGACACCCGCGTCTCCCCGGCCGTGGCACCAACCCAACCCGCGCTGAAGCGCCATGGGCGAGGCGAGCGCGCCCCGCCGGGGCAGAGGATGGGGAGCGAGCGGGACCGGCGCCCCCGGGAGGCTGCCCCGTCCCGTCCCGTCCCGTCCCGTCCCGTCCCGTCCCGTCCCGTCCCGTCCCGCCGGCGGGAAGCAGTGCTCCTCCCCCCGCTGCGGGGCCGCCTTCCTCCGCCTGCTCCCGGAGCCCCGGGAAGCCGCGCAGCCTCCGCGCCCGCCGGCGGAGAGACGCCCCGCGGAGCGCGGCCGCCCTTACCTGCCCGCGGCGTCTGCGGGAAGCCCCTGAGGGGGCCGAGCTGCCGCAGCCGGAAAACTTTCCGGGCATCCTCGCAGCTCCGCAGCTCCCCGGCCGCCGCCGCCCGCAGCAGCAGCAGCACCAGGGCGCCGAGGCAGAGGCTCTTCGCCCCCATGGCCCGCCAGCAGCGCCCGCTGCCGCAGGGAGCGCGGCCGAGCCGCCGCCGCCGCCGCCGAGCTGCCTCCGGGGCCGCGCCCGCCGCCGCCGCGGGGGGGCTGCGAGCACCGCCCGCCGCCGCCGCTCGTTCTCCGGGAGGAGAGGGCACCTCCCCTCCCCTCCCCTCCGCCAAAAAGAAGAAAAAAAGAAGAAAAAAAAAAGACACGCGGGAAACAAGCCTTTAAGTAATAAACTACTAGGCAAGCAATAATCCCAGACCAGCATGAAAAGACTTGAAATAATTCGGGGTACTCTTGGAGACTATTCACCACAGGCTTAAAAACTGGCAGTAACGTCCACAGTTGGATTTGGTGGGTTTGACTTCAAATGCTAATCTTTTACTCGCCTTGCTTTTGCTTGGTCTCCAAAAACCCAGATACCAAGTTATCTTCACAAAATTTTAGTTTTCACAGGCAAAAGTGACAACGGGCTGGCTTTTGCAAATCTCTGATTCATAGAAACCAGAGTCCGACTGTGTCTGTCAGAACAGCCATGGAGGCAGCTTGGATTCACTGTGGTATCTTTTAAATAGACTCCTTGACACCAGAATTAAGAATCCCCCCCGGGCATAGATTTAAATGGCACACGCTAACCCCTTACAGTTGGAAATTCTTCGTGGTAGGTTCTGAATCTGTTGGTATGTGGTCATTCAGCAATTTACAGCATTAGTCTAGACAGCTTCCACTCAAAAATCTACTTTTATCTATGGCAGCAATTTCAACACAAGACTGTGAAAATAGTTCTAAGAAGTGTGAATTATTCTATACAGCCATTTGAATAAGGGTAACAAACTGACATGTCAGTAATTAAAACCTGCATTAGAAATCAACTATTTTACTGCTGAGCAAAGCAGTAAAGGAACGGCATTATATTAATACTACCCAGTCTACTGAGTGACAACTCAATTTGCAACAAGTGGAGAGGACTAGAAACACAGCACTTCCCTGTATTTCCTTTCTGGAATCATCTGTACTCCACGATTTGGCAATTTCCTTCTGTCAGCAAGTTACAACATATATTAATTTGAAATGTCCTTCAAGCAAAGTATGTTTTCTACTGTTGTTAAGCTATTGGTAAACAGAATCATGGAATTTGTATAAAAGAGCAAACACAGATGGTACGTTAAAATCTTTTCTGATAAAGCAAACTAAAGCAAAAAGGATCTTAGGCCTTTCATGAGGAAATGGAGGAAAAGGGAGCACAAAGTCCTATTGCAAATAAGAAGATTTGTCTTAGTTCAAAAAACTGTTAGAACTTGGAAATAATTAAAAATACAATACCTTGTCTGGAAACTGTTAATAGACAGCAAACCCCTTGTCAGTCTGTGAAACACTCATTCTTAAATAGCACACTCACTTTTAACTAGTGAAAAACATCACTGGGGAAATGATACCAATATGCGAGCCAGAAATGTAAGATCTTATTCAGCAACTTGAAGGTGGCATAGGAAGTTTTAGGAAGCATGAAATACTAACTTCAACCAATAAAAGTACAAGACATGTGCAGCACTCACAGTAAGCATATGAAAAAGATGACAGAGAAAAACTCTAATGAACTGTGAGAATGCAAAAACTCTTGCAGGCTAAGAAATAAAGACAAATACTCCTACTTAAAAAAAAAAAAAAATGCAAGTTCCTGTTTACCTGACAACGGTACAGAAGTTTGCAAACAAAACATTACCTTGAAAAAAATTCTGGAGTTCCAAGGCTTTAAGTTCAATCAATACTTCATCCTGTCTTCTATTAGTAAGAATTCAGAGAAACCTCTACTCTCCAGGTCAAGGGAAAATGGAGATTTTCTGGTGAACCATTAAATATACATATTTTAACTAACTCTTTCAAGATGAAGATTCTGATATATATATATATATTTTAAATAACTTTAGCTTGGGGAGTGGGATGGGAAAGCTATTAATTTTGGCTTAATTAAGAGACTGAATTTAATTTTCTGGCAGGTATTATGCTTTGAAGCTTCCCTGATGTCAGTGTAAAAGAAAGTATATTCTAGCTCCCAAGTTTTCCAAATCAGGAGTGTTCTGGAGAAGCTTTCTGCATATTTGCAGCTATATGCAAGAAAAAAGGTAATTTTCTCTTATTTTAAGGTGGAAAAATATAGATGAACTCTGTGAGAGAAAACATTAACATTGCCAACAGATGTGTCTCTTGTCTTGACCAAAATCTTGACCTGTCTCTGGTGTCTCCTTATGGATGTCCAGCTGTCAGCTCAAGATGACTTAAGAATACCACATCCACAGATTTTCCCTTTGCCTTTTTTTCAAATCAGCATGGACAATACCACTATAGTACCTGAAATTCTGGCCTAATGCCAGAGCAGCATCCACCTTCAACTGATCTCCCTTCTAAATCACATCAAGCTAAAATGAAACTATTATTTTTGGCATACATCACTAAGTTTCCTGCTAATCTACATAGCTAAAGTTCTCCTTCAGACTGTCATCTTGTTTGCAACTATTGAAAACCCTTTATTTAACTGGACAAACATGGTCTTCCCTGTCCAGATCCTTGTAGAGAGCTGCTACAAAAATCATTTTCGTGGCCAGTCACGTTGACCAAATTCATTTTTTTCCCCCTTCCATTCTTGGCCATGTCAAACCCAAGTCACTTGGCTTCAGTTGCCAGTCCCTTTACAGCTTCCATCTCATTCAGGATGAAAATGACAGTTTCTATTTCCAGTGGATGGCAGCACCTGCTTCCATCTCCAGCTTCTGAAATTACAAATACTTCTGTACTATCTCCCATTTTGTTTCTTGTGCCTGAAAGTAGTTCCTTGTGAACATCCATCAAGCTGCCTCATTCTTCTTTAAGTCATTCTTTAAAGCTCTTTCTTGTGACTTTTTTTTATTTTTAATCATAGCAATTAATTTTTTCATTAGGACCACAGACTGCTATGCTGACTAATATGGTCACAGCAACTCCCTGTGGCGAGTTCTATCCATCCGTTTCTAGTCCAATACATACACTACAAACTCTTGAGTTCTGATGCTACCCTTTTGCTTTCTATGTAACACTGAACAGAGTACAAATCCTAGCATTTGAATGGAGCTCCTTGAAGTTACAGCAGCAGCAGAAAAAACAAACCCAGACTCCTTCAGTTACATAGAACTATTCCATATCTATTACAGTAAGTAGAGATGTTCTCTATTTTAGGTTTTAATTAGGCCGGTAAACTAGGACTAAAAGCTATGCAGCATTTGGATTCATACCACTATCATACTTGGCTATCAAAGAATTCATAAACTTACAGAGAGACTAATAAAACTTCATACACATCTCTAAGTTCATCTTGTCTAATGGTCCGTTAATTGCAGCACTGAAAAAGAGTTCATACTAGTATTATGAAAGTTTGATCTGTATTTGGAGGTAGGTTCTACAAGAGTGAGAAATTCTTTCCTTTTCAAAAAGAATTGAGTTTTAACCTCAAATATTTGTGAGAATGTTTTTTGGTTTTTTTTTTAATGTTTGCAACTACAAAGAACTATCAGCTGAGATCTCTGCAAGGGTCTGATAGGAGAGAGTAAGAGAGCTGGAGTGATAGCTATTAGCAGGCCACAAAGTGGCCTTGTAGACTATCAGTATTTCCTACTCCCCTCTCCCCCCTATTGTGTAACAAATGCTATTCTACCATTAATCTGTATTTCAACCTAAACTTTAATCGATGCTTACCCCTGGTGCATTATGTCCCTAGCATCCCTCATGTCCTATTTCCCTGTCTCTGCATTAACTGCTTTCACATTCTTCATATTCGTCGAGAAATCAGCAAGCCGTTATTTGCCAAAAACTGGCAGAACTAAAGAAATTTTATTGCTCACTCCACACTCTAAGAGACTTGTTGCCCTGCCGACCAGGGACGGCTCCCACTGATTGCCCGCGGCAGGCGGGCTGAGCCTCGCGGGGCAGCACGCCGCTGCCGCCAGCACCGCCGCGCCGCGCCCTGCCTTCTGCTGCCCCCTGCCGGCTGCGCGCCGCCGCGCACCCCGCGCCGCCGCGGCGGGGGGGGCCCGGTCACCAACGGGAGACACGGCTGGCAGCCGCAGCCTGCTCCCCCCTCCCTTTCCTCTCATCTGAGCTGCTGTGTGCAGCTCCCTGAAATTAGCCCATCAGACCAAAGCAAATATTCTACCAAACTTCAGGACAGCCAGATGGGGAGCTCTGCCCCAGTGAGGGATTTTGTTTTTTCCCCCCTCCCTACTTCATTTCTAAATTTATATTGCTCAAAGCTCTCCATCACTACCTTTTTCCTTAAACTAAAAGGGAAAATGCTTAAAAAAAAAAGCATGCATTCAGACCTGTTTATGTAAAATGAACTTTAGCTCTTTAAAGTAATTCTAAATTCAAGCATTCACTTCGGAGTATTGTATCCTGTACATAATTGTATGATTTTCTCCATAAAGGTTTTATTTATTTAATAATTTATACTTGAAGGGTAGCTCAGTAGTCAGCCATTTACTTTCTGAAAAGTACTTTTCCTTACTGCTAGGTATACTGTTTCCATGGAGACTTCCTCAGATAGTCTAGCGTGAATATTCTTAATCTCTTGTTTCCTTTTGATTAGTATCATTTGTCTTGCTTTCAAGACATTTAACTCAGGCCTGTACAAATAAGACATTATCAGCCAAGAACATCCAAAGGGTTGCCATAAGAGGGAAAGCCTGGTAAAGGAGACTGCAAAGTAAGGCTGCAATTTATACAAAATACCAGGATGCAGTACAAAGAGCCTGTCATAAAGTTGGGAGCAAGTACAGTTCCTCAACCTGATCCTAATATGGAGGGGGGGGAAAAAAGCCACATTCAATATCACTGTTTCAGTTTAGCACCACCGGTATTGCCATAAAGTTAATTTGCCCATATTTTATCAAGTGATATTCAAGTTGAATCCTGCCTAGAAAGTGAGTAGTTTCCCTTACTCTGTATCTGATGTTTGCAATAATTTTTCACTTCATTAAAACAATGATGTTCCAGGAGACCTGGCAATCAGAAGCTCTTTGTATAAGAGGACCGGGCGCCATCTGAACAAATCAGCAGACAAGTCAACATGCATATATATAAATGCTCTTACTGTAGGTGGGTATTACTCACGACTTCTGTTTGTTATTTACTATTCCTTATGCCCTCGCAACTTGTGAAGCGTCTATTCTAACAACAGTTTCTGTTGGTGAGCAGAACACACAAGAAATTTCTCAGATGGAGAAGCCAGATGCCTTGCATCTAAACAGTGTACTACATATTTCAGCCTTCTTCAGCTGGGACCAAAGTCTTTATAAGCGTACTAATTTTCAGTTCATCCAAAAAAGGGGAAAAGACATCCAAAAATAAGCCCCACAACAGAAAATGAACCTTTATTTTATTGACTTAAGTTAAACAACTGTAAATCTCAGAAATATCAGTGCAGCCTTGCAATTATATGAGTGAATCTCTTACCTATACAAGCTCCAAAGTGAATAACAAGCTGGAGTTTCATTCTACTTAAAACAGCAGTGAATATAAGTAAAAGAAATGCTTCTCAGAATATTCCTGCAGTGTAAAAAAACCCCAGCTTACAGGGTCTGAAGGTGTGAAGGAGACAATTTTTTTTTTTTTTTAAACAGTAAGTGTGCCACTTTCGCTAATCACATGGAATATAGTCTTGCAAACTGATACTCAAAAAAAGTATTTGTTCTTTTGCCTTCTGTGCAAGTCTCTGCAGCTCTTAGTATACCGCTACCATGAGTAGCCAAGTTCAGTGTTTGCCTATAGTGACATTCCAGTCCTCAAAAAAAAAAAAAAAAAAAAAAGTTACCTGAACAGGTACAATCCTTAGTTGGTATTTTTCATACAACTCCCCCCCCTTTTTTTAAGAAGTGTGGTTATCATCTATAAAACAGAACTGAAAGTGATCCAGTCATGGCCCTCAATTTTAATCCTGTAGTGATTTTTGCCCTTAATGATCAACTCTATTTTTTTCTTAACTTCTCTCCATTGAGCCTGGTTCCAGACTCATGAGATTTCATCAAGGCAGTTTAATTTGAGCAACTGACTGAGAATAAATCCAGAATTTAGTCCTTCACAATCAAGGAAAACGCAGGCACTGCTTATAGTCAGTAAGGACTTCAGTTTCCATCAGTAACAACTCTAAGGCACTTTTGTTTAGAAGCAGATCAGCAGCAGCTATATGGTGACACTGTTGAGCAGGTGAGCATCACTTCACTGCTAGGTCCCACCTGAATCCACAAACTAAGTAAAAGTATGCCTACCAAATCTAGAAATAATAATAATCTCAAAGGCATTTACAAATAGGCTCAGTAATTTGATCGCATCTTGTGTAGCTAAGGATCAGAAGAAATTGAGTGCAAACACTCATTTCCTTTAATACCATTAACACATTCAGGATTCAAGAGACTGGCTATGCTTGTCTGCTTGACATAGATTCAAATCATCCATGCCTCTCCCAGTTGACCATGTGAGATACTAATGTATTTTGAAAGTAATAGAGCTACACAAAGTCTCTTTTTGAGGTTATCCCAACATGTATTATAATAGTTGTAGCAACTGCTCTGGGGGAGAGCAGAACTTCAGTCTACCAAGTTGGGGTACTAGAAAGAGTACTGGGCTCCTATCTCTTTCTCTACTGATGTTCAAGTGTTTCATTTTCATGTGCTAACACAGACCTTTTTCTGCATTGTAACTACACAGAATATAGAGCTGTAACTTCCTCTCGAAAGGCTCTGGAGCCTCCTTAACTACATCAGTTGCTCTCTTTATAGATCACTGTATATTTAGCAAGATGCAATTTGCAGCAGTACACAAATCCTTTATGAACTTGGTAATGAGATTCACAGTATTAAAAGTCAATTTGCAACCTTATGTTTCATAAAAGCACACTGTGGAATGATGTAAATGCTTATCTGCCCAAATAACTCCTTAGTGGGTATTTCTCTAATGTTAGAGGTAGGAGAGATCAGAAATGCCCCAATCACAGGAAAAACTTTGAAACTTGGATTGTTTTGGACACCAAAGCCAATCACAAGACAGCAAGGTTTCATGAATTCTGCTGCTCAGGAACTACTTGTTAAGCTGCATTTCAGCTTTACTTCCTCACTTTATTTCCATACATTAATTTCACATATCTTTTTAACAGTTAGGCCCGGGTCCTCTCACACACAAAAAAAATTGTGCTTAAGGAGATACTTAGGCACCACCGATTTTCATACCACACCTTACTGCCACCCAGAGAAGCCTTTATTTGCTCTTACATCGAAACAAAGTCCTCTACAAGCTGGAACTGCTCCCAGTAACAAGCTGACTAGTCCTAGTTCAAGGTATACCTTGGAAGAGGACTTGTGAACTGTGCATTTTTTCTATCTCGTCAGTAACATTAGCATGCATCTCATGGAAACTACATATTACATGGGAGGGAGAATACCAACTTTGAGGCTTAGAAGTCCACTCAACACATGAGAACTAGACATTACAGCATGTAAACATCCCTGGGAAGCCAGCCTGCTGCTGCCTGCTGTGATCTACTGACAGTTCCAGAGCACTGCAAAGACAATACAAGCACATAAACCTTATCTTTGGTTTCAGCAGGATTTGTGACATTCAGTATCTTAAAATACAGAAATAACTAGGCAAAAAATGAACAAAGAACGTCTTTGAAGAGTGTTTTATATGCCTAGAAGATAAAGCAACTCTCCTTCAGGATTCCTGTAAACACTGTATCTCTAATTGCATTCCACCTTTCTTGTCTTCCAATGCAATTCTTAGATCACTACAGTATAAAAATCAGTTAAAAAAAAATCTTAAGATTTTGAAAATCAAGGAAGATGTATGCGAGGGTGCTGGAATGATATGTTTTTATTTTGCTAGAATGTACTGTTTGATGGAATACTGCAAAGATAATATGATGATATACAGCAACCGAAACTGGTATACAAATTCTGACCAACAATGCTATTTTTGTTGTCTCTTCCAGTAGGAAAAAGGAAACAAAGAGCTTTAACAAAGAATTTTGTTTGCCATGGCAAAGGCTTTTTTTTCTTTCTGTCTTTCCCAAAAGAAAACTTGATCGGTGTATGACAGACTGCACTCTAGTTCTGGGTCACTACATGATTTCATTGGCCTGTGTCTTCTCAAGCTGCTCTCTGCCTCACACTAGCTCTGAGGGCTGAGCTGTATTTGCAAGGTTACATTCCCAATTTTGTCCTGCAGTGCAGCTCCCATGATAAGCTACAGAAGTTTGAATAAGGAAACATGGTAATACAGTCCAGATGAGGAACAAGGCACAAAGGAAAACAGGAACACAGGGTACCATATTAGTTCAGAATGTCATAATACAGAAATATTTCAGTTAAAATAGACAGACCGAAGGGTTTTTTTTTAAATAAGGGAAAGAAATAATTCTACATTTTCATTTTCCCAGAACATGGACAATTCAGGCAGCAATGTTCCATCTCTCCAATTGTATTTTCTGGGGCCAGAAAGTTTAAAAATAACAATAATAATATCACTGAAAGTCTCCAGTCTTATTTCTAGTTTTATCCAAGGCTTTCTCCAGGCTTCTAGGACTAACATTTTCTACAAAATTGTCCACTGTATTCAAGTTCTGTTTATTTTATGTTCCTGTAGTGACCAAAATTGACAGTTAATCAGCATCTGCTCTTTTGTTAAACAGTAATAATCTTACTTTGCCAAGCTCCATTGCCCGCTAACCCTTTATTTCAAAGTCTAAACAAAAGCACTTCCCATTTCAGCATATAAGTAATCAACTCTCTATTTAAAGATCATCTTCATGGTATTCAATCATCTCTGTCTCCTTCCCTGAAACTGATTGTTTGACTGTTGCCCTCCCCAACTCCCTCCCCTTGGTCAGGATAGTTGTCATCAGTCTTGCCTGTATAATTCTGCAGTATGGAGCAAGAAGCTATGTGAGCTATGCTTGTTTTAAAAATATTGCCTATTCTGAAGTACCATCTTGCAAGTAGCCCTGTGTATTTTATCTTAAGCTTGACAGGAATGTATTGAAGTTTATACTTATTTAAATGCAGAGATGGTGATTTACATAGTGGCTAAAAATGCAAGTTGGGAGTGTTTGGCTATTTACATAGGTTTGTGATTCTGATTTTAAATTTCTGACTAGTTCAAAACAGCTAGAACTGAATTAACTTGCTTTGGCATTATGTATAGTGACAGCTGCAAAGCATTGGAGCCACCAACTGTTCAAACATGGCAACAGCTAACTAATTTCTATTCCAGCATAGTTTATACAAAATACAACATGCAAAGTAACTTCTGTCATCACCGAGTTTCCTTCATTACTTAAAACACAATATTAAGATATTTATCCTATTAAAATTCTGAGAACTTTGTATTTGATCAAAGAAAACTGCATATTCATTTCAAATGACTATACTGCTACCTCCATTATCACAACATAGACAACCCAGAAGCTCTTCCAGTTCTCTTATTTTGGGTGTCAATCGAGGCAGAGTTCACAGGGGGAGGTAGTACCTTATTAGATCAACTAATAGAAAAATTTCAGGACGCAAACCTTTCTTCAGATATTTAAGCCATCCTACCTCTACTACTGTATCACTCTCTATTCCCTGATGGAGAATGTAACACTCACCCATGAGAATATAACAACGTCTGTGCCAGAGTCTTACCACAGCCCTGTTCACTCAGTAACCCATCTCCAATAGCAGATCCCTAGGAAACAGCATATTTCCCCTCTATATCCTTCCAATAATCTGTGACTTCAGAACAACCTGAATTATTGGTCTTTTTTTTTTAATATCTCTTAAGGGACTGTTTTTCATCAAGTTTGTGCAATTGCACTACCTGCCCCCCACCAAATACACTTGCACCTCTTTCAATGCTTGCACTCCTGTTAAGGCAAAAAGCTCAGCCTGCCAATGGTTAAAAAATTTCAAAAAAAAGGAAAAAACCTTCATGTACCCTCCAGGTTCAGCACCTGCACTATCCACAGCTGATTTCAATCATCAGAAAATGCATCCAAGCAAAAAAGTTTCTCCCCCCCACAAACAGGCAATTTCTCCTGGAGGAGTTCAGCTCCCTAGACACCACCACTGAGAACAAGGGAGTACACATGACATACAGGTATGTTGTCAGGCTATGGGGATTCCTTCTCCATTTTCTGATCATTCCTATCAGATATTACACAGAAGCCAGTTTTGATGAGGTCATTTTACTAACCAACTTGTGCTTTGCCCAACAATGGGCAGGCACAACTGTTTGCACCCCTTTTGTATAGCTATAACATTCCCATATGCATGCATATATATATATATACACACGTCTATATTGTGTGCGTATACATATAATCTATAGATCTCTACACACACATACACATAGTATGAGAGAAAAGCTGTTGACTAGGGAAACAAGAAGCAGCTGTGAAGAAAGAACATTTCCTGAAGTTTTAAGAAACTAGGAAGGCTCTTGGTTTGTTTGTAACACATTTTTCAGCCCCCTCAAGGACAAAGCTGTAACGTCATTTGTAAATGTAGTTGGTTGTTGGCCTTGTACGCTCAGAGAAAGGCTAGCCCTGAAAAAAGTCAGGACTATCAGAGAAACTAAATATCTGTAGCTTTCTTAAATGCTCCCCAAATTTTCTCTAGAATAACCACAGTTATGTAAACTTATGTAAAGTGCAGTTATTAAAATTCTAAATAACATACAGCAAGTTTAAACTTAAATATGAGAAATATTTAAGTAATGGTATAAAAATGTTCTTAATTATTTATTCATGAACAGTGGGATGGGTAACTATGGGCAAGGAGAACTTAAGCACTTACTTGCTTCTTGCAATGACAAATTCTAACTCTGGAGAAGCATGATCACGGTAAGATTAGAAGAACAAAAACATGACATGAAAAGTTGGCACTGCCTAGATCCAATATTTTAAACTATCCTCAAGTCAAGTAAAGTGATCTTTCAAAGTTATATTCAAATTTAAAAGCAGGATCCCCAATATCTGTCAAAAGCAGCAGGATGTCAGAGAGAAAATTTCCCACATACTTCCAACTCCAAGTCTGGAAGTCAAAACCTCTGGAGAAAGGCACATGCCTTTGCCAAAAACTAGAGCAGTCAACACCTCCCAGAACTAGATAAAAGGTCTTCCAATCTACAACCTTAAACTGTAACTCCTGTTAATTCTACGGATTCTACAGATGAACACAGAATAACCTGTTCAAAGTACTGGACCACCTTTGATTAAAATGCGACTGATTTGGCAGACGTTGCTGAATAAGGATGATCTGTATTAGCCTCTCCACAGCTTCAACCTAACTGAGTTCCTTTAAACAAAAGCAGATCTATACAGTGAACACTATTTTCATCGTTTTGGTTCATCTTCATGATGCATCAGGATCAGGGTGTTTTTGGAAATATTTAGCTTACGCAAAAGAGACATCTGTTTTGTTAAAATCTTGAGTGTTTTAATTACAATTGAAATAATTAAATGACAGTTCATATTAAATACTGCATTTCTTCTAWCCCTTTGGACAAATTAGTCGGGAAGACTGGAAGCTCTAAGGGCACTGGGGTTGAAGTGACATGTTGGATGGTACCAGTCTGTCATCCTAGCACTAGCTTATTAGGCTGCCTGAAGGAAGGAATCTGGCCATTACTTCTAGGTCTGAATACCTAAGGCACATTTTGCTAGAAGTTATCCAGCAAGATCTGAAATGGGCCAGATATCCTTTTTTAACCAACAGTCCCTTGCTAAACACATTCCCTCAAAGTTCCACATGGCTGAGAACTGAGAGATTCTGGATTAGCATTTTCCTAGATCCTCTGCCACATTCTTTTGTTTTTTATTTAAAGTTGTCTTTAAAACAGCTCTACACCACTCTGTAGCAATTGCACAAAACAAAACTCCCCCTACGCCCCCCCCCCCCCAAAAAAAAAGACCTAATTTCCCTTCACATTTGCCCAAGTATGTTTAATATTCTGGTATTTTAGGCAGAAAGTCTTCTTTTACATTACATGGCCACCGTGGACTAGAAAACTGAACAAAGAATGAAGTGAAGTAACACTGTGCTTTCAGACTTGGCAGGTCTAAGAAAAGGAGTCCAAGAACTCTTAGTAAAACACAGATGTAACCCTGATACTAGAACAGACAGACCAGGTCAATCAGGATCATCAATGTCTACCTCCATACTATTTAAGAGACTTTCACAATAAGGTTATACACTAACTTCCCAACTATGGATCAGCACACCAGAGAGACCTGGACACTGGCTAAGTTCTGACTTTGTTTGGGCCATTAAAAGCCAATAGATTAGGATGTCCCCCCACTCTCAGAAGAGGTCAGGATATATCTCCCATTAGTAAATGAAGAGCAAGCAGCTAGCTGTTGCTCTCACAGGATGTTCAAATCATATGGGAAGTTAATTTAATGATTAATGCACCAGTTCTACAGGTTAGAGCTACCACATGAAAGCACACCTCACATGCCCTTGCCTGTCAGTGGAATACAAGGTGGTGATCCTGCCCTATGGAAGCGGCACTCCAGTATCCTGAACACACTGCACACCACCTTGTGCTCTGGCATACTGAAGCAACGCCTTTATCTCTCTGAATACCAGTCAACTCGGATATCAGGCCAAAATGGACACCCTCAAACAAGAAGTTCACTGCAATCACAGTGAGCAGGAGAATCTGAAAGGTCATACTTCCGGACACTGGGCTGGTCTTATCACAATGGCAAGGACTACTTAATCCCAAGAGTGTTGCTGCCACAGTAACACCATGTCCCAATCTAAAATTGTTAACTGCAAGTATCATCTGGTAGAAGCCATAACAAAGGCATTTTATAAGAGTGATTAATCCAGAGTTTTCTTTTCTGAGCACAAAGCAAAACTTACCAGGTTCCTCACTGTTGCTCATTGCTTGAGGCCAATATAAACTATTTGCCCTTCCTCAGTTTTTTCACTCCCAGCTTAATTTCATGCAACTCTTAAAGAGATTTTTCTCCTTTCAACTTTTTAAGGTCACTTGCTGTCCTCAAAATCTAGTCTTTACCGAAAGAGTCCTTTAAAACACATACACAGGAGTTGGGCTCTGCACAGACCAGCTGGAAGACTCCGTCTTAATCGCTACACTGGTAGCCCCTGCTACAGCATCTAGCCCTTAGTCTTTCCTTCTCTCCCTATCTCTTAACAGAAAGGGAAATGCAGATTGACATTTTTGTATGACTTTGATCTAGACTTTGTTCCACTGCACTTTTTCCCAGAACCTCTCTAGGGGATCACTGGCAAAAAATTTTCCCCATGTTCATTATTTAGGGCAGATTTTCCAAACTCCTTCAGGCTATAGAAGGAAGACTCAGTTTATCACTACCATATCTCTTAGAGATACATGGTGCATATGTTTCATGAATAAAGCATATCCTTTAAGTCTTTCTTCAATGCTAGACAGTTCTTTTGGTTCTGCAATGCCTGTAAGAATACACTTACTCAAGTTTGCCCCCCACGCTTCCTATAAAAGCACAAAGGGAAATGTTAGCTATTTAAATGTCCTCTCAATCTACAGACTTCTACAAGTACCTGATCCCCACTATGCTGTAGCTTCCTTGTCCCCAGAGAACGGGGGAGGGTGGTGGTGGTGGTGGTGGGGAAATCAATATACATACTCACTCTAGACTTTGAAATCTGGTTTAGTACTACAGACATTTATCTAGTGAAATTACATATATGCATAGCGGGAGTGGGTTATTTTCAAGTGGAACTCCATGCAGTTGCAGATGCCTGACTGCGGCTCCAAGACACTGATACCATTTACCCAACTGTCAATACTGGATGCCTCAGTATATACAGCTCTGTTGACAACTCCCAAGAACCATTTCCCCAGGTAACCATTCATGTCAGAACATGAAATACTTCTGTCAAAGCCAATGATGATGCTCAAGTCTGGATTGTAGTGGTAGATGAAGTGTATATCTCAAATTCCAGGCTGCGTCCAGACATGCTATTTGACAACCTCCACATGAAAGCAATCCAGAACCGCATCCTATCAGTATGAAGGGTTACCTTTTGACATACCAGGCTACATTGGCAGGAAGCAGCCTTAAGATTCAGGGAGAAAGTAGTCGTCTTAATACAAAAGGAGGGAAAAAAGCCATCTTCAGTAGGAATCCAGGAGTCTTAAAACACACCATCATAAGATACCACATAATGGATTATCACTATGCCGCTTTGATTAACTTTTTAACCACTCTTCTCCATTCTCACAAGGAAAAATTACCAAGACTGATGTATGACTTTCAGGAAGTGTTCTGTTTTTTCATTGGTTTGGGGTTTTTTTGTATTGTTTTTAAAGGCCCAATAATTTGAAGTAATGGTCTATAAGGATTCTCAGTACCCAAGAAAGTAGAACCAACTCATGTCACAGGAAAAGGGGAACTTCTCACTTACTCTTTTCACTATTCCAGTTCAAAAGAAGAACACTTCCATATTTTCTCCCGTAAGTTTGAAATGAGTAGTACTGTGTCACTCAATGCATAATACATCACCACAGCAGGACTGGATTCCTTAAATTCAACATATTTTTGGGCACATTCAATAACCATGTTGAGATCTCAAAATGGGCAAGGTATTGAGAATAGTCCATTGGTCCAACAAATCAAGCTATGTAGGCTTTTTGAGGGGGGAGGAGGGGGAGAGGAGAACAGTGGAAAGGGTGAAAAAAAGGGGGGGGTGGGCAGAGTTCAGTTTTTCCCTCAATGCAAATAGTCTTGCAATATATACCACTGTTGCAGTACTATGGACCCAATGCAGCAAAACACTGCTCATCACTCCAAGTACAGTCTATCTTGATGGAGTTTCTTGGACCTTACGGAAAGCCTAACTGTAACCTCCCCAACATGCAGGTTCCTATTCCAGTGATTATTTTTCCACTCTTCCCTCCCCTGCTCTAGCCCTAAGTTTCATAACCTCCATCCATCTCAACCTTCTCTCATGTTTAGAAATGCTTTACTCATACAAATATGCTATGAGTAAAATAACCTGTCCAAATCATAAGGGCAGTATATAACTGAAGCAGTGTACAACAATAGCTTTCTACTGACCAGGTATAGAATTATCAGCTGATTAAGGGGAAAAAAAGACAGACCTTAAAAAGGAACAAGAATAACTTGAACAGTAGATACTAACAAGAAGTTAATATTTGTTGTCAAAGCAATCAGTACAATCCTTAGACATAAGCTGCTAGGAAATAGAGGTAAAAAACATCCTAATTCAGAATACAGCTTCAAACAGGAGCTGACTCAGGCCTGGCCAAAGCACATGCTCACTTTTGTTTGCAAACAAACATCTGTGTAGATAACCCATATTAAAGATTGCTTATCCAGTCTCACTGAACAAAAATGGCTTTCACCATCTTGCTAAAGCAGCTTCTCAAATGCTGCCCACTAGAATGTGTTCATAATTCAACCATTTGATTTTACTTGGGATCACTGGGTCTTCTGCAAATGGACACATCCGATGGAGAGAAATGGAAAGAACTACCTCCCCTGACTTTCCCAGCCACCCAGATATTACAGTACAGCAACTGAGGCAAAACTGGAGACACTAAAGTTTTTAATCAGTATCTCCAGTCCCAGTTTCCCCACAAAGTCAGAAGTGTTCCTAGCTTACAGTCTGACTGTAGAAAATAGTCCAGTAACCTCTGGTATGTTTGTAACTCGTGACTACCTAATATACTCAAACGTTCATTATTGCAAGTATGTCAATAAGCATATTTGGGCCTTCCAACACCAGACAGTTCCTACACTGTGGTCATCTGTAGAGAAATCCTGTTCAGCACTTTTGAAAACACTAGTGATCTGTTACTGCAAGATCAGGGCCAAATCTCTAGTAGAAGATGCTGACAAATACAAGCAGCATGTATTTGGTGACGTACAGAAGAATGCTAGAAAATAGTTGTATGACCTTCGTAGCAGAACCAACTTATCTAAACAGGTCAGAGGGCAAAGCTTGCTCATGAAAGATAGCCATCCTGTGCAATATCATAATACAATAAGGACTTGCAGAATTTCTATGGGATGGTTGAAAGGGGGCATTTTATAACACTCGAAGAAAGTGCTGCATAAGAGAGAACACTGCTTGCCACAGACCTTGAGAACACAGCGTAGTGTAATTTTGAAGAGATTACATGGCTTGCAGCAGAACAGCCGTTTTGATAGACACACTGATACATACTCATGATTTGCTTGGCTTTCCTTTGCTAATACTGATGCAAAACTAGTACACAGTTCCACTCCAGATACATTAACTACTCGTAACACTCGTAACACAATTTCAGCATCAATTACTGTTTCAAACAGTGTAGTTTTCAAAAGCCTTTAGTAAATGAGAATTAGGGATTTTTTTCCCTAAAGCAAAGGTTATCATCCTACCCACTAGTGACTTACACACACCAGTACTCCATTACCCCATTAACTTTGCTCTTTATCTTTTCGTTCACATTTTAAAAGTTGTTCCTAAGCTAGTCCTGTTTCATTATCAAACTCTTTATTTGAATGTTTTAACTGAGTAGTGATAAAAAAAATCTGATCAGCCACCTAGTAGTGCCAAGTTCTACAAGTGTACTGTAAAGAATCATATAATTAAAAGAAGCCTCTTTTCAAGACAAAGCATTTTTGCTTTTTACCAAAAAAAAAAAAAAAAAGAACGACAAAAAGCCTTAAGCTTGCAGAGGTTTACAGGGCTTACAGTGTAAAGATCTTTTAAGTCAAAGCATTCATATCTTTCCTAAGTATTACAGCAGTATTTTAGAACTACAGAGTTAAGGTTGGTTTCCCACATAAAGTATGGGCCTTTGCCAACATACTGTGGGGAAAAAAACAAAAACAAAAACCAAAAACAACAACAACAAAAAAAGTATCAAGACAACTTTTACTCTGGTGACTCAGTGCTTCCTAAGTGCTCATATTTTACATCTCTGCAGAGAGGACAGTTAAAGAACTAAAGAAGTGACTAGAAGAGTGTCAGTCCTGCACAACAGTAGAAACAGCTTTCCTTCTGCACTGAGCACATTAAGCAGGAACTAGTTGTATTTCTGCAACAGGAAAGAGCACTGCCCTTAAACTTAACAAATGTGGGTATCTGGAATCTTTTAAAGATTCTATAACATGTCATCCAAAGGAGTTCTCTTATTGTTATATGTCTTGTCCATTGTTAAATTCCAGACCATTTCTGGAATTCCAGACCATCCAAACTGATGACATGCACCACAGCAGGACAGTTGCTCTAAAATTCTTGTCAGTCACAGCAATGCACAAGGCATAGAAAAAATACAAATTATTAAGTAACCCAAGTTGTACTAGTCTCCTGCCTTAACTGAGCCTTCTACTCTTTTCCTTCTCCCAATCTATTCTTGCATACATCTTTCGCCCTGTAATCTCATCACCTTCAGTACATTCTTCATTTCCTTCCTTCTCCCAGGGAGTAGCCACGTTTTCCAGCAGGAAATAGTCCTGGAGATTTCTAGTTAGTAGGGCATGACCAGCCAGCACTTATCTGCAGGACAGATTCCATGAAACACGCTTCTCTGTTCAACTGAACTCAAGAGCAAGGACATACTTTACAATGACTACAATATACAAAGACTAGTACTGAATAATTTGTCAGACTTCACTACTATTCACTACAGTATTTTCAACCACTGTTCCAGTTAGAGTACAGACTACATATTAGCTAACCTATATAAGCCCAGCTGACAATAATCAAAACCACAGTCTCAGCCCTAGACATGTATAAACCCCCCCCCCCCCCGGTCAACAACCAAAAAAAGCATTTCTTCAATTGTCCAGTAATCCTAACTCACACTTAGGATGTTGAGCATACATAAAAGCCATTATGAAAACTGTTTTTACAAACAACAGAGGTGCCTTCCTTCAACATCAGCAGCTTTTCAATCTCAGTCAGGTCCCAAATCTGGTACAGTTTGTGACACTTAGAGGGAGGGGGAAAAAAGTGACCTCAGTAACAAACAGATGCTAATCTCAAATCAGAAAATCCATCTGGGGCTACACAGATAATAGATATTTACACCTACAGCTTTGTCCATACAGCTTGCTACTGATTTACAGAACTTGATCCAGTTTCTAGAGAATCTTAAGAAGTTAGTATATGGCTGTAACCAAGCATTTTGTACTCAAACACTTGAATTACCCATGTGTCCCTCAGAGCAATGCAGGGACAAGGTATTTTTGGAGTAAGTCAGCAAGTTAAAAGCTAACACAAAAGAAACCAAAACAATATACAGTTGAGACAAACAAGAATGAACTCAAAATTGTTCATCCATGAAGTCACTTTTGAGAAGCTACGCAAAACTAAGTTTTACGTAACAGTAAGAATGAAACGCTGTGCAGTTGCTTTCTTAGAAAGCTGAAAAATCTAGAGTAACTGAGGGAAGATCCATTTTACAAGTCTCAGTCTCTAGTTACAAGGTTACTAGTTTCCCTCTGATCAGGAATCCTACTGGTTGTAGCAATTAACATCTTTGTACTAAATCTGCTGGTAAAATCCCCAGTCACTCAGTTTACACAGCCTACATAATGTTTTTTGTTTGCCCTCCATGTTTCAAAGCATCTTTAAGAACTGGCAGAAGTGGCAGCATAAAGCGATACTAGGGTGAGAACACATTTCAGCCTTACCATTTCTAGACTGACAATTCTGATGCATGATGATAAAAGGTATCAGTCTCATGTCTTCTCCTGTTGACCAGACCAACTGAAAGATGGTTGTTAACTGCTGCACAGAAGTAGAAGAAACAAGTATAGTGGATAACCCATCAGGAAAGGAGAATAATACATAATAAACAACTTACAGCAGAATCCCACTGACATTTTTAATTCTTCTCATTATCTTCTTGTCTAGACTTCATCCAAGAAAAGGTGGACAACAGGAAGGCCAATGACCAGAAATGAAGATTCTCTGAGAATAAAACTGGAGACTTCATAGCAAGGCTATGCTGAAGAGTCAAAACATGATGCAGTCCACCACTTTATGATCAGTTGCTTTATCGCCTTTGATCAAAATGCATGCAAATATGTAAATATATGTATGCATATATAGGTATAAAAAATTGTTTCTATGACATTTTTGTCTTTTATACACTGAATAGTATTTGCATCAGTTATTCTGAAGATACTAAAACCAAACATTTAAGGAAGAGAAAGCAGTAGGGAATTAACTGCAGTCTAACAACAGGGTGGTGGTGGTGGGGAAGGATGGTGGTGTAGATATGAACACCTAAGTCCCAAATTTGAGGAAAACTGCAGGTCCTTAAATACGATTTGAGACACGACCACTTATGAGCTAAGCAAGCAGAAGGGATGTACTTTAAAGATGAGAATTAGTGAAAAGCAGAACATGAGGTGTTGCATTCAGTTTCTCATGATAACGTCAGCTATGCAAGAGATACAACTTTGTGCTGCCACAGCAGGGAATGTCCCTTTCTAGTTTTCTGTTCATTTGATGCCTATGAATTAGCTATTACTCAAAATGTCTGCTCCTGACAGTCATCTCACTAGTTGCTTTGATATTTTAAAGTCAACACAAGAAAGTCAATTCTAAAGAACTGGGCTGTTTTTTCAGTATCATCCAGTGACAAATTAGTGAAAAAACTGCATAATTTCCCAGAATGCTTTCAGATGCTAGGAGTGTAAAAAGAGTTTTCTATGGTTAACAGACAAGGTTTTCCTTATAAGGTTAACTGTGCTATACTAGAACTTCAGACAAATATTAACACTGCTTGGAATTTCTTGCTTTTTATTTAGAAAGAAGAACCAAGTTATGCTCTTCCTACATAATACAAATTCAAAAGCATCTCCTTTCAGACATCATTATTAAAAATCTGTGCAGGCTTACCTTCATAGTGCTAAGCTCATACAAGTTCATATGGTTTAGACTAATTCGTAACAGGAGCTTACTTGAAAAATGATTACCTGTATGAGAACCAGTAGTCAGAAATCAGCTTCTCATCTACACTGGAGTGCTTTAACAGGCGCAGCCGAACACACTGGCAGAAAGTGCTCCTTGGTGTTTTTGCAGTATTCTTACACTGACACTTGTTTCAGCTATCTAGCCACTCTTTGGTCAACCTACTACAAATACACCAGGTGACAGAGCTCAACCAATTTCAGTAAAACCAGCTGAACTTAGCAGCAGCACTATTTCTCTCCCTACTGTCTTCTGTCAGCTAGAGGTCACTGTCTTGACTTCACTGAAACTAACACACGAAGAATTAATAATAATTTCTTAGAAGACGCTGAAGTGACTACAAGAACATGCCCATTTGCACCTAGCTTCAGGTACAAGGCAAGACTACATCCACACATTAGGCAGCCTTGAGAAAGCTACTGCCAGACAAGAATGAGTTCAAACCAACTGTTTAAAAGTATTATAGAATTTTTCAAAAAGAGTAGGCTTGATTAGCTTGAAACTTGATTAGCTTGAAATTTCTAACAACACAAGTTACACAGTTCAAAAGCCAAGTCTGTACTGAGCACATGTAAAGAATAAAATTGATATTACAGTTGACATAGGCACACTTGTAACTGCCCCTTGATAAAGTGCAGCTTACCATGTCTTTGAAATGCTGTGTGACAGTTATAAAGTTACTTCTCACAAACTTACAACCTGTAGGTGTTTTTTGTTTTTTTGTTGGTTTTTGTTTTTGTTTTTTTTTTTTAAGTCTGGGCAATCAAGAAGCTAATACAAATGCTAATTGTGATGCACTTCGTTTTTACACAAAAAACGTAAGACTAGTTGCTCTCGAACATACCTGATTACAATTTAGGACTCTGTGGGTCTAAAACCACTTCTGCAAGCACTCACTTGAACAAGCTTCATTTTCTAATGAAAGGTATCTAATGGAAGGTAATCTACAGGTATTTTGAAGTGTGATCCTTACATGGCAGTATAAACATGATCAGACTTAAACGCTTCCTGCATCTTAACCTTTAAGAACATGGCTTTTATTTGAAAAAATGGAGTTTAATCTGCTATCACTTGCAGATTATTGCAGAAATTCATTGTACACAAAAAAGGACATGGAGACACCTGTCTTCTCCATCTGCTGACTTCAGAGACAAGCTACTTCTCATAGGAAGATTAAAAAGAAAATTCTGAGCTTGGGAAAGAACACTTTGGCTAAGAATCCTATCTGAGCAATATGTTTTGGAGAAACAGCAGAACAAAAGGGCAGAAATCGAGTAGCACATAGTAAAAGCAAAAGTTGTTCTGTCTACTTTGACAAGAAAGCTAAAAAAATGCTAAATCCAGCTCAGAATTTTCTTTCATTTGCTAGAGGACAGAATAACATTCCGAGGCAGCATCTCTATATGCACTGATCGACTTAGGAAACCACCATTCAACAGTCCTGGGAACAAAAGACACGCTTAGCTCAATTTAGACCAAGAGCAGCAAGGACCGCATTGACCCAAATGTTCTTAATTTTCCTACTACGTAGGTGTTTTAAACTACGATATAAAGTGAGGAAGCTATAACTGGCAAACTAAATACTTTTTTAAATTTGGCAGCATTAGTCTGTAGGAAGCATGTCTTACAAAATAAAGCCATTGATGCTTGAATCACAACCGGTGTGGTTTACTAAAAAATAGCCAATTCAGAAAAAAAAAAAAAAAAGTGTTGAATACTCCACTTGCAGATCTTGCATTTGCACTTCCCTGTGAAGCCAGTTACCATGTTTTACCAAACTAGCCTTAGTTTCTTTTGAGGCAGTTACATGGATGAGCTTTTCCCCAGATAAGTACATTTCTTGAGCTATCTAAATAACTTTCATTGCTGTACATCATATGCTGTGCTAAGTGATCCACTCCAAAGCTTTTGAGTAGACTAGTGTTACACTCACCATGAATTTACAAGAAGTTCTCGTACTTTATAGGAAGTGTACATCTAACAAGTATTAAAAGACTCTACAGTTGACAAATGATTAAAGCCCTGCATGTAACCTCTTTTACTACTCAAGTCTGAGGAATTCTGCACACAAGAATTAGGATTAGACTAGTTCTATTACTAATTAAACATTGCAGGGTTTGAAGATAATCGAAAACCATTATAAAAGAAAGCTGCAGAATCCCTCATGTAATCTGAGATGCAAACTTAAGTTGAACAAATGACAAAGTTAATTAGAATTTGACACGCAACACTTGACCCATTTCTTCAACAAATCTAATGGAGGAGAAATTGCAAACAAATATTCACCCCAGTTTAATAGAAATTAAAAAGAATATCCTTAAAAAAAAAAACAAAGCAAAAAAGACTCAAAGATTTCAGTAAATACGTATTGTCAGCAACAATATCCAGTACATACAAATAAGGCAGATACAGAAAATGAAAGTCCAGTTATAAAGTTACATGACACTTTGCAAGAAGAAACTTATTAACACTTAAAAGTTTCCTGGATCAGTGAAGGAGAAATTCCTTAGAGTTACTGAAGGTGTTTCAGTCTCTATCCCCACCAACCTCAACAGGCCGGGACAAGTGCAATACCACAGACACACACAGCATTGCAACTGATCCCAACCTGTGTAGAAAGGGGTACAGTTTTCCACACTTACTGACTGACTTGTCACTGCCACAGTCAGTTTTGCATGGATTTGCACAGCAGAGTATCATACAGCTGGATGCAAACCTGCAAAACTAACCAGAGAACAGTGTTCAATTAAACAACAAATAAAATGATAAGACATGCTGAATATGTAGTTCTACAGCCAGCAGTACTTTAAGTGCTCATAATGCAGTAGATTAGTGAACACTACCTGCACTATAAGCACTTTAGTGCTACAAGAGCTGTCATTCACTAGACTGCTGTTAAAATAAGACAGGTCACAAGATATCCCATAACCAGCAGAAAGCATTCAATCTCCTTGATGTAGATCATAACAGGCCACCATCAGTTTTGCATAGATTTGCACAACTACATTCTTCTTGTAGTGCAACTATGCAAAACTAACAGAAGACTGCAAAGCAGAAAACTACTGGATCATCTATAGTCTTAACCTGAGTGACTGGATGAAGACATAACTTCTTATGCCAGAAGGAGCACTTAGGGCAGTAGATGCTAATCTACTTCACTATCTGCACTAGATGCACCTTAGTACAAAAAGCACTTGATACCACCACACTGTACCTTGCCAGTTTCTGAAGTCCTGCAACATCTCCTGAGGCAGTTGTCAACATAATGCTACAAGTGCCTTCACTGCAGTAGGTTCTATATATCACTACCTGCACTGTAAGCACTTTGACATTACTCTGACGCAAGCAGCATTTTTAGTAATTCAAGATATGTTGTTTACTTTGTACCTGCTGAAAGAAAAGAACAAAGTGAGTATCTGATCAGTTTTTGAATTGCACACATCAGACAACCCTGCTGTATTACAAATATCCACACTGTTTTCAAGTTAAAGACCTCCTTCAGCATAATTTGAAGAACTGCATTTGACCAATCCAGGACTCTCATACACAGTCTTAGGAGCATTGAAATCAATGCTGATGACAAGATGACAGCAAAAAAAGCCCAGTTACAAGAATTAGTTAAATCCTTCTCCCACACCTTTCCTCACAATGCCATCACAACTTACGAAAGTAAAAATAAGTATTAGTTTCCAAAGATCGATCTGATGTAGGAAGGGGAAGAATTTCTACCCTCTATCCTAAATCAGAAAGAAGGCCAATACATAAGCCTGATACCAGTTTATGCTCAATTCAAGGTGTTTAGAAATTTAAAAGTTATATTCAATAGATTATACCTTTTTTTTTTTTAAGGTCTGGAAAGCATCTTATGACATGCCAGGTGCTTTGTTACGTTTTCTGATTACTCACTTTGCTAGCAAATTGTAACACTTACTGCCGCTGCCACAAACACCCTGTCTCAAAAAAACAATTCCTCCCACTGCATTTAGATTTGTCTATCTTGTAATGAAAAGGAGTTTCTAATGATGGTTGTACAATATACTACAACAAAATTATAGTTATTTATTACAGACTCAAAGTTCAATAAAGGAGTATGTGCTTTCTGATTCTAAATATAGCACTTTTTACTGCTTAATATGAATGTGAACTTAGACTTTACATTTATATATTCCTTTATCTCACCTGATCCATACAGCAAGCTAAATAGAATACTTTGAAAGTACAGGAAAAGTGGAACTTCAGTTGGACTGAAGTTGGAGTTTTACTCAAAAAAAAAAGGGGGGGAGGGGTGATGAAATAATTTCAGAAATGCAATTTAAACATTTTTAAGACTCCCTCACAGGTTACTTCACTGTTTAATAAGGGCCACTCTCCCCACACACGTTCCAGCTCCTTTAAACAAATAACTGCTTGAAAAACTTAGATTATTCTCCTGAAATCGGGTGGACTGCTAAATATGCTTCCAAACCCAAGAAACTCTTTGGAATTTTGTGTTCCTAAGCAAGGACTCAGGCTCTGCCCCAATTCAGGAATAAAAGAAAAATAAGAAGAAAAAAAAAAAGAAAGAAAAAACTTACGATGAAGAGCAGCTTTCTCCACGAACATTCTGCCGCAGCATCCACAGAAAGCTTCCTTATTTTCGGCCGAACGCCTGGGTACTGCGAAAACATCACCAAGTTACTCGCTTTCTGCTCCCGCGGAGCGAACAAAGTCGCGCGCCGAGTTCTCAAGTGCCGCGGCTCCCCCATCCCCACCGTGCCCGCGGGGCGGTGGCGCACCGCCGCGGAGCCCCCGCCGCAC
>NW_020448030.1:647478-675048 GCF_003343035.1 Apteryx rowi | reverse complement strand
GTAGCCACCATTAGCTGCAAAGTCCCCCCCCCGGCACACACTCTCTCTCTCTTTCTCTTTCTCTCTCTCTCTCTCACTCTCACACTCGGACCCGAGGCCGGGAATCGCGGAAGCCGCTCGCTTCGTGCGCGGTGCCCGGAGCTTGCGGGGATGCTCCTTGTAGCGAAGCTCCGGAGGGGCGTGTAAAAGTGCTCAAAACCGGCAAGCGTTAAAAAAAAAACCCTAAGTTTTCCCGTGGCCCTGTATCATCACTGCTTTCGTAGCAGCCTCGTGGATCCAAGGTACAAAAAAATAATGGCTAGAGGTCAACATACTTTTTCATGGCATGGCCGCTCCCTGATTTTACAAAGTTGGGTTCGGTGTTGTAGAAGGTGAAAATGTCTTTAGTTTCTTTATGCATTATTTTACACTGCAGAAAAATTTTACAGACCAACATTTCTAAAGTAAAATCCTCGTATTAGTTGTTACAGATGGATGGAGAAATCACTTTATCTTCCAGATAAAAAGATCAGAAAACTGTAGACCAAACTTGCCGTTCACAAAATACTTTGAGTTTATTTGTTTGATATAGTGCTACAATGATTTCTACAGACAATAAAATATTTATTTTGATCACTTATTCTAGTTATCTTCAGTATATGTCAGGAAAAGGATGCTTGTGCTCACTTTGTCTAGTTTTGTAGCTGTCCAGAACAGGACGTGTAGTTTCTAGACCAGTTAGTACATTTTATAAAAGCTACAACATTATATTTTAGATAGCTTTACTGTGTTTGAGCTTTTAGAAAGTAATAAGCATTGAGAGGGTATTTTTTTAGCGTTCATATGGGATGTTGAACATCAGAGAAGTTGGCTGTGGGGTTTTTTCATCCACGCTCTTTCATCTGATCTTTTTAGCTTAAATACATATTTATGGATACACACGCAAATTCATTTTAGAAGATTGTATGTGATAAATGACCATTTCAACTGAAAACCGTAGCAGATTTTTAAAACCACATGATATAAAAAGTAGGGTTTTTTAATTGTATTTTAGTGATATTGATGTGGCTCTCCTTCCCAGCCGAGATGTCCAGGCTCCTTTCCCTTTCCTTACCCCTACTCTTCCGCTCATCTCCTTCATTTCTTTATCATCCCTTTTTTCTTGGTCCTTTCTTTTTCTGTTCCCCTATTACTTTTGGCAGGAAGACCAACCAAAGGTAATCAATCAAATGCAAATATAAACATATTTTTGTTCTTACTGCTTTGGATGAAATCCAGGCCTTATCAAAGTCAGTGGCAGTATTCCTGCTCATTGGAATAGGTAGCATTTCAGTCCATATCTTTTATCCAAAGATTTCCAGATCACTTTTGCAAAGCTGGGCAAGTCTCATCTCAGATTCTAAAGTAAATGAACTGATAAGGTAATTAAAGTCATGTTATAGCTTACTGTCCACTGGGTAAAAAGAACCCACAAAATTAAATGAAAAAGAATACAAGACAGATTTTTTTAGCTCTTGCAGTTCCTTCATTTGCAACAGAGGGGATATATTGAATTCAGGAACTAGATTTCTGTGTCCCTGTCACCACACCTGGAAGAAACATGCCTTTGATGAATTGAAAGAAAAGTATTACTTCACTGATCCAAATGTTTATGCCCGTGGGATCCAATCCAGCTCCCACAGAAACCAGCGGAATGATCTCCTTAAAGTTCCTGAGCACACAGATCATCCACCAGCACATGTGCTCTTTTATTTTATGTTTCCTAGTTCTAGTGGTTTCTCCTACCCATAACTTTCTTTGAATGTAGCTTTTGAGTAGAATCTATTAAAATGGGTTTCCTCAAAGGAAAACTGACAAGACTTAAGAAATCCCTTAAAGAGGAAATATTTGTTAAACACCAGAGTTCTGTATCTTGCAGAAAATGCTCAAAAATGAAAGTCCTAGGGTTTCTTTTAACATGTACTAGCTTGTCTTTTTGTCCTTTATGGAGTGCTGCCCATCTTTCTTTTCCTTTACTACAGTAGCTGCGTGCATCACATTTATCATAATATTTACCTTCACAACACAGTGTGACACAGCAATTACTACTCTCATGTTACAGATGAATAAAGAACAGAATAAAGAACAGAACTTTGCTTGCTCAAAACCAGGGCTAACACCTTAATTATGGCCAATTTTATCTGTTTTAATCAATATAAAGAATACAGAATAAATCAGTATCCTTTATACATCATGAAAGATCACAGATAACAGATATATTAAGCAATACACACTACTAAGAAATCTCAGGAAACAGCAAATTTAGCAAACACCCACTACCCTAAAAAAAATATATGTATATGTATGTATGTATATATATGTATATATATGTGTGTGTGTATATATATATTATCTGTGAAGTGAAAAATCTGAAATGTTTATAACTTGGTTCAACAAACACGTCATTATTAAAAGTTCAGTATTGATGCCAGTTCCTTGTCAAATTGCAGTTCCTCAACTAGAGAAAGTAAGGGCTATTCAAAAAAAAGTTTGCAACATTCTTTTTGGTGATTTTAGTGTTATTTGTTTCTAATAAAAATAAATGAACCAAGTACTGACACACTCAGAGAAGGTGCTCTAGTTTGCTATTGTACTCCCAACTTTTAAAATTCACCTTTTTTTTAGATTTATATGATTTTTTTTACAAACTTTTCAAACTGTTTATCTCTTTGTATTAATCTGTAATCTTCAGAGATTACAAATTTAGTGGATTTCTGTCAGAAAGATGAAAACAGGAGAAAAAATCAAAGAAGTACCTTTTCATATTTACCTATCACTGTTAATGCATGAGTCAGCTAAAACTGAAAAATTTGGCTAACGTTAAATGTTTTGGAGTTGCTCATTGTTTTTTTCAGAGCTAATACTTGTTATTCCACTCATAGTTTTAAGAGCACTAACTAAAATCAACTGAATAGCAAACAAAATAGGTGTAAAGAGGCTTTTCTGGCTTTAGGATTAAAATGCACTTTTTTAGAATTTTTTTAGACTCAAGCCTTTAATTCCTACGCATTTTGTCATACTGAAGTACACATGAATCATAATTTCAAATATTTATATTTAGAAAGAGTCACATACTCTGTAAGGAGGTGAGTTATAACAAGATATAGGACCCCTCAGTCACAGACAGTTAAACATCTATATCTGATTATTCTTGTGGGTTTAGTACTGTTATCAGTCAGCCATTAATTTTATTTCCCAGTGTTTATGATGTTATCATATTTGTATCCTATCTGCAAATCACTGTTTGTACAGACTCTACCTATTAATTTCACTTGTAAAAATGTTCCCCTTCAAACGTTAGTGTCATTAGAGGTATAGAAGTCTTTAATTTGTGGCTAGGGCTCATTTTCAGCATCTGTGGACCCATGAAAATGTAACAGCTGAAACAGCATGGGAAGAGGGGACATTTATAACTGGAGAGTGTTACATCCGCAGCACTATTTCCACTGTCTCTGTCCTCCTCCTGGGCTGAAGATTTGCATGCTCTGAGCCAGGGTGGCTGGGAACAGGCAGGAGGAATCTTACCCCTACTCAGTCAGGCTGGCCAAAATTGTCCGCTTCTGTGATTTTTATAGAGCCAAGTTTTGCTGCAAGGTGAGCCTTAAGCTTCTCGAGAATGCTAATGGGGAGCTGGAAATATGCCTTCTTGTTAAGATGTTGGGCTATTCTGAAATACTTTGGAGAGCTGTTACTATTAGTGTGGTCTAAATTCAGCTCTAGGAAGCAGACATGTTGCTGGGAAAAAGGAGGACTGTTAGTCATAGCTGCCTAATCTTCAGCTATTCTGTCTTCTGTCTCACAGTTCTACTTTCTTGGCTGTTGAAACTCTCTCACTTCGTACTGTTTCAAGTCATTCGCTGCCTTTCCTTTTCTCAGCTCTGAAGCATCTTCCCGGGGCTCTCTTAAATAGGCAGTCTGAAGGGAGCTTGAACAGCTGGAAAATAGGAGAAGCCACAGGATTTACTTTTGGGCAAGCAGATATAAAACTGTGGGGGGAAAAAGAGTAGAGGTGAAAGAGTGGTCTTTAAAAAGAAGGGATTTCAAAAGTAAGAAAAAGATTCTAAAGAAGAAGCCCTGAAAAAAAGGAGAAGGAAAACTGGAGAGAGATGGGGACAGAGTCTCTCCAGAATAAAGTTGTGTCTAGGCACTTTTTATACAAATGTCCAGCAAAATCTGTCTATGCTTTAGTCCTTCTAGGTGCTGGTAGATGTAGTTCTTACCTTCTGTTCCCCATTGCATCCATGCAAAAAAACATGCACTTATTTCTGCTTTGTGAACATTTGCATGACTGAGAGCATGGTTTCCAGACTAGCAATGCTTTATTCAGGCTAAATCACAGAACATGCCGTGAGAAATAAAGTAAAATCACTGGAGTACTGATAGTCTTAAAATGCCTTCCCCAAAATCCCTTCTCTGCACTTCTTGGGATACAGTTTATTCCACTGTTGTATAGAAATGAATCGTGGAGCATCAGCACAGATAATTATGTAATGCACCTTCACAGACACATGAGAATGATTACAGAAATAGATGCAGTTATAGAGACAGGGTTATCAAGTAGCGATTCCCATACCTGGGTTAGCTAACACAAGTGCTTCATAACAACTACCCATCTCCTGGGGTAACTTGGCAATGAAGATGGACAATGAAGGAGTGGAAAAGGATGACAATGGTGGATGGATGGACAGGGGACAATAAATGTACTGTAGGAATTTGGGAGCAGGATGACTAATGGACAGAGGGAGAAAATTAGTGTGTAAGAGGGATTTATTATATAACAGATAGAGGGAAGAGGAAATTATGAGTGTGGAAAAAACTGTGAGAATTGGAGAGGCTTTGTATGTTCATTTGAGAGCAATAGCTGTAAGGCAAGGCACAGTGAGACCTTTTGAATTTTAGAATAACACCTGTAATAATATCTATAAACTCTTGATATTTGTATTTGAGAATTTCACACCTGTGGTAACCTCGAGGGCTGTCCCCTGAATCTGCAGGACTAATGTTAAGCTGTACCTCAGATCTTGTTTTGAGATCCCTGCTCTGTTAGGGCCTTTGATCTTGAAGTTAGTCAGTGTATAAAGGACCAGCACGGCGCCAGGACCAAAGTCATGTCTCAGAGCAGCCAATGTTGATGTTTTTTGAAGCACTGTCAAGTCTGTTGGTCAAACATAACCCTGCTGTCCAACCAGAGGCCCAAATATTTGGACTGCACAATGGACCCAGATGACTTGAGAAACACCCATTTGTGGAAGATACACAATAATAAATAATATACCTGCACTTACTGCCTGCTTCTGTAAACACGCATCTCAGGCATCCTTCTGGCAGCTTCTCCTCAGTGATGCCTCAGGAGCTGGGCAGACACACAGTGTCCTCATGTCAGGGAAGAACAATGCTGTTCGGTCTCCGCAAGCTGCAGGCTCTGCCTCACAGCATCCCGTGCCTTTACTTCACACTTCTGCGAGCACTCAGTCCTTCTTGTCCTCTGCAGTGCCATCCTCAGCTGCTACAAAACCTTGCAAGGCAACAGTCCCTTCTTTGGAGGCAGGGAACTATGAGAAGGATATAGATAAGAATATACATAAAATGGTATTTTCTTCTAATTCTAAAACCTTTGGAAATTAATTTCATTGGTCAAAGCGGGAACAAACTTCAGGTATTTCTTTCCTCCCCTTTTAATGTAGCCTTAGCTCAACCTTCCTACTTTATCACAAAAAAGATAGAAATTGCATCCTTTTCAGTGTCACCCTGGGCAGCTGTGCTAGCTGTGTACAGTCTTTTAAAAAGCACTCTCTCTTGTTAGAGTGAAAAGTGGGTCGGTAGATTCAAGTGGATGGCTACTTATATCTATACAGTGGAGACCGTGGTGACTCTGCTCATCATTGTAGGAGTGCGCTTAAAATACAACTCATATGTGTATAGGCATGTATACACCAATAAAAAACAGTAGTTTTTAGTAGTGATGGCATAAGCATTCAGGTTACCCTAGTCTACCATAGAATATTTGGCTAAATTTTTCTGGCGAGTTTTTCTTAGCTTTTGGCTAAGCTTTCTCTGTAGTTTTGTGTCAATAAGACTAATAGTTCTTGCTGACATCGGTGTGCACGTAGATGAACATCCTTTGTTGGATCAGCAACTTGCGAGAATTTATGACTGTTGCAAGCTATGTGGAACAAACTGATTCTAGAAGAGCACAGCGACAGGACCTTTTAAAAGAAGAAACTCTTCTGCCTTGCTTAACCCCCATTTTAGATGGCTTTGGGTACCTGACTAAAATTTTTTTTGTGAATCGAATGATGATTTTCACTAGCTATTGATAAAAAGAAGTTGTCTGTATTGCTCTTGCATATTGTTCAGCTAACTTTAGCTGACGAGTACGCTGCTGCTTGCAAGGTATTCTTAAGAAGCCCACGGTCCTCAATAAGTGTAAAGGAGATAGTCTGGGGGAGACTGAACTTATATTTGTGGGCAAATGTGTAGCAAGTAAAAGTGGACAACTATTTGCCTAATCCTATGATGATTCCTTTMCTGTTATGGAAACCACTGGAGGTTTAAAGGTGAGATATTGGACCAGATGCTGTCACTTGTGCTGACAATATATAACTATCCATTCTCCATGTCTCCTTTTCTATGATTCATATTGTTTCAGTAGAAAAGATCATTCAGTAACTGCTAGAGACCGAGGCTTGGGTGAGAGCTATCTGGTCGGCTAACATAGCAGTAGTAGAAGAGGGAAAAAAGAGAAAAAAATGGTAGTGTCAGTACCTTTGATTAATGATTTTGACTACCGTTTGTGACAGACATATATTTTAGACATGCAGTTAAATCTAAGGCCACTCATGCAGACAGATCCATAAGTAATAGAAGCAGATAAATATATATTTTCAACTAAAATTAGGCAAATTATATCACCTTTTGTCAGCAAACTCTTCTCCAGTTGTGCATATCACTGTTGTATCTTAATTACATTTTTGCAATACAGTCTTCATTGAGCTACTCTGAAGCTAGTCCAGCTTCTTGTTGAACAGAGATCATTTTAACTGAATATATTTGTGTTCCAAGAGCTGTGCCAAATAGTTGTGTGGAACTTAAAATATTAAACTATAGCAAAACAAATGTCACGTTCCACAAACTTTCAGATACTACAAGCCCTTTACACATGGTGTTTGTCATCAGAGTAAATTTGAAAAAAAATTTGAATCTGGATCTTATTGTTTTTTCAGGAGTTCTTTGTATTACAATTTGACCAAGGTATTTTACAGTCTGAAGTGTTACTATAAAAACAGAATCTGCTTATTCAGTGGATCTGCTCCCTGCATATAATCTGAGTTATATCTACTCACTTGATTAACAAAATATGCTTGATATAATATTTACTCATTAGATCTGCAAAAACAATGAGGGACCAAGAAAGACTATGGCATATTTTTCCCTATTTTTTTGAAATTGCTTACTTCTCCAGAGGCATAAACTAACAACATTCAGAATCCACTACCTTAAGATAAGGCTGCATTTATAAGTTGATAATAAAAAATAAAAAAATCTCTTATGCAAACAATTATATTTGATATGCTGATCTTTTTATTTAACAAAATTCAGCTACCTATATTTAAAGTGATGAATTTGCCTTAATGAAAGGAAGTATATGAATAAAGTTAGAGACTTGCACGACATTTATGTGTTTTAACTGTTAATCTTAACTGACGAGTTAAAAATTAAAGCCAATAATGATGACCCACCAGCATTAAGTATGTTTGGAAATAAAAAGAAAGATCCAGAGGCTTTAAAATGAATGAACTGTTGAAGTTTCAATTAGTTTTTATGCTCATTTTTATAATGACAAAACATCTGACAATAATGTTGTTTGATTAGTAGAATATGATCATTCAGGAATATTAAAATGAAAAAAACTCTATAGACATTAGACAGTGAAGGAATCTTTCTCTTTGTCATGAGAAGATGTACTAAAAGTTAAGAATGTGCCTTAGCCAAAATAATTTGAAATACTTTGATTTTCACATAACATTAGGATTTAATTGGAACAAATCCAAGACAAATGCAGAAGCAAAAATAGTTTTTTTATGAGGAGAAAGAAAGAAAAATAGCTCATCGTTCTCTAAGGAAATTGTTGTAGTCAGTAAGTCACATACCAGTTATGACTGTTAGATATACATTTAATAAAAATGGTTTGCACAGTTCTACATTAATTAGGCTTAGTTATGTTCATTTTGGAACAATGGTTAAACTATTTTTGACCTCAGCTGCACTGATTCAAAATGTGAGCAAAACAGTATTTTATTCTATTTTATGAACTCTGATGGAAGGCTAATTGTCCAAAATTATCCTTTTTTTTTGGAAAACATTAATCAAAATGAGTAAGTCTTGTTTCACCTTGTAAGATAAAGTGTTTCAGTGAACACATTTTCAAGGAAAGTTTCAAATATATACTTCCGCTACTTATTCTCAAAATATTCTCTCATTTTATTTCATTTCATCATCTTCTCTCATTCCATCTGCATCACACTCTCTAGGTTTTTCCTCAAAAAGATTTTTCTGCTATAGCCCTATAATTAGCCCAAGCATAATGAACAAGATGATWCTGTTTCTGGTGCACAAACTAAGCTCACTGGCAGCTAATTTAGGTATCACAGCATCACACTGCATTGTAGTACCCTGTGGACACACTTGCAAGGCACATTTTTTTCAAAAGTGCTGAACACTAGTAACTCGCAAAATGCTGAGCACCCTGCTCCTGATTGCTCACACTGGGATGTAAATACACTCACTGCCACCCAGTGTACCCAGATGAGAATAAATCCTAACTCTGAGCACAACATTTTGACCATGGCAAATTACTTCAGAAATATACTTAGAATATTTGTCGTATAGTTTTATTTGCACACTGATATGATCGTATGATCAGTATATCTTATTGTGTATTAGCTTGATGGCCAAAAATGATGCTTCAATGTAACATCAAAATGAAAAATACAAAAATTTATTTTAACAATGTGCATACACACCTGTTACATGCTATTGATTAAATAATATTGATGACCAGAAATCTGCAGTGCTAACTGTGGTTAGAAGGCTAAATATTTCTTTACAGATTGCCTCTTTTTTCCCTGATGAATGCAGCACGCAAAAATATCCATACTTTTTTATTTTTAAAAAGTGAGTTTGGCTTTGGTCAGTTAGGCTAGTCAGCTTCCTTCACAGGATAAGTGTATCTGGTGAGTCGAGAAGCTATGCTAACAGCTTAAAAGTAAATTTAGCTTAAACTCGTGGTTTGGGTATTGGATGAACTGGATGGTTTTGTTTTTTGTTTTTTGTTTTTGACATTTACAAGTTCCACTGTGGCAGCTGCAAAGATCCTGAAAGTTTACTTTTTATCATAGTGAGCAAGAAGTTTTTCAGACCTCTGAACTGAGAACTTGAGGCTCAAACTCTTGTAGTGAAAAAGTAGCGTAAGCAGAATGAAATACGATTTTGTAGAAGATGTCACTGCCAAGACTAATGATCAAAATTTTTTGAAGTTGGTAATCTAAACCATTTTAAGATACTGCTTTACCAAAAAAGTTGCACAGCTTTGTATTTTTTTTTTATTCCATAGTCCAATATCGAAACAAAGTATTTGATATAACACTGATTCTTCTCAACAGCTTTTTCTGGCCAGTAACCATGGGACAGATTTATCAATAGCATAAATTTAGTAGACTTGTGTCACCTTATGGTAGCTCACAACTTGATCCAACAAATGCAAGACTGAAGAGGAAAACAAATTATTTGCAGAATGTAGAAAAGGGTGTAGTCAAACTGATATTGACAATATAAAGTGAATTATAACCCTAGTCCTTATGCTCTATCAGACTGAGGAATCAACTCACAAACAACATAAGAGAATGTTGTAGGTTTAATCAGAATATAAGGAGAACTAGAGAGAACAATAGGAGAAATGTCACAACATTTAAGTATACTTTGAAAAGATGCAAGGACATTCCGTTAGTTCCTCTTTAATATCTTTGTCTTTATTCTGATTCAGAAGATGGTGGTTAATGTGAGATGTGAGTTCTCCCATTTCTTTCCATATGTTCCTAGACCAAAAATAGTTTCCTCTCTTCATATGGATTTTTCCAAATAAGGAGTGAAGAAACTGTAAATTAACTTCTCATTACTACAGAACAAATGCATACTTCCAATATGCTGATTTTGGGGGGAGAGGAGGAATGAGGAGACAGCTCTTTGGAAAACCCTCTTGAAATCTGTCTTCTAGAAATTTCCCCCTTAATTACAGACTTTTTTTAAAAAAAAAAAAATTAATTATTTGTCTTTATACATATGAAAATAAAAAAACTCCCAAACCTCCAACTTCAGCAGAAGGTCAATAAATTAATTAAACTGGATTTTCCGAGAGTTTCATTACATTAGTGAATCTTTGATTCTGATTAGAATGTAGTAAAACAAAGAAGTAGGATGATATCTATGACCTCAAAAATGCCCAACTATGGACAATATAATTAAAATAGCATAGCAGATAGGAAGCTAAAATAAAAACATCAAGAGAGAACTGAAATACAGACTCTGTTATATAGAGATCCACAACAGAAAGCTAAACAGTTTGCTTGGCATTTGCTGTTATTCTGTGCTGTTATATACCTGTGGATCTCAAGAAATAATGTTTGGGAATGACAGACTGTACCTTCTCCTTCTGTTTTGATGATTTCTTCAGTGCCACTTGTACTTTAATGTATAAGAAATTCAACATCTGTTACAAGACATAACAACATCTGTTGTCAGCTACTGAAGGAAAATAGATTGGGCTAGGTGAGCCAGATGATCCAGAATGACAGCATTTATGGATCTCTAACACAAATATATACAATTAAAATTAACAACAAACAAAGACTTTTACATATACTAGGACATTAATCTCTACCATTCTTCTCTGAAAAAAGATGATACATGAATGGAATTTTTTCAAACGACCATGCTGTAAGTTTATGAAAGCCAAAATCCCCCAATATAATCAATTCAGGAAATTACGTATGTTCATATACATGCATATGTTTAGATTTAAAGATATTAGACAGTATATTATGACAGTGTTGGCTTTAATGTTATTATACCCTAGAAACTACTAATAGTGTTTTATTCCTTCCACCTATATATATTGATACAAACTTCTGTAAATGAAGTTAATATTCAAATAGTTAATCAGAATTTTTTCTTTTTAATTCAAATGTTTTGACCTTTACAAACAGCCTATCTTCCTGACATTCTGGCTTGATATTCCACTTGAGTTCAAAAACAGCATCTGCTTCCCCGTTGTTTTATAACAAATCTGCAGAACAAATAAGTGCTACATTCATTGCAAGCATAGAGGTTAAAAACAAGTTCCTGACCTTAAAAGTCAGTAAACAGTTATCTGTTATAGTCTGTTATTTTTGTCATCTTTCCTCACGTCAACAAAAAGCATTTAGTGTCTCACTTTCTTTAGCGCTTCTTGTCGATGCTGCTACCTTTCCTGATATCTTCATCTTACGTATTTTGATATCTTCAAATTTTTCAGTATGAACACCTCTGTACTTTTTAAGTTTTTAACACAAAATTTTCAAATATATATTTTAATTTCCCAAGTTTAAGATTTGCTTGCTTTGTTCTTKCATCTTCTTTTCCATAATCATCAACCTATCTCCCTGAAATGTATGGAAGTTGCTGTATGTAAGCTGTTGCTTATGGCATGTCTCTGGATTGATTCTGTTTTCAGATCATGTTTTTGAGAATTAGCAGTTTTCAAATTATCAATTGCTACTAAATAAAGCTTAATATGAAATTTATATAGTGTCCTACCTCATTATTTGATTCCCAGTCTTACAAAATACAGTCAGTTTTTATGGGAGTTCTTTTTAGGTGCCTCTTCAGTCAGATGATGGCTCAAATTTCATTCTAAAAAGTTTTAACTCTCTTGGATACACAGTAAAACTTAAAACCCTACATGCTGTAAAACTGAAGGTAAATAAGAAAATAATACTTTTTATTACTTTGTATCAGTGGGTTTTCTTTAGGGGACTGATTTTTAATTTTTTAACAATTTGGGCTTTCAGTATTATTTCAGGTTTTGACTGATGTTTTATCCTTTACAATTCTGTGAGCTTGTATCTTTTATTTAGTATTTACATTCATTTCTCATCTCTGCTAAATGATGATTTAAGTGATAAGAAAAATAGGTATGCATATCTAACTTGACAATAGCTCAAAACTTTTATAAACCCCGAAAATGGGGGGGAAAAAAAGGAGAAGGCTGCTGATTATGATACTGGGGACTGTGTCATTAAGGACTGAGCTTCTCAGACATGCTGGACAGACTGCTTTAATACTCTGTCCTTATGCATCGCTAGCTGGAACTGGATAGCAAATAAAAAAATTACCCTTAAACATTTCAAGCATTTAGTGCCATCAGATTTTGGATGCTACATACAAATCCTTACAATGTTAGATTATGCAGCAAAATTAGTTCTATTAACATAGGCATCCCAACTGGCAATCAGACATTGTTACTGTGCAAATATATCCAATGAAGATGAAATGCAAGTAGTAAGATTCACATTTTCAGCTACCAAGAGCTGTTTGAGAAACTGAAGGCATAATTTAGATGCACTGATGCTGATATAATAAGAAAATATAACAGTTCTCAAAGTTGCTCCTGGATGACTCTGGGAATGTTTAGAAACAGTCTTCTTTTGGTATGGATGAAGTAGAAGAAAAATGGTTTATGCATTAATATTAACAATACCTGAGCATCAGGTAAGCTCAGACAGAGAGGAAATTTTGTTTTTATTTCATGGATATTCATTTTATTTTATTTCATGCATATTCATGCATGTAAATCTATCTTTATTTCTGGAAGGGCATTAATTGACATTAATCATAAAAAAGTTACTGCCATTGCCAAATAAGCTCTATCAAATACTTTGATTCACTCTGAGAATATGGAGATAATTTTTTTGTAGTTACAAATACATAATGTAGATGCCAGCATACGAGTGAAAAGAGGTGAAAGAATCCATGTGGATAATAGAGGAAAAATGCTCTCAGTGCATTTGCTTGTGTATATTTTCTGGAAAATAAAAACCAAAACTATTTTAATTGTTTTTGTTATTTGATATGAAATAGAAGTTTAGATCTGCAAGCGTAAGTCCACATTTACCCTGTCTAATAGGTAGTCATCATTATTAAAGTGCTTGGTAAAAGAACTGATGCCAAAACAGATTCTAATCCATATTTAGCATTTTAATTGTGGAATGGCACTTACAAAGCATGTATTGTATTCTCTTGACATTTGTTCAACAAAAGCTGAAAATCAGAGCACCAGAATCATCTGTACTTGTGGAGAAATAACTGGGCAAACAAAAAATGATAGTGCCATCTACTTTCAGGCACTGTTAGCAAGATTAGCTTTGGGAGCGTTGCATTTTTGTTTGGTACAAAAGACAGCATGGGGCATCTCACGGCCAAGCTTCAAAGATGGGAATCTGGAGGTGCCAATATGAAGACCGTACCTTTATCCACTTGGAACAAGATACAGTAAAAGAGAGCTCTTGCAAGTACCATCAGTGATAAAGGTGAGATCCAAGAATGCATCTTCATTTTTGTTGTTAAGCGTGCTCATATAGCTGAAGTTTTGAAGCCTGAAAACCCTGAAGTTCAGGGTAGATCATTTAGTCACCTATCTTGTCTGTAGCTATTTAAGACGCATAAACAAAGTATCTCCACAGCTACCTGCCAGAAGAATACCTACATGGATGACATTAGATTTAACATTAATCATTGCAACCATGACTTCTGCCATTCAAAATGGTTGCTGGTTCCTGCCTTTTGTGAATGCTAAGTTATAATACCACTAGCTAGGGAAGAGAGACTTGAGTTCATTTTCCTTGTTAAGCCTAATAATAATGTTAATAACAATAATAAATAAAATAAAAATAAAGAAAAAAAAAAGGAAAAGAATTACCAGGTAACTGAATAGCCCTGGCATGAAACACCTCCACCTCTGTTGTCAAAATGTCCCCTCAGTGTACTTGATAGTTGAGCTCAGTCTTAGGAGCCTAACATCGTGGCAGCCTAGCGTAGTATCTTAATTCTCTTCCACACATTTAAAAGTTAGACATGAATATGTTAAATTTTGCCATACAAAGTTACTTTTTGGACATGGAATCAGTGAATGCTACACTGCCCATTTTTTATCTCACCACACAAATTGGGAACCAGTTTGTGGATTCTACCAAATGGTTTGTTTTCAGGTGATTAATGCTTACTGAATCTTTGGGAAATTCCCGTATTTTTTGTCTTGGTGTTGTTCCACCCTGAGCAGAATTCACCTTAAGTTTTCCCTAAAGCCTATGAAGTTTATTTCTACCTTATCTCTAATCTTTTTGTGAAGTTAATTTGCTGTATACATGCCAGCTTTGTTGATTTTTTTGCAAGGACTATCTACCCATGTTCATACTGCAAACTAGGACAAAAGATTTGCTAGATGTTTTCTGTACCAAAAAGTAATCAAAGAGTTAATGAGAAATCCAGGTCATTTCTTCATCAGTCACTAACTGAGAAACAATTCCAATGTTTAGTTACTATCAAGTGGTCAACTGATACAAGTCAATACTTTTGCTGGCCATAGGTGAACTTAGGTCCAGCACTGTTGTTGGGATTCACCTTATTAAATATATACATAAATTCTAGGTGTCTACACCTGAGCTAGTCATCTAGGCTCCCTTTCAGACAGTGGAGAAGAACAGTTTCTTCCAGAGTAGACTTTCTACATCCTAAAGTAGGTTAAAAAAAAAAAAACCTAGAAGTGCCTATTCCTCTGCTTTGAATATAAAGGAAGTCAGTACTGACTAGCTCAAGTTGAGATACTGTAGATATCTAAAGCTACACGAGATGTCTTTACTGCATCCTGGCATGATGCTCAGTTATGTTTTCCACTAAAAATAATATGTCTTCATATATCTGCATATCAGCAACCAAGATCTAATCTAACAAAAAGTAGCTTTCAGCCCTGCAACCACAAGCAGATTTTATCACACTTTGCTCCCAAAGGGTTAACACTGTATAGAGGCATTCACAATAACTGAGATCGTGGATCTTCAAACTCCTCCCACATATCTACTGAACAACATTCTTGTATGCTTTGCCATATAATATACTGTATGTGACCTGAACTCTGACTAAATATGATCCAGCTTCCAGACTTTTCTTAGTGTTTACATTCCTGTTTTGCTTGATGTTTCTTCAGGTTTTATGTCTCTAGAGTTTGAAACAACAGGATTATTACCTCTACATTGGTGTATCAGCTGTCTGAATATAGAATTTTGTAAAACTTCAAAATGAAGTGAGAAAACTGTACAGCTTTAAATGTTCAAAGAGGTTTGAATTGAATTGTGTCAAAGTATACCTTAGCAGCCGCTATTTCACTCTAGGATTACACACACAGGATGTTACTGTAGAAAAAAAGATAAAGAAGCTCAAGGTATCTTACCGTAAAGGAGCAGAGATGGAAATACTGATCTTCTGGTGCCCTACCACTGTTAATTTTTACGATCAGCTGTGGAGTACGTTCTGTATACTGATATGAGCAGAGAACTCCATTTAAAGTGATAATGCTAAGAAATACGTAACTTTGTAACTTGTATGACTGTGAAGATGCAATACAACCTAACTTCATAGAAATTGTTCAAAGTGAAAAAAAAAGGCAAGTTCTTGAAATCTCATCCCCATAAAAAGAAGCTATTTGCTTTATAATTATCATGAAGATTACTATGAAAAATTTGGCATATTATTAACCTAATATTAACCAGATGAGGGTGGATGTGGTACCAATGAGCTTGTCCTCCTCCTCCCTGCCCCATTTCCGCTTCCTTTCATTTCTCTTTCTTTCAGCCATGCTGTTCCAGCTAGAGAAAAAAAAATGTATTCAAAGACTACTTTGAAACTGAAGACAAAAATAACATATTAATGGAAAGAGCAACAATGCTTATATAAAAGTTAGAGGGTATATGGCTATGTCCTTAGCAAACAAATTACAAGAAAAGTGTGGTTAAATAAACTGTTATCTCAAGCCACCTGAATAACACAGCAATCACTCATCAGCATAGCAGTTGCTCTTTGTTCTCACTTTGGCCAGTTTCTGGATGGTAATTAAATATGGTTTTAACTCAGTAAGACATTCATGAGGGCTGAGATTATTTGGTAAAACAAGCTTCCTTTTGCTTGAAATCCTTGCCTGTTACTTATTTTTCCCAAGACTCATAGAAGATATCTGGAATAATTACTCTTTCTTCTGCTGGTTCTTGAAGCAGAACATCATGTTAAGGTTGCAGATGCAACTAGAATTATATACTAGGTGCCTAGGTTCTCTCTATATATTATGTGTGGTTTCTCAAATGGATGATTCCTGCCTTCTAAGATAGCTTTTCAGGATAGCTGGCATGCAACACCTCTAGATGTTCCTGTGTCTGTACACTGACAAGCCTAGATGACTAACACAGGCCAGCTACAGATTTAGACTGTTACAGTTGGTTTATGCTAATTCCATCCTCAGAATTTAGATTCCCATCGGTTATCCTTCCCAACCTCTTTTCCCTCCAGAAATATTTTGGATAGATGGAAGGTAAAATAAATTTCCTATGTCTTCATATTGTTTCTGTGGAGAATGACAATAAAACTCTTGTTCCAAAACACCTACAATGGGTATGGCTGTGCCATCAGGAACAAGTTTAACATTGCAAGGAACATAAAGTGAAGGTTTGGCCACTGGATCATCACTCAGCTGCAGTGACTGGATAATGCACTAGAAGCACAGCAACAGAGGAGGATGGATGACTTGATAGTGCTGCCAGCAATCAGACATGCCGATGAGACAGAAGTGAGGGAAAGAAAGAAATGAAGGACAGAAGACCAAGAGATTGAGGAGAATCACAAAAAGACCATAAAATTCTCCTTTCAGAATATCCCCACCATGATTATGAAATGAATGGGTGAGACGAGGATTTTTTGCGGAACATGCTTAAGAGACTATGTAGTTAGAAGAGGGAAACCTCAGTAATATAAACATCTGTGGTTTTGCTTCTGCATAATCATGGACTACAAAATATGTAAGCAGTATTTTGGAGAGGGAGAACCAGCCAATGAGCCACAGACCAACAATCCATTAGCAATATAGGCTTCATTCTATCTTTATTCAAGATTCCGAAAAAAGAACAGATATAGTATAATGTTTATAGAGCCTCTAGTTACAAGGTTTTGTCCTAAGGTATGCACATACTGACATGAGTTTAGGGCAACTGTATGCCCACTTTTCCAGCTTCACTTAATTTAAATGCAAGTGAATAGAAAGGAGGTTTTATTTCCTTAATAAGTAAAAAATATTTGAGTTGAATATAAGGCAGTGGACTCAATGTACCATAAAACAGCCCAAATTCGTAATGCCACCTGATTATTCGACCTGATTATAGTCTCCAAGCAGCTTGCACATGTGACTTAAAAAAGGATTTCTTATGTCTTTGTAGTTACAGACCATGTCAGGAAGAGATTCAGCTGGTGGTTGTTTTTATGTAAATGATAATTTGGTAACTCATAATTTATAACATCCTAACTTTAGGGAGGTGAACCATCCTCCCTAAAGATTGTAAACATCATGATGTACATACCATGTCCCAGTCAAATGAAAGACAGCAATAATGCTACAATTCAAACAAGGCAATTAGAAATGTCATCTTGCTAGAGGGCACCTTTCACCACAATCTGCATTGAAAGCAGTTCAATCAGACAGATAATGCAGTCCAAACAGAAAATTTCCCAGCTGTCCAGTTAAGGCCAAATGTAAAATTGGTGTGCATATCTTATTTTAGATGTGTTTCTAGCATGGATTTCTGCTGAAAGGCATGAAAAGTCTGTGTTAAGGAAATGTTTCAGTGATACATATTCACTTTTTCCAAACATAAAGGACAGTATAGAAGAAACCATGAAATTGAAGGTGAGAGAAGGACAAAGTGAATTGTTTTAGACAGAAGTTTTATGTGGAAGGAATGGAAACAAACAAATTCTTTTCTATTTTGCTTATGTTAGGATATTACTGCTTCCAGCTGGTTACAACATTTTTGGCCTTTGGTCTTACGAAATGGTAAAAATGAACTAGCTGAAGTTGAAAGGTCTCAAAGAGAGTCAGTAACCTCACAGCATGATAAGCTGGGAGAAAAGCACATTTTAGGGCTTTTGTGTGTTTTGTGATATGTGAAATAACTACAGTTGAAGCTCCCATTTTGCTGTAACACTTGAAAGAATTTTATTGCGGTTTGGATCAAATATCATCCTGTTGGGCTCTCACTTGTATTAATTTGCAAATACTTGGCCTAAATGAATATATATAGAAAACCTTCCCAGTCCTATGACTCTAAGGGCAGAGATGGCTGATGATCATTTTTGGCAAATTACATTATATTTTGTTTGATACCTTTCTGTATTTTTTATATGCCTTATTATTCCAATCATTTTTCAATTCTTTATAAATAAACCCAGTTTATAAAAATACTGGTATAAGTAAATGAGCATGGCACTGGATAACAAATATCAGACTAACTGTGTACGCATTCTCACAAAACCTGGCATCTTGAAAGAACAGTTTCTTCACAAATATCTGAAACATACTATCAATAAACAGACGATGCCAGAAAGAAAGTTGACAAAAGGCCATAGATTCTTAACTACGGTCAATTAATAGTTATATCTATAATATTTTTTAAAGTTTCCAAAGTGAACAAGAGTATTTATACCATCACAATAAAAGAGTTGCAACAGTTAGCATTGTCATTGTCTTTACTGATTATTTGTAAAGAGTCTTTAGATGATTTCCTAAGGAAATAAGACTTAGGTGATCACATTCACTGTGTGGGTATGGTAGTGCATATGCTGCTAACTTCCAAACGCCCTACTTAATTTCAGTCACGTCTGACAGAGAGCTGGAACTGTCAAAAATACTTAAGTTCTTATGAGTTTCATAAGAACAGGTACTTGGGGAGAGAAGGGAGAGACCATATTAGTCTTATTAAAAGAGAGGCTTCAGCATGAACTCAGCCCTTCACAGAGGCCAGGGAATGTACAGGGGAAAGAAGTGTATGATTGGAGATGTACATAACACTGAAAAAAACTTCAGCAAGGGCTCCCAATTCACTGCCAGGCACAAATTCGTCAGAAGATCTGTAACAGGATTCAGTTTACCTGACTTAGACATCTTATTTCCACCTGCAATGTAGATAAGAGTTACCTCACCAGCATTAGCTATTTGAAAGTTAGTTATTTAGCCCAAACTAGTCATATAGGTTTTGCCTATACTGCTAAATGAAACAGGGATAAGGACAAGCCTCTGGCTCTGAACAGAACTGTGCTGAATAGCAGTGACAAATAGCACTATAGACTAGCGAGGGAACTTTGGTACTTGTTTTAAAAGGACAGCTTCTAGAAACTTAGCTCTAAGATGTCTAATAACGGTGGAATGAGTTCTACTTCAGATTTTATTAGTCCTGGTGCTTACTAAAAAACTTTAATATCATTAACTGCACCACACTCTTTGGTGCTAACCTCTTGCACAGTGGATTTGGCTGGGAGAAAACAAAATGTGGCAATCCAAAGAACAGCTAGAAAGAGAGTTAGCAATTAAGTAGTGTGAACAAAATAGGTATCCAGCGATTGAGCCCCTTCCCTGACCATCTTTTATTTGGCAGTAGGGTACCTACAGTCAGCAGAGCTAATGGGCATCTCCAGAGGATCAGATGAGTTATCCTCTGGAAAGACTTACCTCTACTGTTGATCATTGTTGAAATCTAGGCAATAAGCTTAGATTAGACAATCAGCTTTTAAACAGTTTAAATTACATATGATTAATCCCATCCTGTAAGCTACTGAACTGTTCTCAGGGCACCTGAGTTACTTGTACAGTCAATGAGGAAGGCTAGGTGTTTTTGAAGGTATCCATAAAGATATCCAATTAGCCTAACTTTGGCTGTTAAAGTTAAGCGGGCAGGATCACCCTCTTGAGGCCTTCAAAAGAAACAAATTCTTACTACTGACTGTCCGGGAAACTTAGGCACCTGTTTGAGGACTGCTTCAACAAACACATGAAACTTAGGTGTAAGGTGTCTAATAAGGTAGACAGAGTTCTCTTTCAGATTTCATTAGTTCTGGGGCTTAGTGTGCAACCTTAATATCATTAGAGCTATTAAACTGTATTATTTAATATTAAAATTTATGTTGACATTGTCATCCTTCAGCATCTGTTATCATGATGGCAGAAGATCAAAAACTAACAAAAAACATGCTGGAGAAGACAAAGCATTCTAAATGCCCAATTTTTTACCCATATTATTAACATCATCTATATTATTAACATTATGAACTTGTCTAAACTGAGAAACTTGGGAACATTTCCCAGCTAGTAGATCCAAGTGTATAATCCAGCTGCTTCCTAATTGCATGACAGCAATTATAGCTCTCCAGAAGAAAATGTGGGTGCTGGAGTAGGGAAGGAGCTGTGGTATATTCCAGAAAGCCCCTTGCTTTGCACACTTTCTTCATAGTTTAGGCTGCGATGATTTAAATAAAAGTTAAAGAATGTGAGTTTGGTAGGACATATATAGACAAAATAATACTTCTTTAAATATACTCATAAAACATTATAAGAGTTTTGAAAACATTTTGTTAGCTAGAAGGTCATTTAAGCTGGAAGTGATGTGTTAATAAATATTACAATGGGAATCAAACTACATCCCTGAAAGTAAGATGGTCTACTTGATGAATTAGCTCTGAATAGTAGGATAAGTTGGGCTGAGACTAAAAGCAGACGAAAAAGAGAGAGGATACATTTGGAGCAAAGGGAAGTAAAATTGCTCAAGGCTGCAGCACTGTGGAGGCTTGGGAGAAATGGGAGTGTTTTCCCAGTCCCTAAGCAAGTTTGGAATTGATTCTAGAAGGCAATACTCCCGGATAGACTATAGCTGAATTGTCTGCTTAGTTTTTATGGGTAAGATACACATAAGGGAAATCCTTACTGACAGCCAAGAAAAGAATTTAAAGTGTTATTTTAAGGCATATTCTACATTTGCCTTTTACTGTTTTTATGATTTTTTGTAATTTTGTTTCCAACTCTGTCACTGAGAACTTTATGCTTCTCTTTGCTAGGACAAACTTGTTTTCTCCCTTAAGCTTGTCTATAGCATTAAAAAGAATCTCAGGTAACAAACACAAATCACAAGAATTCCCAGTAAAGCAACGCTGCTTTATGCAGCTACCCTCTGGCTACCAATAACCTAGGGCACACCCTAAGGCTATGTCTATACGAATAAATAAAAAGGACCAGGGCCAGTCTGCTGGCCCTGATGGCAGTGGCACACTCATAAAGCTAAAATCTTTTCTCCTTCCAACACAGAATGGCCTCATCCTTACTGCATAGGAGAGAACAGTCTGTGCAGTGGCGTTTCCTGGACAGCACCTAAACATTACCTGACAGAGCGTTAGTTAACAAAGACCAAAACCATGTGAGGTTATGTGCTGGCAACTAATTTGCATGGGAGATCATGTTAGTAACACTTGAGCATATGCCATGCGCCCTCAACCTGTTTAATATTAATAGACATAGCAACAGGGTCCAGATATGATTTAGGGGAGGGCTTTTTTAAGAATTCTTTTTCCTTAAGTTGCTGTAGCATTTTTATTTGTTGTATAATAGAACTTCTTATTACTAGAAGCTGAAAAGTAGAGCTAAAGGAAAAGTAACAATAACACCCTCCCCCCAATATTTCCCTCCCAGACCTGTTTTTTCCTCCATCTCCTTCTTCCAAAGGCATAGTAGAAAATAAAATGAAGGATAACAGTGACCTTTAAGACTAGAGCCACTGTTTCCAATATAAAACAAAACCCAAAGAAGAACAGCAATGGAGTTACATAGAAAGTGCTTGCCTTTCTGCCAAAAAAAAAAAAAAAAAAAGACCTGTTTTATTAACTATTGTTGCGCAAAAACATGTTAAATTACATTATATTATAGAAAGTTATTTCCTTAAGCTATTCAGAGTCATCAATTACTTTGATTACTAATGTACAACATACTACTTGTCTAGATTTTTTCGCAAAATTTGTAAAATATTTTAAAGTAGCATTATTCACAAATAGGTGCCTTCATCAAATTCTATACTTACGGAAAAAAATAATGAAATACACAGAAGAATAGACATGTTTGGAAGTGAACCTATGTTTTCAACAATATACTTTCAGTAGTGCAGTTTTTGGCTGCAAAACAAGAATCAAAAGTTTCAGCTCCTCATAGGTTTCTAAAGAATCTGTTTCAGATGAGCTGCCACTGTCAGATCTAAGATCTAAGGATGGTTAGCGTGACAAAGGCTGGGATCTGTGCTAGCCATTGCCTTAGCAATCGGTGGAAAGCAACAGGTGTTCCTTTGGTGCAATTCATCACATATTAATGAAGAAATCTAAAGCGAGTCAGACGAATTGTACCCCGAAAGTACTTCTCTTTTTTGATTATAAAGAGGGCCTAAGATAACTAGCTCAGAGGTAATTGATTACACAACTGATGCCTAAAGTCTGCTGAGAGGAATCTCACCATAAAAGTCACTGTGGAACTAAGCTTCATCCACTGTGTATAAACAGAAGTTTTGAGTGTAAAAAATTTCAAACTTTTTAATCATTAATTTGGAGATTAATTTAACATGCAAAGTAATCTCTTCATGGAAAGAATAGTTTGTGTTCCAGTTTTAATTTTAAAAAGCAATGTGAACTGATGCTATTTCTAGCTGGGTCTTAAAAGTAATGCACATAATGTATGGAGCGTAATCACGCTCTCTGTGGGGCTGGGATAAAGTGGGAGTATTAGCTTTGTTTTATTTACACAGACATTAACAATGCAATGTTAAATTTAGCTGGAACAATTTCTCCAAATGTGTCTTCTTCAAAATTCCTTTCTTAATTACCACTTTGTCCACATAATGGATACAGACTGTTTGGTTCATTTTCACAAGGGCTACATACATAATACAGTCTGGAAAATTATTTCTACTATTTAAAATTATTACAATTCTCCTTATGTTCTAAAAAGATCCAAACTAATATTTTACTTTTCATTAAACCTGATTTCTTGCATTTATATGTAAATATTTTCTTTTAGTAAACTTCTAAAATGGTACTTTTTACATTAATTTCTTACACCTTAAACATAAGGCCTTTGGCATATTCTGAAATATGAAAAGTAACCCTTCTGATCATCAGAAAATTGTTCAAAGTTTAATGTATGACTGGATATTGCAATTATTAAGTAATCATTGAAACATTTCTAAGATAAAACTACTCTGCTTATTTTTATGGACTTTACTTCAAAAGTACATTCTCATATAAACAAGTAGAATCAAACATTATTAACAGCAAAACTCCCCATTTGAAGAAACTGGGAAAGTGATCTCAGTCAAGGTGCCATTAAAAGCATTGGTCTAAGCTACTTAGAGGTCAGTTACATCTGATTCCGTAAGCGCTCAGGTCCATTCTCCATTATAAAAGTTAAGTGTTAACTTGATCATTCATGTGGTGGTATTTTCTTACCATTTTGAAAAGCTGAAAAAAAATCATATAAATCATTAAACTTATTTAACTTTGATTTGGGATATTTGTGGAAATCTTAAAAATCTAAAGGTACATCTACACTGTCAAATGGCATAGCTCCCCAGTTCACTCCTGAGGCCTGATCTCCTTATCATTAACAAAATGTAAATGTTAGTTCAATTATGGGCTTTCTTTTGAAAAAAAAAATCAAAAAAAAAATCTAGTTTCTTCTGAAACAAAACCAGGTATGGTTTTGGGGATAGTTCCCCTTGTGGCCATTCTAATGTTTTTCAGGTGATGAGGCACTTGTCTGTGCATGTACATGCATATCATACAACAGAGATTTCAGAGAACAACACTGTAAAAAACACTAACAGTACTGGTTATCATTATCAAGATAATACTAATAAAATGATTTTTATGTAGGAAAACATTAAAAAAATGGCCTTCATCCTGTAGAGGGCCTTGCAGCTTTCTCCTATGCTCCCCTTCTCATGCTTAGCCTGAGTTGCCACATGCCTGTCTCTGTGACTTTGGATCTAGCCAGTGAAATCTCTGCTGAGGACTACAAATCAGTATACACCCATTTTGGTGTATATATCCCATTCTGGTGGTGTTGCTGTGCTGGGCTTGTTCCTAGCATGTGCACTGTCTGCACTTAGTGCAAGAGGAAGATAAGACTCAGAAAGATTTTACCAAGGTTTATGAAGGTCTGATGTGGATGACCCCACTATCTTCACGGTTAAAAACACCCCCTGGTTCAATCCAGAACTGGTATGGATGAGGCCACAACCCTTCCACCCTCCGTACTTCTCTGATGCTACTCCAGCAGACGCTGTGGTCTCAAATACTTCCATATACTTCCATATATTTTGGGGATGTGAACAGTTTTGTCTTCTGTCTTCCTCAAAAATACTTAATGTCACTAATAACACTTGAAAATTTCATATGTATTTTTTATGCTTCAGTACAGGACGGCAGAACAGTAGTAAGCGCATTAAGGTGAAGAAAACTGTCACTCATACTATTTTTTTCTGTTACCACTTTGCTTTCAGAGAAGACTAAGAATTGCCATCACCTCCATGGGTAAGGGATTCCCTTAGGTCATTTTTCACCTTATAGGAATGTGTTAGTACATGTTCCTTGCTTGGCTATGTTACATCATTGAAAAGGAGGTTGCGTAGGTAACATCTGCTTTCTAAGGATAACTTGGAGCTTGGAGTACCGAGAAGATGTAGAATGCAATAGTAAACACTACATGTTTGGCATGAGATCTGATGTAGGATGAGTTCATTCTTACCTCCAGTCATTTCAACTGACACAGAGAAACTAATCCTAAAAATTTCAGGGGGTATCTTGATGTTGAAGAAACAAGTACTGCAAGCTGTGTTATGTCACACATATATATGGGATTTCTGAAAAATGAGAAAAATATATTCTGAGGTGGAAATTTAATTTACAAGGTTTTTTTATTAAGACCTTGAAAAGTATATTTAGTCCATGACTGTTGAATTATAAAGAAATAACTTTTCAGATCAAATCTTTGTTACTTCAATCATAAACTCTTTCACACTTTTGGAACTTACAGAAAGCACCTTTTCCCTTGGCTAAAATGAAGCAAACCTGTGATGCTCTTTTCATTACCTAATTGAGCTATAGTCATTTGTGATTAACGCTCTAGTTGCAGAAATGTAAGATTTCAGCATTACTCTTTTCCTCCTTGTTAAATATTGCAGTTGGATATTTTTCATTATAGCTGCCATGTTTATTATCCCAGTAAAGCTTCAAACTTCTACTGTTCACTAAGGCTATAGTTTCTGAGGAAGCTGATACTCATTTTTGCATCATAAGATGAAGAAGTGTAAAAAAAAAAAAAGCCTTTCAGGACTAGACTGGAATTTTCTAGATTAATTTTTTGTTGTTCAAGACTCATGTCTGCTTCTGCAGGTGGCCGTTTGAATATAATCAACTGTATTATCACAGATGGAATTAATTTTATGATATATATGACACCCTAGTAAGTTAGGCTTTGTATTCAGGAATTAATAGTTACAGTTTTCATTGGTACTGCTGGTCCTTGGTGATATTGAGGCAAAATCTTCTTGTAGTCTAGATTCAGATTTTCCATTTGAATACTGAATTCTCTATTTTGAGATCTACATCTTGCAACCAGGAGGCACAACGTAACACCTACTTCACAGAATTATTATCTTTTAACAGCATGTGGTGTCTGAGGCAAAGTTATGATCTTTTTAATGCTAAGATTTAAAGTGCTTTAAAAATCCTACCCATGCCTATTGAGCCAAGAGATTCAAAATAGGTCAACTAATTTATTTCATAAGTAGTTGCAGGACAGGGATGCTTATGAGCCAATGACTCCTGTGTCAAGGTTTATCCCAAAGGAATTTTCTTCCATCATAGAAACAAATGAATGCTTAATCTCATTCATCCAGTTATAAATGCTTTATAAATATAGTAACATAAAGCTGTACTATGCAACAGTAACAAACCAAGCGTAGTACCAAATATACACTTTGTACAACAAAACCACAAAAATTATTGGTAAAATCCAGTCTTCCCCTACAATTTTGTGCAGAAAGCCAGAACTGTCAAAGATGAAAAGCATAAAAATCATAGAATCACTGATTAATAGAAATGTTGGTAGAAAGAGGTTCCTGGAGATCAGCTAGTCCAGCCGCCTAGTTGAAATGGGACTGTCACTCCACTCTCAGGTCAGCTGGGGCTTTGAGGTTTGAAAACCTCCCAGGACAGATTCCTTGATCTCTCTGAACAACCTCTTCTAGTACTGATTTTTTTCCTGATTTTTTTTCCCCCCTAATGTCCAACCTGAACCTCCCAAGATGAAATCTGTAGTATGTTGCCACTCATTCTATCATCTGGCACTACGGTCCTCTTTGTAACTGCACTTCAGGTAGTCATAGGCAACTACTAGGTCACTCCTTAGCCTCCTTCACCAGACCAAAGCCCAGCTCCCTCAATCCCTGTTTTGTAGGGTATGTTTAGGCCCCTGACCATCTGGGTAACCCATCACTAAACCAGTTTCTCCTTGTCCTTCTTTAACTGGGGGACCCCAACACTGAATGTAGCATTTCCGGTGCTGCCTACCAGAGGCAAGGAGAGGGAAATATCACCTTCCCTCAATCTGTTTTGGACTAGTTGATCTCCAGATGATCTCCAGATCTCAGCGATTCTGTGATTCTGTGATTCTGTGTTGGCCATGCTTCTTGTACTGTAACCCGGTTTGCCTCCTTTGCAAGGAAAACACATGCTCGGCTCACATTCACCCTGGCATCCACTGTAACTCCCTGGCACTTTTCAGCAAGGCCAGGACTGAGCCAGTCCAACACCTTCTCAGGGGCTGAACGTGGCAGTTTTCCGTACGGAGGCCCAGGAGGTTTCTGTCAGCCCCACCACTCTTGGAAGTTTTCTGGCTCATGGCTTAACACAGGAGAATTAATTAGTCCAGCAATATTACCAGACAGAAAAATATTTAAATGATTATTGTCTGAAAGTAAGAGTTCTTTGTTCTTAAAAAATAAAGTAGTGTGATGTCAGGATATCGGTGTGCATCAACGAGTAGTATTTTTATGGATTTCATAAGCTCTTCCTCATGAAGCAGATGTAGGAATTACCTTTCACTTACATAAGGCGCTAACCTGCTACAACTTGGAAAACACTGCCCACTGCTGACCTCGCAGATGTTTTCTGTTTGCCTAACAGACCCACCAGCGCGCTGTAGCAGCGCTTGCTCCTTTTCGACGGGGCGATGAAGCAGTGCCCCGTAAGGGCACTCTGTTACCTGCAGGAGACGAGACAGGCATCAGTGCCGGGCCCGAAGGGTGTGAAACCGTCCCGCGGGCCGCCGCCTCCCGCCGC